>NC_037600.1:15960301-16282805 GCF_003073045.1 Pomacea canaliculata
GAGAGATCAAAACTTCGCCAATTTGTGTCCATAAGTGAATGTTTACCAAGGCTGTCAAAGTAGTGAAAGTAATGCACACAGTGATTGGCAATATTCAGAAGACGAGAAAATAGTGAAAAGAAAACTTGATCTGAGGGTTAAGCATGAGAGGGGTTTTTTTGTTTGTTTGTTTTAGGATGGTTTTTTTGTTTGCCCATTAGCCGTTGTTATTGATTGGCGTGGGTTATATGATAGTTAAACAGTGACTCTGTTATCTATTTCTACGTTGCCTAAACTTCATTTCATACTTTCCTCAGCATCGGACCACCCGGACAACACCGACAAACGAAGAAGCGTATGAGCTGTCTCGTGCACGTCGTATTCTTACCATCTCTCCCTCTCGAATTAGTCTTATTGTATTACTCGCTGCCTGCTTGTCTGTCCGTGTGTTGAGGGACAACTTAGCACTTATGTGTGTCCTCTGTGTATCCAGCTTATAGTTGAACGGCTAAATACAAAATAATTTTTAAACAGACAGGGGCGCTTTCAAGGAAAAAGAAAACAAACCAACAAAATATACAGCTAAGTTGATGAAATCATAAATACAGCTGGACGTCAAATTGACATATTTAACAGGCTTTGAAGATCCTTCTGTGATAAAGAGTAGATACCCAACATATTTACATTTATAGTATCGATAAAAAATCTACTACTCGTATCATATCCCATATTCAAACGCAAACAAACTAATGAACGAGAGACTAGAGCGAGGAAAAGAAGAAAAAGAAAATAAACAAATAAAGTTGTAGTTTCCGATCATCTGGGGGTAGGGGTGTCATGGATCTAGTCAGTGCTAGGACTGGCGCGTGTGTAGATGAAAAGCGTGCGAATGATGGACGTTCTCTAAATAGAACGTGACAAATGACGTATAGTGACGTCAAAAAGAATAGTGAGGTAAGGAGAGAGACGTGAGAAGGAATATGGAAGCAGAAGGACGTTAGAGGGCATTTTTTAGAAGAAGGACGCTGAGAATAGAGAGAAGAAGAGGACTTTAGAGAGTAGATAGAAGAGGAAGAACGTTAGCGAGTGAAGAAGAAGAAAGTTAGAGAGCGGAAAGGAGACCGTGAACGCATTTGCCAAGACAATGCGATTTGCTAATCAGAGATCGAAATGTACTAATGTGAAGGAGAAACGACTGCCCAAGACAGTGAGTTTATAGTGTGTGAGGTGTTCGTTGTACTTTGTAGAAGTGGAGATTGAAGGAAAAACTGTGGTGTTAGAAACCGTTTTGTTTTTATAGTTAGGATCTATTTTTTTTTGGTTGGTAATTTTGATCAGTAAACAGACAGACTCGTACAGGCGAGTCATTCTTCAATTGGAACGAAAGAACGCGCAATTGTCCGACCCGCTGGTGAAGTTGGAGAGAGCAAAAAAAAAACAAGAGGCACCGGTGGTGTCGTGACAAGGGGTCAGACAGATTTTGGATATCGATTCATTACAAGCCTGATTAACATCATATCCAGGAAGTGGAAATGAAAAATATATATATATCGTTTATTACGAGGATTTAATAGTGTTATTTCTGCTTAGGTTTCTCCGTAGCCGTGTGTTTTCCCTGTTTTCTTGTTTTGCTGGTGTGGGACAGCATCTCAGTGGCAGGACGATGTGTTGCAGGCTCATGATCATTCGTTTTCCACGCGGACACCGCGCCTGAGACATTGCTGTTCTCCACTGCGGTCATCTCGTCGGAAGAACGTAAGCAGTCTTTGCCCTCAATGACAAAGAGAAGTGTGCAAGGAGTAATATAATATAACACAGCGGTTATTCTATTTCATTCAGTAATGTCATATGATTCAGATGGATCAAGACTATCAAATTTATTTTTCTCCTTGTGCGTCTTCCTCTCCACCACCCCTACACTCCAGGCAGATCCACGTGTGAACAACGCACCATCATTATTTTTCACATGTATACCTGTACCTCGCCTTTCACTCGCCATTACCCTCATACATCATCATACAGGTGACATCTCTTACCTGCACACCCTAATAACGTCTGGTTTGTGGTGTGGCCGTCTTGACGTTGTCGGCGAGGCTTTGTGGAGGGTTGGTTGGACTGCGAAGCTGTTCATTTGTTAAATTAATCTCTTAAGGGTATTATTGTCTTCTTGTGGGTGGAGTCGGGGCTATGGGTGTGACCGATGATGATACAGCTGTCGTTCTTTAATTTGTAGGTAGTTTTGTATGTTGATTGTAATGCGTGCATGCACCTGTTTCTGTGATTCAGTGAATACTTCACACATGTGTGACTTTGAGCCCATTCTTACCCTGCTACTGACTTACCTGTTACGGATATCATGGAAATTATAAGACATGGCAGTAGACAGGCCGTCTAAAGTATAAACATATATATATAGTTTACCTGCTTAAAAAGATGGTTTAAAATGCGAGGTCCGCATAAGCAGGTATTTTCAATAATTAAATGGGAAAATGGAAATTAACGATATTTTGAACGAAAAAAAAAACAACTTTCAGCCACTATCTTTTAGCCTAAAAAAAAATAAAAGAAAAGTTGAGATATTTCATGAATGCATAAATATGTGTCGAGTTATTTTATTATTTAGCTATCCTAAAGAACAAAACAAATGTTATTAAACAGTTAAATGTATCTAAACTTGCAGACCGTATACGGCGCTATTCGTACCAGAGTAGAAATGTCAAGATTTAGTATTAAATGTTATTATTCGCGATTAAAAACTAACTGTAGTACATTACTGTACTACTAATAATGTTCGAATTGTAACACCGGTTACTACTGTGGGTTGCCCACATGTTGCATCTGCTACATGATATTGATTTTATTTCCGGGAGAGGCAGTTGGTCTGTCAGTAAACTACGTATCGCTGTCGTATTGATAAATGAGGGACTGTATGTAAACAGACATGATTCTAATGATTTTCTTAATATTTTCGTTTATCTGGTTTAAGAATACAGTTTACTAGCTCAGGCCATGAAATCACCCCAACATGATTGATGATTATTGGCATGTGCAAACCCTACTGCTACTTTTGTTAAAATACCCACAATGATGTGAATTCACGAAATACACCACAATATCAAAAAAAAAAATCCACATAATAATTAAGTGTTTCACAGACAAATATCAAGACACATTTAAGATCATATTCCTCTTTTAAAGATAAAAGTCTGTCGCTTGCAGTCAATTTCTGTAGAAAGTCCTCTTTGATGTCTCCGTAACTTTCATTCTTTATGTTTATGAGATTTGTAAATCGCACTGATTCCATGAAAGTAGTTGAAGGGCTTGGCATTCATTGTAAAGAGTTGAACTGCTTGGATCAACTTAAGAAGGGCAACAATGGAAGAGAAAGACTGGGTGGTCAGCAAAGTGCGAGGAATGGAAGTTGGAGAGTATGAGTCGCTGAGGGGATGGGACGGAGTCTAGAGGGCGATGAAGGAAGAGAAAATATAGGAGACAGCTGATGCTGATATCAGTATGATGATAGTGGAGAGGTGTCGGAGATTAAAACAAAAGAAACAAAAGTGGGGCTCCGTGGAAAGGGTGGCTCTTAAAGATACTCTCAGAGACTCGAGAAGGGAATCGTGGTGCCAGACAGGTTGACGACTAGAGGAGGAGACAGTGGAAATGTGTTGTCTAGGGCCAATGTTCAGTTCTTCAGTCTTGTCAGGGTTCAGCTTGAGTTTGTTTTCCATCATGCATGTCAGATGGTTGATGGCGGAGAGATGGTTATCAATGTCTGTCGGTGGAGAGCTGATATATAAGTGTAGATATACATGTAGATGCATGTCGTGGGCAGAGGGATGCTAGAGGAGGTCATGGTGTTCGACGAACAATGACAAGGGCTGTAGAGAGTGTAGAAGACAGAAGAGAACCCTGGGAAATGCCATAGAGAACTGGGGAAGGCTAGTATGAACGGAAACCAACGGTCTGAAGTCTGTCATGGAGGGAACCCTAGAACTAGGAAAGCTCTGTGTCTTGGAAACAGAGTCGATTGACCACAATGCTAAGGTCAAGCTCATCAAATGTAGAAGACAAGTCAAGGACCGTTGCAAGTGGCAGCTCGGTGACCAGGCTCTTGAATTGTTGCTGTTGTGTATGGGAAAACCTCCATCATTCATAGACCATAAGCGGACTGTGTTCTAAACAGACGCCAGTTTCTTGACTCCAAACTATTTGCTAGACCTCCTTGTCAGATTTTGTCCAACTGTTAAACAAACATGAATTACAATAAATATAAATAAATATTACAAATTACAGATATGTTAGCAATAATAAATAATAATATTGACTAGGTAAGGAAAAGACGAATACTAATTTTAAAAACAAGACATTAAGAAGTAATTTACGCAGCTACCAGTTTAGGAAATTGTAAATATGTTGCCTAGTCGATGATATTATTTACATCCAAAGGCTGTAAATGCTGATGACTTGTTTGCATATCGATCATTGCATACTGCTGTGACAAAATGGCAAAACAGGATCGAATAAAGAACCTTCGTGATGCCAGTTAACAAATCGAGAGCTATGCAATAATAATAACAAAGCAAACAATAACAATATGAGAACAATAATAGGGAAACACGAGTGACAGCTAGGATATATTTCCCAAACAGATGTCAGCTAAATGCTCATATAGATCGTGTCAGCTCTCGGAAGAAAAAAAAAGAAGTGTCCACGTGCAATCGCGCGTAACCGTCAACACGATCCAGTGACTGAAGCGTGTCGTGTGTCTCCGAGAGACAAAGCTCGGCTGGAGCACGGAGATGTCGGACTTGACATCGAGATACGAGAAGGCTCAGGTTATGACAGTATATAGGACAGAAACATCGCCAGTAGCTCGCCAGATGTTGGCAGCAGACCAAAACATCGACGTGTCCTGTTATAATTTGAGGGTGTAACGCTTCATGTCAGCGAGTCAACAGACTTCAAGTAATTAAACTTTTGAAAGTCGTCAAGATATATATATATGCCACCTGCACAATAATTAACGATGGTGTGTCTAGATATTTGAAGAGTGGAAGAATGGGCGACTAATTTGTCTGGCACGCAACAGCTTCATGACCTAAGAGAGTCCGCCTAACCAATTTTGCAATTAAGAAAATGAATATTCCAAAGGTTTTCTAGAATAAACTATACAGGTGTGTGTGTGTGCACAGGCTTGTGTTCATCCACTCATCTTCTCAAGTCTTCAGCTGTATCCCTGCCACAACTGTTATCAAACAGCTGTCTTAATTGTAAAAGTCTCTCCTTACTGCTGGCCCTCGGCTCAAATGACACCTGAGATTGCCTGGCCAGACCACAATGGCGCCTTGACGTCAGCTGGTTCTAACAAAGATGCTGAGTACTACTTACTATCTTGGCCTCTAATGAGAACTCTGACATGCGCACAAGGCTCTTCTGTTCAGCCTCGTCCTCGACCTATATAGATGGAGATCAGAGACGGATCGCTGACCGCCTGCTCCAATGTGGCTCAAGGGTGAAGGTCATTTGCGGAGAGGCTAATTGTGCATCGTTGGCGAAACGACATGATACGACAGACGGAGCAGAGTGACTTGCACGTGCATGTAGTTGACAGACTCAGTTAAAACACAGACTTGTATAGGTGGACTGCTGTGTCTGCCGAGACCAACGCTTAGCCTCTTGCGAAGGTTCTCCGCTGTTAGTCTCGGTGAACCTTAACAAAGAATGTGACTAAACCGGAAACTTTGTAGTCCCATGCCTCGTTTCAGCAGTTAACTGGGAAAAAAAATCGTCTACCAGCGGTCCAGTAATACAAGTTTGTGGTTAGAGGACAATGCACTATCGTGACTGAAATCGTGAGGTTGATTTAAATCTGGCGTTTTTACAGTTTATTGCAGAGCAAAATTGCCCGCCTTGCCTCAAACGATCGCTTTGTGCCATGTTGTTTCGTAGCATCCCATTACGAAAGATAACTCTAACCGACGAGTTTTCCCGCCGGTCGCGAGTGAACCCTCTAAATCTAAGCTCTCTGGTGCAAGTTTGTCCTAATTCAGGTTGGTAGAAAATAACCTTGTATTTCGTTGAAATAACCTTGTATTTCGTTTGCCAAGGCTTTGGCCTAAAGAATGTTATAGTTTTTGTGGAGGTTGGATTTAGTATTTAGTAAGATGTTTTACGATTTCATTAGGACTGCTCCCATCTTAGCGTTTTGAGGCAATGGCCGACGTTGATTGAATAAGGGGATACTAGCTAGAGAAATATGGTGGTTAAGAACCTAGGAATCTAAGAATCTTGTGACGGGAGGATGTAGTTTTGTGTGCTTTGAGTTTGAAATACGTAGGTTGTGGATTTAGGTACAGAGAAGGTACCACGTGTTCCCCACGTGTAGCAAGATCCGTGTAACAGATATGCCATGTGAGATTCTTATGTTAAACTTGTATATGTTTGGAAAATGCTCATGCGGAATATAATGTATGTGAGGGATTTGCTGTAGTAAGACTTTGTGTAATGGGACTTTCTTGTTCTGATTTCAGGGCAACATTTCACTTTCTACTTCTTCCTCAGTCTTTTCCTCCCCAATTTTCTTTATCAGTTTTCTTCGTAACTTCGTCAGTATTCCTTATAAAGAGCTCCACTGGCGAATTTGTGTTGGGTCATGTGTAAAAGAAAGGAAGTGAACTCTCCAAACTAACTCTCCAAATCCGTGCCCGCTACATTCACTACGTCAAAAACCAGGATGGACCCTCTTCTTCCACCGGTTAAATAAATCAGCTGCGCGCGTGTGCTTTTGGGGAGAGGGGTGATGGAGGTTAAGGGATAGGGAGTCACCCAGTCACAAATCCGAGCGACCATCAAATGCTGCATGGGCACTGAACACCAAAGCCGAAGGTATAGAATACCATCAGCCGCTAACTGCTAATATATTTATAAACATTTTATTTGTAAGATAAAGGAAAAAAGTCATCCCCTATAACCTTTTCAGGTCGTTGAGTTATTAGTTGACCGCTGCATGGTGCGACCACACACCAGATCCCTGATAAACTATTATATAATCTGTGTATCTAACGCCAACTTAGCCCCATGATACAAAACTCCCCCATTCCCCAGTTGCATAAACTCTGCAATAAGTGAGCATGGTTTGTATGAGGCACAAATCAAATCAAATCAAATCAAAATCAAAACAGACTTTATTGTCTGCCCAGGAGGACAGAAATTTGTCTTTGCTCACATACCCATACAGACATTTAACAAACAGTTAGGAGTAAAAGTGAGGAGTAAAATAGTGTTGATTGCGCCAGTCCATCAAGGCAGTGTATGTTTATCCTAACAACAAACCTTGGGTGACCAAGAGCCTAAAAGCACTGCTGAACAAAAAGAAACATTTGTTCATCACGGGCAGAAGCCCACGACAGAAGATTAGTACATAGAGAGGACCATGATGCTATCCGTTGGGTGGGCAGAGGCTCTACGAGCATACTAGTTAGTCCGCTTTCAGTAGTTTGCCGGTGGACCAACGAGTGTCGACGAGATTGAAACAGAGGTCGAGTTAGCTCTCGCCATAAACCGATGTGTCAGAATGCGGCTCGTGGTTACATCTTGAGCTCTCTGGAGGGACCTGCCAGACGTCGAGTTATGATGCTTCCGCATGACGCAAGAGATACGCCGAGAAAGATCTTGGTGTCCTAGTGGAGGCGTACGGCGAACGGAAAGACGTACGGCGAACGGAAAGAAAAACAGTGCCACAGCAACGTGAGGAGGTGGTCGACGAATACGCCGCGAAGCTCCAGAATTTAAGCAGGCGAGGTAGAAGGCGGCGCAGAGCGTCGAAGTGGCGGCGATTGACACCATCTCGGAGGACTGCAGCCGGACCGGTCAGGGAAAGTGACTGCCCCCGTCGTCCGTAACAGGATGACAGGGAAATAAAGTGTAGCTGGCCTGACTGGAAAGTGTCCGACGGCGGAGGTTGTCATTTATGGCAGTTGAGTGATGGCGTTGCTCGACACCGGCAGTGAGGTAACGACGGTCACTGACGAGTGGGCACGAGGGCACATACAGGACTTACAGCTAAAACAAACTCAGGAGTGGCGGTGGTGGACATGTTTACGGCCAGCGTCTGAGGACGTTCCTATCCTGGTGGTCAAGGACCTGGTCGATGTGGTCACAAAGTGAGCGCAGGAGGCGGCGTGTCGCTTCTACTAGGGAAGAACGTCCTTGATCGGATAATGGACTCTACCGCAGATGTGGCGCAGGCAGTACAGGCAGCCGTGCATGAAGCTCATATTGAGAAGACATTGTCAAACAAAAGGACTGGCTAGGGCCGCTGGCAACACGCCCGTTCCAGGATGCCAATGGGTCTGACGTCCCACACCAGCCACTTTCCAGAGGTTAATGCAGACCACCATGCCGAACTGTTTAATTTCAGTCCTTCTTGTATACTCCAAGATAAAGGACATTCAACTGCGGGAGGCGCCATACCTTCAGGATGACGACAGTGAAGAGGAAACGCCAGGGTGGTATGCTACTCTTCCAAACCATCACCACAGAACTCTTGTGACAATGCCTGTGGTGCCAGAAGTAACAGTGTCTGTGGTGTCAGATGACAGTACCAGAAATGAGTCCCTATCGTGTCCGAACCGCGCAGATCGCAGCGACTTACCGCGAGACAGGCAACAAACTCGCACAAAGTGTAGGATGAAACAGTTCGTGCGACGCTATGCCATGGCAATATGAATACCATGGATATATTTTTTAGTTGCGGTGATCGGTGACACCGTAGATGACACGTACGCATTGATCAGTTGTTTATTTGCTAATTGTTCATTTTCTTCAACTTTACCGCGGCTGCGTCCAGAAAATGTCATTGACAAGAATGACACACGAGGTGATGGCTGACAATAGATGTCAGCACTCACTCTTCTTCAGTCTCTGTTTGATTCCTCCTGAGTCCTTGTGCCTTTATTTAGGATGGTGATGGCTGCTGGCACGAAGGACCTCTGGTAGGCAGCTTTCCTTATGCGTGGTACCTTATAGCGCCTGCCTGAGGGCAGCAGCTGGAAGCTAGTTGTGGAGAGGGTGTTTCAGGTCCGAAATGATGTTATGTGCCATCCTTCTGACTGCATGAAGGTACAAGTCAGAAAGTGGCAGCTGTGCTTGACCAATAATTTTATTTGCCTGGTGGATTCTGGCCAGCCTTGCCTTGTCTTTGACTAGTAGATGACCATACCAGGCAGCGATGTTGAATGAGAGGATGCTCTCAACAAGAGACCTGTACACAGTCTCCAGCACCCCAGAGCTGACGTCGAAGCTGCGACGTCAAAGCAAAAAGAAATATTTAAAAGATGATATATTTCTTTATTTTTTTAATCTCTAAGAATAATTAAGTAGTTTCAGAAAACCACTTGGCAAAGATAGATCTGAAACCTTACATTAACTTCAGTACCATTTGTTGGCAGATCTGGCTGGGGCATGTATAGTCATTTTCATAGCTGCACTGGTACATGAAGGCCTCAGGCTGCTGGTCAACTGGCTCCAGATGTTTTCTGCTACACGTCCACCGTGAGTAAACAGTGCATGAAGCCACATCATTTGGTAATACATGCAAACATGAGTAATACATACTTTACTGCTGTACCGCGTGGCAACCATCATGTTAAAAGATCATATATGGGTAGGTGCTGATGAGAAATTAACACAAACTTTTTCAAGATAGCTGATGATGGGGTCAGAGCTACAGTTTGCTTCCTCTAACTGTCTTGACATTTTTTTTTTTTTTTGGTCATATGCACATTTCCACACCACCTTGCATTGCTCTGAGCAGCCATCATACATATTTACATGAACACCTACATAAATATATGCACACAAGGATGACTGACATTCTAAAGACTTAATATCTTTATGCAGCACGCTTTCAAACTTTATGTACATATTGGCTCTCAGCGAAGAACCTTTAAATGATCATCGGAAGAAAGTAACAACGAATTATCTACAGTTGATCAGACACTTTACCAAATTTATTTACATAATAGTTAAGGTCTTTTTGAAAGAGGTAAAATATTTTATGTGTATAGAGATTCAAATCTGGTTTATCAGAATTCAGTAGTTTCAAAATCTCACTACCATTTGTCCAACAAAATGCTGATTAAGAGACAATTAAGGGTGACAGCATACAGGGCATATTTAACTTTAGGGAAAAATTCTGTATGCCATAAAGCTGGCGAGAAAACAAGTTGGAACTGTACATCTGTATTCACACTTTTGAAAACTATGTCCAGACGCAAGATGGTCCGACTGGGGATCCTGGGATTGACTCAGACGGGAGCATATGTGGTGTACCTGTCCCTTAGCTACTGCTTGATGCTGGTCTTCATGACAATGAACATCTGGTTCTGTCTGGCACTGCTGCTTGGGGCTGGCACTGGTTATCTGCTGTTCTTCTTTCACCCAGTGGCCAACCGGCTGTTAAACTCCCTCAGGCGTCATCAAGACAAGTATGAGGACATGAAATCGGAGGTGACGACGATATATGGGTCAAATGAGAAACAAGCTGATAACATTGCCCTAGGTAATGTGGGCAGTTGTCACTGAAGCAGTATACATTTGTAATTTTAACATCTGTTCCTGGAAGTGACGTGAGCAAAGAAGCACCAGGTAACAACAGAAACAGTTTGATATTTTAATTGCATTTATCTTTTGCTTTTTTCTCATGTCTAGTTCACGGTATTTGTCTTTTCCTCTTGTTTTGTTGGCTGCATTGAATGTTAATCAGGTCGCTGGTAACAGCACCGGTCAACAAGTTTTTAGAATAATAATGATTGCTTATAGAGCACTGTTCCCGAATGGCTTCCAGTGCTTTACAAAATAAATAAGTAAATAATAAAAACTATTGATAATAAAAACAGTGTAATAAGATTTTGTTGTATTATCTAAACAACCAAACACAAACTATCAGTCAAAAGCATAGGAGTACAAGTGTGTTTGGGTCCGGGTAGTTGGCTCTCATTGTATTTGCAGCCAGCAAAACAATGCTCGATTCCAGGCGATGGGCTTCTGCTGGTGACAATGCAGCCATCGCGTCGTTTGCGTAGAGGCACCCGGCCCATATTTCTCGTGCTGGCATTATGTTTACTGGGCTAAGCTGTAGGTCCCAGCCTGCAAGAGTTCATCGGCCCCCGAACGGGCCCGTTTCGGGCTGAGAAATGGGGCCGTTAAGGGAAGTTACACTCCCAGCCCGCCGTATTATGGGAGCCTAAAGTGCATCGGCCCCTTGCGGGTTTGGGAGAAATAACTCCCTCAGCCCTCCAAAGCCCCACCCTAAAAACACCTCGCAGCCCTTCCATAATCCCTCAGCCCTCCAAAGCCCCACCCTAAAAACACCTCGCAGCCCTTCCATAAAAAAGTCATTACAATCTTCAAAAACAACTTATCATATACATATACAAGCAAAAAATATACATGGTTTTAACATTTATTTACAACAAAGAATTTGAGTCTTCAAAGTCTTCAGGCTAGTTGTTGCGAAAAAAGCTTTAATTAGATTTCACAACAGCCACTTTCCCCCCTAAATTCTCTACACACAGATTCCTCTTCCAGCCTATCAAATTTTCTCACCTGAAACATGGGATTGCTGCTGAGTCATTCCTTGTTCACCTACATTTCGTAACTTGATCCATATGTGGAGCAAGCTTCGAAACATTTCTCTGTGCTCCTCAACAGCATGACCCCATCTGCAATCAAAATATTTAGTCCTTTAATGATAAGCAAAAACAAGGACATTTCATTTATTCACTTCTTACCGATGTGCCATTCAGTTGAAGTAAAACGTATTTCTGTTTCTTACTATTTATGAGCTGTTAAAGCAGCTAGGAGGCAACAGGAAGTTGATGGCCAACACCACTTATGTAAATAGATTCATGTAGGCTTGCTTCTAGTTTTGATTACTGTTTGTGGATTAGAAAGGAAAAACTAATAAGAGGTAGAATCACTAGAACCATATCACATCAAAGCAGTTGCACTTGTAAACAGGTGTAAACATGCAGAGATTACCCAGGACAGGTAATAGGCAGGGTTAACTTCTTCATAAACAAATCATGAATGATAAAGCCATGCTTACATTGATAAATTAAACACATGCATGGTTATTTTCTTTGATTTCTTACTTCACTGACCATCAGATGGCTTTGTCCTTGGACTTGTTCCTCCATTCTTGCCTGTTACTTCCAAACTATTTGTAAGCAGTGGCAGATATAATATCCCCAGGCTGCTGCTGTGCACAAAGGGAAATTGTGATGGTTAAAAGTCAAATACAAATGTTTCATTGTAACTACAGTCTACTTCAGGGTCATATGCAACCCAAACAGGAAAACATATTGACTTGCAAAAACAAAACAAAAACAATCAAGTATGCTCTCAGTATCCCAACCTTTGCCCTACATAACTAGCACCACAATTTCTACCTGCCTGCCCCACTATTTCTTCAAAGAAGCATTTTGACTAAAAGAGCCTGCTCTGTAGTAACAATTATCTCGTTATGAGTAGCAACATCTTTCATTTATTGATGAAATGTCAGTAGTTTTCAGTGTATGGTTAGATATGCTATCGCTCTCTCTCTTACATATCTTTATGTAAAGTTTTCAATCTACTTGAACAGGAACATTAAAAATGGAAAAATTAAAATTTTGACAAGCTATCAAGTGACAGGACACTTAAATGAAAGTGGAGCATTTATCTTGTGAGACTGACTTATAGCTAAACCCAGTCAGAATCACTGCAAGAATCTCTCTCCTTGCAAAATAAAGTACTTAAGCTCACATAATAAAAAAGTAGCAATTTAAGAAGCCACTTCAAAAACACTTACTGGTACAGGCAATAATCCTGTTTCATATGCAGAGTGATGAAATATTTTAGTTCTTCTTTTATAATTCCACTCATTCCAGATTGGGAATAACCAGTCTCGTCATATACCATGTCAGCTGATTTTCTTAAAACCCTTCCAGGATCTTGAATATCCTACACAAATAAAGTAAAGCATCCTACACATGTTAATTTATGGCATTGTCACAACTCTTCATGAAAAACCTCTATTATAATTACTGTTATCTTATCACGTGTGTGCACATTTATGCAGAAACAATCTGCAGCCTGCGTTGTCTCTTTTTCTAATATATATCTACATTGCCCAAAAGATTACTTGAAGTTATCACTAAAAGTTTCAATAGATGAAATTTTAAGCTAAATGAGCTAATTGATTTGGTTGTGTTTACATTGTGTTTAACTAAACTGTAACTGTGGTCAGTCTTCATGTTTGCAATAATGTACAACAGCTTTACAACAATGTTATTTTATATATTATAAATTGCAGAATGCAAACACAATAGAACACACTTTAAGCATTCATTGTAAAGTATGCAAATATAATAAAACTGGACTACTTTATATGAAAGAAAAAAAGTATATATAACACATTTTACCAAACAGGAAACACTAATGTATTTCACTCTGTCAGGAATACTGTTTGCTGTTCTCAATGATTAAGAAATGTGTAGCCTTATTTTACAACATGGAACGGTTTAATACGCACACTATACATTCAGCTGGCTCATCTTCAGCCACGCTGTGAGTCATCGTTGACTGTTTTTGTAGTCGGCATTATTACAATGCCTTTGACTAAGCACGATCCCCGATCTTCAGCATTTCCTAGAAAGTGAAATAACCAAGTCTGCATTAAAAAAAAAAAAAAACCACAAACAAACAAAAAAACGATTACAATAATCTTTCAATACACGATCGAGTGTTTCAAATTTCAATAGAAGGTAAATTGTTAAGAACTATTATAGGTCAATTAATTATAAGGATTGTTTGAAACACTAATATTTTGCTTCGAGAATTTATACATAAAATACCTTGTGTTAGCCATGCGGCATCTTTACTTACAGCGAGCACATGGCACAAAGCGGAAGTAGCACGCGACAAATCAACGATTCGGGCTGAACTATACAAATTAAATTAAACTAATACCAGAAATCCTGATACTGTACAGACAGTTTCAACTGGTACGAATAATTCATGTTATAATATTTTAACAGAATTTTAGGGTACACTTTACACTTAATTCACAAAACTCACCGAGAGTGCGATGACCAAAGCGGTTGTTGCAGGTACAGAAGCCCATCGGGCGGCGAGTGTGGAGTCTGACGGCCGGTCAGCAAATGCGGGCGCGAGGTCAGAGGGCGGAGTGAAATGGTCCGACATACGGGTCACTGTCAGCGCGTAACGGGCGTACGCCCTATGGGCGTTCGGTCATTTAGGAGTGGGATAGCCCGTAGCCCTTACTTTCACCCATCCCCCCGATCGGGGCCCTTCAAACTCCCAAAGCTTATGCAGGCTGGGTATTTTAACGTCATTTCAACATTAACATTTAATGAACATTTGAACATTAACATTTAATGAAATGTAGTGGGCTGTTATTGCGTTTTGCCACCAGCGAAGCAATTCCTGATTCAACTCTATATGACTCTGCTGGCGACAATGCCGCCATAGCGTCACTTGCAAAAAACGCATACTGCCCTAATTTCTCGAGTTGGCATTATGTAAAGTGGGCTTCGCTGCAATGGATAATTTAGCGTATACAGCTGAATGGGCGCCTGCAGCTGAATGGGCGCCGGTTGTTGTATGGGCGCCATTTGCTGTATGGGCGCCTGCTGTATGGGCACTCCTTCAGAAAAACTGAATGAATAAAAAAAAATGTCAAATACCAAAATGGATAACAAACAACTAGAACAAAAATAAAAATAACATAGGCATTGAATGCGCCAATTGTAACAAACATGGAATTACCTCATCTTCCTCTTGTCTCCTTCTTCCTCTTCTATTTCCCACCATCTACATATCAAAAGAAAAGTCAGTTCATTTGTAGGTAGGGATGTTAAAAATGATATAGCTTTGAGTGAATGTGGAAGGCTTCCTCTTGTGTCTGATTACAAGCATCCTGCCCTTATTTCTCGAGTAGGCATCATGTTAAAATGTTCATTAAATGTTCAAATGACGTCGAAATATATGCCTAAGGGTCCCGGTTGGGGTTAGGGGAGGAATTAGGGTCAGTATAGTGGGCTGTTATTGTATTTGCCACCAGCGAGGCAATTCCTGATTCAAGTCGATGTGCCTCTGGTGGTGACAATGCCGCCATCGCGTCACTAGCATACAAGCATCCTGCCCTTATTTCTCGAGTAGGCATCATGTAAAGTGGGCTAAGCTGCAATGGATAATTGAGCGTATACAGCTGAATGGGCGCCGGTTGTTGTATGGGCGCCATTTGCTGTATTGGCGCCTGCTGTATGGGCACTCCTTCAGAAAAACTGAATGAATAAAAAAAAATGTCAAATACCAAAATGGATAACAAACAACTAGAACAAAAATAAAAATAACATAGGCATTGAATGCGCCAATTGTAACAAACATGGAATTACCTCATCTTCCTCTTGTCTCCTATTTCCTCTTCTATTTCCCACCATCTACATATCAAAAGAAAAGTCAGTTCATTTGTAGGTAGGGATGTTAAAAATGATATAGCTTTGAGTGAATGTGGAAGGCTTCCTCTTATGTCTGATTACAAGCATCCTGCCCTTATTTCTCGAGTAGGCATCATGTTAAAATGTTCATTAAATGTTCAAATGACGTCGAAATATATGCCTAAGGGTCCCGGTTGGGGTTAGGGGAGGAATTAGGGTCAGTATAGTGGGCTGTTATTGTATTTGCCACCAGCGAGGCAATTCCTGATTCAAGTCGATGTGCCTCTGGTGGTGACAATGCCGCCATCGCGTCACTAGCATACAAGCATCCTGCCCTTATTTCTCGAGTAGGCATCATGTAAAGTGGGCTAAGCTGCAATGGATAATTGAGCGTATACAGCTGAATGGGCGCCTGCAGCTGAATGGGCGCCGGTTGTTGTATGGGCGCCATTTGCTGTATTGGCGCCTGCTGTATGGGCACTCCTTCAGAAAAACTGAATGAATAAAAAAAAATGTCAAATACCAAAATGGATAACAAACAACTAGAATAAAAATAACATAGGCATTGAATGCGCCAATTGTAACAAACATGGAATTACCTCATCTTCCTCTTGTCTTCTATTTCCCACCATGTTCTTCTTCTTCTTCGTCGTTCACTCAATTTCCCACCATCTACATATCAAAAGAAAAGTCAGTTCATTTGTAGGTAGGGATGTTAAAAATGATATAGCTTTGAGTGAATGTGGAAGGCTTCCTCTTGTGTCTGATTACAAGCATCCTGCCCTTATTTCTCGAGTAGGCATCATGTTAAAATGTTCATTAAATGTTCAAATGACGTCGAAATATATGCCTAAGGGTCCTGGTTGGGGTTAGGGGAGGAATTAGGGTCAGTATAGTGGGGCTGTTATTGTATTTGCCACCAGCGAGGCAATTCCTGATTCAAGTCGATGTGCCTCTGGTGGTGACAATGCCGCCATCGCGTCACTAGATACAAGCATCCTGCCCTTTATTTCTCGAGTAGGCATCATGTAAAGTGGGCTAAGCTGCAATGGATAATTGAGCGTATACAGCTGAATGGGCGCCGGTTGTTGTATGGGCGCCATTTGCTGTATTGGCGCCTGCTGTATGGGCACTCCTTCAGAAAAACTGAATGAATAAAAAAAATGGTCAAATACCAAATGGATAACAAACAACTAGAACAAAAATAAATAACATAGGCATTGAATGCGCCAATTGTAACAAACATGGAATTACCTCATCTCCTCTTGTCTCCTTCTTCCTCTTCTATTTCCCACCATCTACATATCAAAAGAAAGTCAGTTCATTTGTAGGTAGGGATGTTAAAAATGATATAGCTTTGAGTGAATGTGGAAGGCTTCCTCTTGTGTCTGATTACAAGCATCCTGCCCTTATTTCTCGAGTAGGCATCATGTTAAAATGTTCATTTAAATGTTCAAATGACGTCGAAATATATGCCTAAGGGTCCGGTTGGGGTTAGGGAGGAATTAGGGTCAGTATAGTGGGCTGTTATTGTATTTGCCACCAGCGAGGCAATTCCTGATTCAAGTCGATGTGCCTCTGGTGGTGACAATGCCGCCATCGCGTCACTAGCATATCAAGCATCCTGCCCTTATTTCTCGAGTAGGCATCATGTAAAGTGGGCTAAGCTGCAATGGATAATGAGCGTATACAGCTGAATGGGCGCCTGCAGCTGAATGGGCGCCGGTTGTTGTATGGGCGCCATTTGCTGTATTGGCGCCTGCTGTATGGGCACTCCTTCAGAAAAACTGAATGAATAAAAAAAATGTCAAATACCAAAATGGATAACAAACAACTAGAATAAAATAACATAGGCATTGAATGCGCCAATTGTAACAAACATGGAATTACCTCATCTTCCTCTTGTCTTCTATTCCCACCATGTTCTTCTTCTTCTTCGTCGTTCACTCAATTTCCCACCATCTACATATCAAAAGAAAAGTCAGTTCATTTGTAGGTAGGGATGTTAAAAATGATATAGCTTTGAGTGAATGTGGAAGGCTTCCTCTTGTGTCTGATTACAAGCATCCTGCCCTTATTTCTCGAGTAGGCATCATGTTAAAATGTTCATTAAATGTTCAAATGACGTCGAAATATATGCCTAAGGGTCCCGGTTGGGGTTAGGGGAGGAATTAGGGTCAGTATAGTGGGCTGTTATTGTATTTGCCACCAGCGAGGCAATTCCTGATTCAAGTCGATGTGCCTCTGGTGGTGACAATGCCGCCATCGCGTCACTAGCATACAAGCATCCTGCCCTTATTTCTCGAGTAGGCATCATGTAAAGTGGCTAAGCTGCAATGGATAATTGAGCGTATACAGCTGAATGGGCGCCTGCAGCTGAATGGGCGCCGGTTGTTGTATGGGCGCCTTTGCTGTATTGGCGCTGCTGTATGGGCACTCCTTCAGAAAAACTGAATGAATAAAAAAAAATGTCAAATACCAAAATGGATAACAAACAACTAGAATAAAAAATACATAGGCATTGAATGCGGCCAATTGTAACAAACATGGAATTACCTCATCTTCCTCTTGTCTTCTATTTCCCACCATTCTACATATCAAAAGAAATCAGTTCATTTGTAGGTAGGGATGTTAAAAATGATATAGCTTTGAGTGAATGTGGAAGGCTTTCCTCTTGTGTCTGATTACAAGCATCCCTGCCCTTATTTCTCGAGTAGGCATCAATGTTAAAATGTTCATTAAATGTTCAAATGACGTCGAAATATATGCGGGTCCGGTTGGGGTTAGGGGAGGAATTAGGGTCAGTATAGTGGGCTGTTATTGTATTTGCCACCAGCGAGGCAATTCCTGATTCAAGTCGATGTGCCTCTGGTGGTGACAATGCCGCCATCGCGTCACTAGCATACAAGCATCCTGCCCTTATTTCTCGAGTAGGCATCATGTAAAGTGGGCTAAGCTGCAATGGATAATTGAGCGTATACAGCTGAATGGGCGCCTGCAGCTGAATGGGCGCCGGTTGTTGTATGGGCGCCATTTGCTGTATTGGCGCCTGCTGTATGGGCACTCCTTCAGAAAAACTGAATGAATAAAAAAAAATGTCAAATACCAAAATGGATAACAAACAACTAGAATAAAAATAACATAGGCATTGAATGCGCCAATTGTAACAAACATGGAATTACCTCATCTTCCTCTTGTCTTCTATTTCCCACCATCTACATATCAAAAGAAAAGTCAGTTCATTTGTAGGTAGGGATGTTAAAATGATATAGCTTTGAGTGAAATGTGGAAGGCTTCCTCTTGTGTCTGATTACAAGCATCCTGCCCTTATTTCTCGAGTAGGCATCATGTTAAAATGTTCATTAAATGTTCAAATGACGTCGAAATATATGCCTAAGGGTCCCGGTTGGGGTTAGGGGAGGAATTAGGGTCAGTATAGTGGGCTGTTATTGTATTTGCCACCAGCGAGGCAATTCCTGATTCAAGTCGATGTGCCTCTGGTGGTGACAATGCCGCCATCGCGTCACTAGCATACAAGCATCCTGCCCTTATTTCTCGAGTAGGCATCATGTAAAGTGGGCTAAGCTGCAATGGATAATTGAGCGTATACAGCTGAATGGGCGCCGGTTGTTGGTTGGGCGCCATTTGCTGTAATTGGCGCCTGCTGTATGGGCACTCCTTCAGAAAACTGAATGAATAAAAAAAAATGTCAAATACCAAATGGATAACAAACAACTAGAATAAAAATAACATAGGCATTGAATGCGCCAATTGTAACAAACATGGAATTACCTCATCTTCCTCTTTCTCCATTTCCTCTTCATTTCCCACCCTCTACATATCAAAGAAAAGTCAGTTCATTTTGTAGGTAGGAGATGTTAAAATGATATATGAATGTGGAAGGCTTCCTCTTGTGTCTGATTACAAGCATCCTGCCCTTATTTCTCGAGTAGGCATCATGTTAAAATGTTCATTAAATGTTCAAATGACGTCGAATATATGCCTACAGGGTCCCGGTAGGGGAGGAATTAGGGTCAGTATAGCTGTGGCTTTATTGTATTTGCCACCAGCGAGGCAATTCCTGATTCAAGTCGATGTGCCTCTGGTGTGACAATGCCGCCCATCGCGTCACTAGCATACAAGCATCGCCTTATTTCTCGAGTAGGCATCATGTAAGTGGGCAAGCTGCAATTGAGCGTATACAGCTGAATGGGCGCCTGCAGCCTGAATGGGCGCGGTTTTGTTGTATGGGCGCCAATGCTGTATGCGCCTGCTGTATGGGCACTCTCAGAAAAACTGAATGAATAAAAAAATGTCAAATACAAAATGGATAACAAACACTAGAATAAAAATAACATAGGCATTGAATGCGCCAATTGTAACAAACATGGAATTACCTCATCTTCCTCTTGTCTTCTATTCACATGTTCTTTTCTTCTTCGTCGTTCACTCAATTTCCACCATCTACATATCAAAAGAAAAGTCAGTTCATTTGTAGGTAGGGATGTTAAAATGATATAGCTTTGAGTGAATGTGGGAAGGCTTCCTCTTGTGTCTGATTACAAGCATCCTGCCATTATTTCTCGAGTAGGCATCATGTTAAAATGTTCATTAAATGTTCAAATGACGTCGAAATATATGCTAAGGGTCCCGGTTGGGTTAGGGGAGGAATTAGGGTCAGTATAGTGGGCTGTTATTGTATTTGCCACCAGCGAGGCAATTCCTGATTCAAGTCGATGTGCCTCTGGTGGTGACAATGCCGCCATCGCGTCACTAGCATACAAGCATCCTGCCCTTATTTCTCGAGTAGGCATCATGTAAAGTGGGCTAAGCTGCAATGGATAATTGAGCGTATACAGCTGAATGGGCGCCGGTTGTTGTATGGGCGCCATTTGCTGTATTGGCGCCTGCTGTATGGGCACTCCTTCAGAAAAACTGAATGAATAAAAAAAAATGTCAAATACCAAAATGGATAACAAACAACTAGAACAAAAATAAAAATAACATAGGCATTGAATGCGCCAATTGTAACAAACATGGAATTACCTCATCTTCCTCTTGTCTCCTTCTTCCTCTTCTATTTCCCACCATCTACATATCAAAAGAAAAGTCAGTTCATTTGTAGGTAGGGATGTTAAAAATGATATAGCTTTGAGTGAATGTGGAAGGCTTCCTCTTGTGTCTGATTCATATATAAGAGTTATTCAATACTGGTGCAGAATACTAACGTTGCCAGAACACAGGTACCCAAGACAATGTTACATGTTATAATTACAAGGTAAGGCAGGCAGAACCAACTGGGCATCCCAAGTTAGAATTTTATTATGTAGCTACGGTTTTGGATATGTGGGAATGGCAGACAGTTGGTAATCTCCCCTTATTCATCACCACTATAAAAGAAAGATTCAAGGATTGCTCTCTCCAAAAATGGCATGATTCAGTATCTTTCTTCTTCTTCTTCAGATTACTGTGATTACCAGCCAGATTTACTTAGAGCAACATATATAGACCAGATATTACGACGTGAACATAGACGGGTCCTGTGTTTGCTGAGAAGTAATTGTTTACCCCTTAATGGAAACAACCGTCACCAAACTAGCAACAAACCTAAGTGCAATCAATGTGATAGTCAAAGTGTGGAAGACCGATACCATTTTCTGTTAATATGCCCTAAATATACAATTCTATGTAAGAGATATATCCCATTCTTTTACCATAAATTCCCCTCATCTTTTAAGGTTCACCTTCTGTGTAAGAACCTTAAGGGTAAAGTACAGTGGAACCTCGGTTAACGAACTTAATCCGTTCTGGAAAGCTGTTCGTTATCCGAAACTATTGTTTCCATAACAAATAAAGGAAATAGATTTAATTGGTTCCCAGCCCCTGTTGACTCGTTAAAATTTGAAAGTTACAGGCTATATAGGTATTTGTTTTAATGAGAACAGTTATAATACAACATAAATGGAGTTAAATAAACATCAAAACATTAACGAAAGCATTTAAACATCAGGAAACTTGCCGTTTTCACGGCGTGGTTGGAAGGAGGTGTGGGGAGGAAGGGGTGGAATTACTGATTCCCCCTCCATGACCACACTTGACATTATAAAATCGGGGGGGACTTCCCTTTTCTGTAGCTTTGAGGTTAAAGGTAAAAACTTGTCCAGTGTCTGTTCCTTTTGCCATTTTTGTAAAACACTTCGGTAATACGACATCACATATCCGACAGACGCATGCCACCTTCATACTTTGAAATCATTTCCTTTTTCAATTCATTTGTTGGCCGCTTCCTTGTCATTACCTCACTACTATTAATTGCTTTTAATCTTCTTTGGAGCCATTATTGAGGATTATCTTACTAAAATAAAGCACAAAAATCACTAAATACGAAGGATGCGCATAGATAAGGAACGACCGATCGTAACTGTGTCTCGAGCGCGAATGATGACACGCTGGTCGGTCACGTGTGGTTCACGTGGCCGTTCGTTATCCAAAATTTTGTTCGCTATCCAAGACAAACTTTTAACGAAATTTTTGTTCGTTAACCGAAATATTCGCATATATTACTACAGGATATTTCACATTTCAACTGTTAGCTATAACCACCAGCACTATAATACCTTGCTCTTACAGCATATTCTGTATGCCTGTCACTTCAACCGGATGTTTACATTGGCCTGTCAACAGCTGGTTCTAACTTTTTGTTCCACGAACTGAATTGCCGTACATGAATGGTAGAATGTCATACAGATTTTTTTTCTCTCCTAGTTGCATCATAAACACTTCAAATATTTGATCAATCATTATATTGTTCCAAAGTCTGATTATTATTTTCTTATGTCTGCGTGTTTATATTTTTAAGCACCTGGAGTCTGATGCTGGAAAAAGGCACTATACAAACGTGCTATTCGTTATCTTTTATCCTTAAGAGGGCACATGAAGATTTTTTTAATGCTTACATTGAAGTTGGCAGTTTTTGGTTTCTGTCAAGATCTAGGGGATCAAAACTGTTTTCAAAGAAGACCTTTTTGGTTCTGTAGTTAGTGGGCTTGACTTCAGGACAGAAGGTTGAAGATTCAAAGCTTGCTTGGGCACATGCTGGAAAACTCAGGGAATGTTAAAGGTGATGGGAAGGGAGGACTGGCCTTTGCCTTCTGTATTCTATGCCCTGTACAAGATGAATTAAGTTCGCTCTGCTGTTATAGGCCATGGAACCCATCCCTTTTTTTGTATATGTGTTTTTGTTGCCAATGCCTTGCCCAATATGTAGAAATGATGCTGAGGTTGAGTAGTCGGCAGTCTTTTGAAGAAGACTACTCTGACTGAAATTGAGAGTATGTTTGCATGCACACACATTTGTGTGTGTGCATGCATCTGTCACACATATGTGTATGTACAAAATGTTTGATGTCCAAAAATCCATCTCATTAGTTTTAGACATTAAGGTCAGCAAGCAACAAATAAAATTGTGATTACCTTTATGCTTTAAAGAAAAATATTTTTATCTTTTATCAAAATACATTTTGTTTTTATTTTATACTACAGACTTCTTGTTGTATGTGGATTCAATGGAGTGTTAATGTTAAAGTACTTGTGCAAGCCAGGAAGAGGTGTGTATGCGTGAAGTTTTGTAGTAAAAATAAACAAAATTATGCAAATCATATTTATCTTCATTAATATTCACTTTCACAAAAAAACTAGTATTACTCTTCACCAAAAATATCCTCAAATATTTTTATTTATGACAAAAATGTTGAATATAGTTTATAATTTTAAATGCATATGTGTAAATAAATAGCAGAATCCTGTGGATAACATAAAAATCTGTTCTAACCAACCTTGCCCCCTTGTCAGGGACCTTCTCACAACTTATGAAGGGTAACACAGACCCAGAAAAATAGCATTTTAAAATTATTTAGTGTGAAACAATGTCTTTTCCAGCTGCATTTCACAAACATAAAAGATGCCAAGATACCTACTGTAATCACTATCATGCAATAATCATCTAATGATATGTTCTTTTAAAACCTCTCACAAAATACTTTCTGTTCAGGGTAGAATATCTTCATCAATCTTTCTCTTTTTTTGTGCTTAATATTCCTTAAATAATTCATCTGTTACTTGCATTTGAAAACTGCAATTGAGTTAACTGCATTCCCATATGACTGAAGTGCACATATAAGACATTAAACACAAAACACTGAAATTAAAACAACAGATTAGTGGGACATCAGCCAAAATATGCATATATAGCTTTAAGGGGGCTGCCCAAAACTGGGTTTGCTGGCGAGTGTTGTTGCATCCCTATGCTCCTCAATGGAGCAACAAGGAATAAACTATATATAGCTTTTGCATTTTCAGATGATGCTGAATCACAACCACCAAGTTTTTGGGTTTTTTTTTTAAAATATGCACTGAGTCAACACATTTTTCAATAAATGTCCTGATATTTTCATTTGTCCAATGCTAGAACAGAAGATTAAACAACATGACTACCTGGCATCTCAACTACAAGGCTTATTTGGTTCATATCTGCTAGTTGCTGATGCTGATAAAATATATATTATAACACTGCAAAAAACATATTAAACATATAATTTAAAAAGGAAAGTAACATAGGAAGTAGTGTTACAATGTAACAGGTTGAACCTGTACAGTCCTCAAACCAAATCACAAATAACTTTCAAAAACAGAAAAAAAAAGTTTTTCTCTCTCATTCACAACACAGCCACACACCTCTGTGGCAATGCACAAACTCTGTTACTGTCACTATTTTAAGATGAAGTGCAAGGACAAATAATTATCCTTTGCATCAGCGTGCAGCAGACACATGCAAATCAGTTTCATAAGGCACATTAAAAGATCTTCCACTTACAGCATGTCTTGATTATAAAGAGCAGCCAAGCTTATGCTTTCTACAGACCTAATTTTTTTTAAAAAAGCCTTTTACAATGCTGATAAAATCCTATAAACATAGCATAAAAGTGCTGAATATGTTAGCCATACTGATATGTTTGTGCCATTTTACAAATCAAAAACATTTTGGTTTGATGTTATTGGTACCAAAGATATTTCTATTTCACTTCAAAATAATATCTGAAGAAATAAATTTTCACTTCCAAAAGTGCTTATAAGCAAGCTTAATCCCTCTTCTTGTCCTTCTTGCATCATTACTCTTTCTCTGCTCCAAAGACTTGGCAGAAAGCATAAGCATCATCAGCGTGGATAAAAAAATGTTCACGCATTTCTATTTTAAAATTGGAAATAATTTTGTATATTTGCGATTTGAACTTTGTCACTGATACATTTCTCTTTTTCAACATGTTTTAGGTTTTTGACATCAATAATAACAGAAATTTTCTTTAACGTTTGAAGTCGATTCTTTAAAACAGTGGTTCTCAAAGTATTTCGGACCGTGGACCAACAGGGACTAAGATCACTCTGTACTGTCAATTTTAAACTTAAATTGCCGCATTTGTTTCATTACAATTCAAAACTAAATGTACTTTTGTGATAGTAGTATAGTAATAAGTTAACATGCTTTGCAAGTACACATAAAAATTAAAAATAAGGAAGTGCACTGCGTTACTAAGGGGTAATGAATGACTCAATTCAATGACACAATGCTAGTGCTGTGACATAAATACTTAGTTGGTAAATGAGCGTTTGATGCAACCAAATTAAAACTCGTGTGAAATCAATACTGAAATAATTCATGTATCTGGCGATTTAAACATCATTTTCCTGACATGATGACTGTCAGGCATGGATCACCTGTCTATGTGTGCAGAGCACACTTTGAGAACCAGTGCTTTAAGACATTTTCTAAAACTAGCTCATCGTTTTACTCTCTTTTTACTCTCATCTCAACTTTTTATTCTTCATAAATATTTTTCTCAGTGTGCATAGCCTTAGCATGCATTCAATTGCTTTTGACATGTATTTTCATGTGATGAGAGTGGTATACATGCATTCATTTAACTGTTCAATTTTCCAAGGGTTGATTTCAGCAGAACAAAGAACGCCTATCACCTCTCCCTAAATGACATATAATGTTAACCTTAAAAAAATACCTGCTAAAAATGTGTAAGAACTTTGTTAAAAATGCAAAATTTTACAAAACTATAATATGCTTGTGTTACCTTTTTATTTGCATTATGAATGCTATATAAGCAGTCTTCATCTTTAAAGTTTGAGATTTCTTTTAACAGCATTAAGGTAACAGCTTGCATGTACAAGAGGACACTGTCTGGCCCCAGATAAATTTAAATTCAGTAACTCAGTTATTTGACAAAAATGCCTTTGACATAATTTAAATTACTAATGTGGTTTCATATATATACATGAGTGTTGTCATTGACATGGCAAGATAAGAGCTAATTAACAATTATTCACATCCATCAATCCATCACACATTTAAAGACTTCTTAAAATTACTGGAGAGCAAAGAAAATAACAACCAATCAAAATAATTTGTGGCTACAGAAGACTACTGTGTACTAGATTCTGCAAACAACAAACATGCCCAGGCAGATTATAATTGTGCACATATGTTGTCATGCTCAAGGATCACAGATTTTTCACAACAGTAAACCAAATTGCTGTACACTCATAAAAAAAATGACCAGTAGATTACAAAACTTACAGTTTCATTATTAAGACCGTTAAATCTTCTGAAGCATTACTATAAACATATGAATAGATAATGTTCAGAATGGGCAAGTTTCAAACTGTCGAAATCTACCCAAATGTGATTTTTCAATATATAAATATTAATAACAAACTCTAATGATATGTAGGTTGTACATTGGATGGAACTAGTCTTCTCCTCTTGAAACAAAATACACGTTAGCAACATTAGATCTTGAAATAGCAACAATAAACAAACACTAAACTTTGAGCAAACCAGATTCTGTTATCACCAAAATGCACAAGCAAATACAGTTTCGATTATCAATAATACATCTAGAGAAAACATTATTTTGGTGCATATCTGCAGGCTGCTTAAGATTTTATATTTTTAATTGTATACTGAATGATGCATAGAGGGGTGCCACTCACATTTTTTGTTTTTTGGCAATGGTGGATACCAAACAAGCACACCTTTCCTTTTTTTGGCAGATCTGTCTGTTCAAACATGTCAGACATTCTAAGTCAGCACAGGAACTATGACAGATATTGTGTAATCTTTACAATTCATCAAAACTTTTGCCTGCTTTTATTTAGATCAGTTCAACTGGCAAAGATGACGAAGAAAGGTAAACATTTTAGCACTGAAACAAAACTGCAGATTGTAAATAGGAAAGATGGTTTTAAATTTTGCAACACTGCTCATATGGTAGGGAAGTGGTGACTCTATTTGTCCCAGAGTGTAAAAACGATTCAAAACGACGATTAGTGGAAACTAAGCATCATGCTGGTTGACATAGAGAATCGCATTTTATAAATTTACAACTCTTATTTACAACTCCTATACACTAATTTGAATTATGACAAAGTACTTTCGTTAGTAAAATCACTTTCTGATACTTTATATTCATTTTATTTAAAGTACTTAGCATTGCAGTTTGTTTACATTGCCACTGTGTTAAAAAATCTAGTAGCATTACGTGTTCCAGTTCACCACAGTTTGCATTAAGATTTTCTTTAAAATGAAAATGTTACAAAAAAAAAAATGTTTCAAAAACACTGCTAACACTATACAGAATCCTCTCCAAAAACTGATAATATGATAAATTAAACGAAAAAGAAAATGAGCAAAAGGTAACATTTGTTTTAGCAACAGAAAAAAATAATGAAATATTTTTTCCGTTATATCACAATCATGCAGCAACTGTTTGGCAATTTCAGTCCTTTTTAAAATCTTCTGTATATTGCCCTGAATGTTTATTAGAGGGCATGTTCTTTGTTCATACACAGACACCACATATAAAAAGTTGCACTTCATCGATGCAAGTGCAAAAGAACACATCAATAGAGAAAAAACAAAGACACGGCAGTGTTTAAGAATGAAGTTGGTTTTTGATGTCTAGGATTAGCTAGAATGACTCATCTATGCTGTGACTAGGCACATAAGTCTGCAAAGTGTTTCCTGTTAATCTTGGCACACCATTTTGTACATGGCATTCTTGTGTATGCTGCTGCTGCACCTTGCTGTCGATAAGGGACTGGGGCTGTTGGACATCACAGTTTGTGACAACAGGTCTTTCTGTCTCACTCAAGTTCTGTTCATGCTCCATGGAACTGTAAAGACTCGTTAGCTGAGGTAGGGTAACATCTTGTGCAAGAGGATTTTTGACAGCATAACTGACCATCTTATCATTTTTGTCCCTGTTACCACGTGCATCAGATGACTTGGGTTTGCGAAAGGAGCGGCTTTGCTCTGTGAAATGGATTCCTTTTATGGTCATCTCTTGCAGTGACCGAGCACTGTCAAACCTCTGAAAGTTGCTTCTGCCAGCAGATGAGTCTCGTCTGTGCTGGCGGAGGTTGGGGGATGGTGAGGATGATGCAGGACGTGATATGGACTCTTTGCTGACGTAGCGTCTTAGAGGGCTAGGCAGAAGACTTGCTAAAGATCGACTTTTCTTCTTGCTCTGATTGCTGTGAAAAAGAAAGCTTCCCATTTTAGGACAACATACACGGATGTGTTAGATACTTGACCTGCTCTCATAAAAAAATGTTATTGCTACTTACACAAAAATCTATTGGAAACCAATGAAATAATGTGAATATTAAGAAATTAGTATTTCTGCTTCAAACAATTTTATAAACTCCATAAAAATTTTTAAAAGTATTATTTTCTATGAAATTTTCAGACATCACAGAATAAGACAGTTGTTTTTCCCCTCAATAAAAAAGAAATTTTACAGAAGTTTGTTTTGCATCTATGAAAATATATACATCTACATGTCTGTGTGTGTTTTTATTTATATTTTAATTCATAAATGCACATATACACCACCCTCCTACCCCCGCATTTTTTTCTTTCTTGCTGTCACACCCTACACTACTACTTCACTTAAATTTGTGTACATATTTTGACTTAAAATCTTTTCCCAAGAACTGCAAGTGATAAACAAACCGATCATCTGACACTGATTACAGACAGCATAACAAATGCATATGGCAGACTAATCTGTCTTCCCCTCCAAAACATAGTGACCATATCACTGACTTCTCCATGACAAAACAGCCAGCCAAAAAAGATGTCTCAAAAGGAGTTTGTGAATTGTAGACCTTTAAAATATATTTGTAGTGATATTACCTGAGTTTGGATGCATCTTTGTTGTGACTGGAAGTCTTGTGAGCTGAATTCTGTGTTGACTTAGCTGTTCCTTGCTGCCAAGGTTCAGAAGCTTGGTTGGATAGTGACTTTTGAAGATTCTCCTTGGTAACTGATCGTGCAGCTACATTTACGGATCTGTCTGATGGATGGCTTTATGTCCAGACCATCGTGGGTGACAGGCCGAGATGTGTCAACGCTGTTTTTAGTTTTTGCATCAAAAGAGTAACTTCGGTCCCGCACTTTGTCTTTACCCCACTCTACGCTGGAGCGATACTGTTGAATGTTACACAATGGAGGTGGAGTGATTTTGGAACTGCTGTTCCATCAAGCCTGATCTCTTTACTGTTCCCGTCTGCAGCAGAGGCAACAGGCTTGCTATTGTCGCTCACGGTGGCCCACTGCTCTGAGGTCGAAAAATTACAGTTCGCATGTGATCAACTGAGATCTTCACAGCTGGCTGACACGAGCCACTCCTCAACTGATTGTTCAATCTTTGCGTGGTCACATGCAACACAACAGCTGTGATTGACGTTCAAGGACTGCAGCTGCATTAGAGGCTTGAAATGGAGCTAAGGAGAGATCTGAGCTTTGACTGGCAGTGCTTTCTTGGCTCAACTGTCTTGCAGACAGATGAAGACTAGCTCCATCTGACCTGGTCCTCAGAGTTACCTCAGGAGAGCTTAAATGAACTGTGCATCATTGGCCTCAGGAGACT
The DNA here is from genome assembly GCF_003073045.1 of Pomacea canaliculata. NCBI lineage: Eukaryota > Metazoa > Mollusca > Gastropoda > Architaenioglossa > Ampullariidae > Pomacea > Pomacea canaliculata. Next base: position 15,989,787 of record NC_037600.1, read on the forward strand.
GTGCGGGGACTCTCTAACACTGAATCCATCCTATTTGTTGGGGATGAATTTGCTAATCTTCCTGCCCTTCTGAGCAGGTCTACCCTCTTCCCTTTGAAAAGTGTGAGTCTGGAAGCTTTAGGGATGGGGCTCGAGAGCTGTTGTCTGACACCAGTCGGGTTGAGTGGTGGTGGATGTGCTGATGCTAACAGTGACAGCTGGCTAAGAATTCCAAGACAGAACAAACACAAACTGGGTAAACCACCAAGAAAAAATATGTAACAAAATATTCAATAGTTGCCAAGTACAAAAAGGGTATATAAGTAAAATATAATTTAAAATCTAAATACTTTTCATTTCCTTTGGTTTTTTTTCCCCTTTACTTCAGACATTTTTAAAAATTGAAAAGATATAAACATACCTCACAAAGAAGATGCATCATCTGATGTACTCTCACTTCCACTTCGGTTAATGCCTGAAAATGATATTATCATATGCACTGCCTTCACATCGAGCACTCTTAAGGAAGAGGAGCAAAACTATACTTTTTAATCTAGAAAAAGAAGAATGTGGTGTATTCAAAAGTAATTCACTGTATAAACTGTCTGGCAAAAGTTCAGAAGCTTTGTTTGAAGCATTCCTCTGGCCATTAGCCTTTTGGCCATTTCAAGAAAAAAAACCCTCAGCCCTCAAGCTCATACAGAGAATGTTTTAAAAATCTGTAATGAAATTTGCACAAGAAGCTTCACAACCCTTTGGTTTTTGCTTGTTTTTTGTACGCTCAGAAGCGACTGCATACCTACCTGCAGATGGCAGTATGTATTCCAGTTGTCTTGTAGAATTTTTTTTCAGCTCTGACCTGGCAACTGGGATGGGGACAATAAAGTGACTGACTGTAGCAGTCTCGCTCACGGATGTAGTCCTCTATTTCCTCTGCTGTTCCACGCTGATTTGGCTGGTAAAGAAACAAATTCTAACAACTTTTCTAAAAGACAACCTGGATACAATGAGCAGCAAGATTCTGACTTTCATTGAACCTCTCTATCAAGTTGTAATGATATAACTTAGTATGAGACAGCTTATTATAAGTAACAATGTTGGATTCACATTTTCTATAATGTATTTCTCCTTTTGCCCTTTTTCTCCATTTTTCTTAATCCATTTTGAATAAACTATGCAATTCTACTATCCAACTCATTTTATAAAACTGTAATTATAGGAAAAAAGTCTAGTCTTTCTTACATTTGTAAATTTTATGGCCTTTATTCCTTCCTCAACAGGTCTCATCTCTGGAGTATCCTAATCTGTCGACACACAGTTATACTTTCCTTCTTTCAAAGCAGTCTTATTTTAAATGCTGGCTTACAACTGATATGCACTAGCATCACAAAATATTTTCCAGGCATTATTTTACTCGTTTTAAAGCTTCATCTTGCTAGATACAAACATTTGTTCACCAGAAAACGTGCAGTTTGTCCAAAATAAATGGCATTTGCATAATATGTCTTCGAAGAAATACAGCAAAGGGAAGTAAATTCTTTCTGACCACAGCAAGGATGATTTGCTTAAGAAGTGTGCACTTTCCCACAGAGTACTTTAGTGGCTGGCCCTCACATTCAAGATGGTAAATGATCTGCACTTTCGTTTATTCTGGGTTCTGTCTTTTCCTGATAATTGACTATAGTCACTCCTATCTAGTAATTTGTACCCAATTAAGATATTTTTTCCCTGCGAGAATGGATCGTCTGAGTATCAAACTGCGCATAAAAGACTTCTTAAATTTTCACTTCCAATAAATCTTTTCCAGTGTGATTACAAATTAAAGAATACTCATGCTACATTCAGGTATGAAAATTCAGATTCTTAATTTTTTTTCTTGATGAAACAAATTTCCCTTATGCTTTAGTCATTTCTAGTTCTAATGTAATTTTATTAAAGGGTAAAAATTGATACATTTTTGGATGTAGACTTAATTGATAGAGTTAAGGCAGGGTGGGTGAAAGCTGCTTAACTAATAGACAGACCTTGACTCTGTCTAATGTGCTGATGATGAAGTGTCAAACAGCACTGTAGAGTTGACTGTCTATTCCAGGCTGTGTATGGAACACAAAGACTCCTTCTCCCATGGGGCCACTTTACCTCCTCAAATAGTGAAATGCCACCACCTTGAAACTCTCGTAGAAACGTATGCTCTTCAGTGGCCACTGTGCTAAACACAGCGACTTCTCTGCATCAATAAATCCCAATTTCAGAGTAAGGCTTGCACACTATTTGACATTAAGTTCTAACTTGCGAAAATGTAAGTCTAATGTTGCTTAGAGGCATAATTAATAATTAACCCACTGTCACATTACATGTATACAATGGACACAAATGCTTCTAATTATGCATGTCTGTATTCATAAGTTTCGGAATCAAAAACCATAAATGAAGCAAGAATTCATATATTTACAAATAAAATGTATTGCTATCTACTGAAAGATTTTTTTTAATGCAAAGTACTAACTGCAACACTAGAGAAGTCCAAGGCGAAACATGCAGCAAGTATTTAGCTCCCTTTGCACAATTCTTCGGAAGCTTCTGATTCTTCTGGCTCAACATTGAATAGACCATCTGTTAATACAGATAAAATTGCACAAACTTAATTGGGATCAAACAAAGCAACACTGTATAAAAAGAAAATTAATCAAATAAATATGAATATTTTTGGTTCAAACTTACAATCCTCACAGCTCTTATCCATCATACAGATATAGTTATTTCCCCAAATCGTATACCAGATACAATAAGGGTATATTGATAAAATTAGTTGGCTGAATTTATATGGCTTGTTTATTCACCTGTTATTGTTTTATATGACAGAATGGACTTTTGATCTCACCCATGAGAAATTGACATGAGACTCCTACCACTGCTCCACCTAACCTTTGATGGTCTCCCGCAGCATCACTTGACTCTGAAGAAGGAAAACAAATGTCGATCGTCGACTGCTCATCTGCTGAAAAGCAAAGCTGATGCTCTGGTGAAGTGATCTGGACAGCAAAAGCTCGACCATTGATATTACTCAGCTTGTCAACCTGATAAAGGATGGCAACAGTGTGTAAATGAATTAATAATTGCATTCTCTGGTGAAAAGTTAAATGAACGAATAACACAGATTTGATCCATAAATTTAAATGAAACAAACATTTACATTTTAGGTTTCTAAAAGAAAACATCACAAACCATGATTAAGGACTTGAGGATAGTTGAAATATAGATATGACATATTTCAAGCTTTAAAAATACTGACTGAATCCCTAAATACATTTGGAAGAGACACTAAAAAGAATATTTAGTGTGGCTTAGCATATCATCCAGTATCAAACCATTACCTTAATGATGGACATTTAGTGTTAATTAGTGCTCATCATCGGGTATTTCTAATTAGTTACCTTAAAGGATGGATATAAAGCTACTTCTTTGTGTCTGCTTGAGAGTTTTCGTATCTTGGGTTTCTTCCTAAAGCATTTCAATACCAGCTTTTCACCTCGACACAAGATAATATATTTTGATTTCCATCTCTCTGGAGGTAGACGATGCAATGTTTTATTCTTAGATACCTTAAGTCTGTATAGCAGCCCTGCAAATGATGAATAATTTATATATGTATTATATATGCAACACAACACACACTGGGATAGCCAATGCAAGAAAATTTATCATTTTACCTCATCATGATATTGATCATTATCTTTATGATTCTCATCTCGTCATCATAATTATTAATTATCATTGAACTCAGGAGAACGTACAAAATGTAGCAGTAGTAATAGGGACTGGCTTTGATTATCTAGCCATCATGCCTTTTAATGTCCCCTCATTTAAAACTCTCCATGTATTTAGGCCTGAGCCATTATTTTTTGTCAAAGCTAATGAAAAAAATATTTTTGAGTATCCTTGAAGAGTTCTTAATCTATATAAATTTGGTGCATTGTTTGATGTTAGCTGGAGGTGAGTTCAATCAGTAGCATCTCTGTCAAAAATTGGATTATACATGTTATGACTGCGATTAATGTATAATTTACTGTTCTTTGTTTGTGCTTGAAAATATCTAGCTTCTGCTACGAAATGCATATGGAAAACACAAAAAAAACACAACACAAACAAAAATGTGCTTACAATAACATGCATGTTATAAAAAGCCATGTCGCTCTCTGAGCAACTGTGTCGGAAGTACAAAAACATCGGATAGCAATTAAATTAGGTAAACAAACAAAATATAAAGAATATTTAAAGAAAATTATGCAAAACTATATGAATCTTGTGTTTGTTAAATCGAACTGCTCTCAAGCTTTGCGAAAAAGCTACAGGTTAGCGGGATTGTGTGTACTTACTTCAAACAACACATCCTCGTCGTCTGCCATGTTTGTTTGCATTTCCGTATGCGTGACGTCATAGTCTCGCGAGAGCGCGCAGGGAGCTCGAGAATGATATGCCGCTGACAAGCTGGGAGAAGATGGCCTGTGGATAATCACTCTCAGTCCGACGACTCACCGACATTTCGAAATGTCTTGGAAGTGTGTGATAGTCGGTCTGGTTCTGGTTGTTCCAGGAACTCTTCTCGTCGCTGAAGGTCGATTTAACAAGCGGAGAAGTCAAGGTAAGGGACATTTTCAGCACGTTTAACGCTGCAGCCAGATGTCGTTTTTCGTCTGTTTTGTCAGTGGATGGTTTATGTGTCCAGTCCCGGATTGACAGACGCGGATCTAGAAACTTGTGTTTTGACTTGTGTGTTTAATAGGACGTACAAAAACACAAATATTACCTGGCATCATTTGCCTTGGCTTACTAATAAAACAAGTGGCTGCTGAAATAAGTTTTCGTGTTGGTGCTGGGGTCCTTTCGTTGGATCAATAAATGTACATACTAATAAATACTACACTACAGGCGTTAACCAAAGCTTTAGAAATTGACCAAGAATTTACTGCCAGTCCCATCAGTTTTTTTATTGTGCAACTGTTTTTGGTAATTTATAAATGATATTCCTCTGCAGCATTGGTTAAAACAACAATATCACTGATAACGACCAGCAAACATTATTTACAGTTTGATACAGTTTATTTACTATAAATGTCTGAAACCATAGTATACATTATTTGCCAGCATACAAAATGATGTTATAAAGTATGAAAGAAGAAGAGTATGCTGATTCCTATTGGGGGTGTATGTGTACTTTGTGGTTTGTGTGTGTATATACAGGGGTGTGTGAAGAAAGCTAACCTATTATGATGGCTTAGCTGCCATTTTAGATTGAGTGACGTTCATAGTTGCCTGTAAGAGGATAGTCACAGATCCAAATTTAAATATAAAATTTGCTTGTACTAGAATGATTAATATCATTTTGATTGCAATCACTCAAGGGATTTTAAATGCTTCTTTGATACTATGCAGACATGCAAGCATGCATGCACACCCTCCCCTTTTCCAGTGCACTTGTGGACCATATTCCCAGTATCCACTAAATTAGAAGCTCTCTACAGAAAGCCTAAAACTGTGGATCTGAACAAAGAAGGCAATATGTCTAATATTCTAGCATAAAGTATGCAGAATATTAAAAGCCTGGTAATGGACTAGAGAAAGATAGATAATAAGACTCTACATCACTGCTGTCATATATGCACTTAGAGAGAAAGAAGACATGTGTTTACTTCTGCTTCTACATGTTTCTTTCTCTGTGATTGCAGAATGTTCAGGATGTATTTTATTTTTGGTATCAGTCATGTCAGAATACATTATATTGGACATTTCATTGGTGTATGATATTGTAATAAGAATGTGTTACACGGAATGAGACTGTATGAATTTTATTTGAAGCTGAAATTTTGAAACATCAGTGTTGAAAGGGCTACTGTTTAAAAGATATTTTTGGTGAAAACAGTCAGCCTTATAGTGTGGAGCTTGTGTAGAATACATTTTGTGATACAGTCAAAACAATGTACATTTATCGGCTACAGTTTATGTAAGAGCAGTCAATATTGTTTACTTCTGACACAATTGTGTAGTATTATATTGATTTGATCTATGCAGTTTTACTGGAAATGTTTCACTGATATCTTGTAATCCATCTTTAAGAAAATTAGTATTGACTCCTGTACATCTGCTAGTCCCTAGTGGATGTATATAGAATCACTTCCTTTGATTCTGTGCCAAAATAGGATCACAAGCCCACTAATGTGAACAGGAAAGTTAATTTCATGGTGCTGAAAAAGCCAGCGCTTTTCCCTATTCTTTAACTACAGAATTGTTCTCTAGATTCTTAGATTTCCCAAGGATCTGCAAAATTTTGAAACAAATCCTGCTAAGATAAAATACTGTTTATAAATATAAAAAGAGTTGTAATGTCCTCATTGAGCACTTTACGGCTTTTTCCCTCTGACTTGACAAAGAAGATTGTTTCCAGTGGTTTACTTTTTGGGGATGAAAAATGCTGTTGTGTGCCTTTCTCGCCTATCACTTTTATTATCACTTTTTTTTATTTTCTTCACTTGCTGCTTTGCCATTTGCATAAAACTGATGCAGCTATGTGCTGTCAAGTTTGTGGTTGACCAAATAGCTCTGTAAAAATAAGGCTGTCACTCTCTGACACAGTCTATTGGTTTCTCATGCTAAGAAGGCAAATAAAGCTGAGACAGGCATGTACTCCATGTCCGTACGTGTGCACACCACATGAGAGAAAGTATATATATATTTAAAAATACAATAAATGCTTAAGTTGTGGTTGAGATTGAAAAATGTCAGCTAAGATTAGCATTGTCATTCCTACACATGCATAAGTTTTTTTTATTTTTCTTCATAATGCATCCAGAGATGGTCTTTGATGCACTGATACAGGGCTTATTAACCCTGATTCAGAAGAACATTGTTCAGATTCATTACAGCCGCCTGGTAAGGGACATCAGCAGACTTCCTGTCATTGCCGATATTCTTCTGTTATTAGTATCCTTCAAGTTCGGAATCTTACTGACCCTCTGTCATGATTATGTCTTTCATGATTGCTTCAATCACTGGCATCAAGTTCTAAGACCGATCAGAAATTTCACAAGTAGTATTGGTGATGATGTTGCTCTATATGTGTGACGGAGAGAAGGAGGGAGGTAGTTTGAAGAGGTTGAAGAGAATGTTTTTTTGTCTGCAAGTGAGGTGTGGTTGGTTTTGCTTGTGTAGTCATTGCTTAACAAAATTTTAATCCGTCTGTGGGTGGAAAGGGGAATTGTGTTAAGCCAACAGGGGGCATTTTTTTTACTTCTCCCTTCAGGTGCATTGAGGCAGAACTTGTTACAACCTTACAAGTTTTGTTAGAAGCGTGGGCGGAGGGGGGAACTTTGACATGTTCTCGAGATCAGCATGGCCTGAAAAAAAGAGGGTTCAGGTGGTACGTGTCCGCCTGGTGGAATTTGTTAATGCCAGTGGCAGGGCGATTTCGTCATTAAATAACTTGCCAGTCGTAGCTATTAAAGTAAGAGTGGTCTCTCGGGTGGCATCACGAACAGTCGCCAGAGAGCAGCTGGTGTTTGGTCCCTGACAAACATAACCATAGGGCGCTAATTGTTGCTATGACACCAAAAACGCTGGACGTCAGGAAACTGGAACACACTGACATCGTGGTTCTGTCGCCTGCCATTCATAACTCTTCGATCTCCACCCGCCGCACTGCCACGCGCTGTGGCGGCGCCCTCGCTATCATCCTCCCCTTCCCATCCCATCCGCTGTGACCTACTAGCGGTGGTCATACTGTTGCGACCCTGTTTGCCGACGAGGCCCTCTTCATCGATCTACCTCCCTCGTCTTGGTAACTGTGTAAATCCCCAAGAAAGTGGTGGGCCGAGTTGACGTCATACTTATAGGTGATTGAGCTGTGGACACTGTGGGGCACTGCACGTGATAGAGATTAGCGTTCAGCGCGCCCGGGGAGGGAGGCAAGAGAAAATGCTGGGGGCAGATGTGTGCTAATGGACATACAATTATGCGAAGCCTTATCATCCAGTTTCATGCGTGTTCGGAAGACATTGCTTAAAACGCGCAGACGGTTGGAGAGAGAGAGGGTTGGGTGATGGAGGGAGGAAAGGTGTCGACAATACGGGGGTTCTGGCGGCAAATGGAACTGACAATTATCGAGAGGCAAGCAAACAGAAGGGTTAGCCAACACGCAATGAAGGAGGAGGGTTGTTTCGCATCGGTAAAACACATTTAGAGAGGGCTGACAAAGTTTAAAATAAAAAAAATATGCTGGTATACAAGAAAGAGATAAAGACAATACATCTACATCTGCGCGCCAGAGTTTATACGTGTGTGATGTACGCGCGTGCACGCACGAGTTTATGTGGAAAATGGACCTATGGCTATACCTCCCCTCCTCCCAACTCCCTCGACCTCCCAACTCCTCCCATCCTCGGCCGCTGTTCAACAGAAATGTATACCTGATTCATTAAGATGGCAGAAGAGGAAGGGGTGGATTTGCTCTCCATTTGCCAGGTGTAGACAAGGTGAACCGCCTACGTTTACTGGGGCAGGGGCCACGGCCACCTACTAACCATGGAGCTCTAACAACTTCCCCATCCTCTTTTTCTTTGTTGTGTTGATGTACCTTTTGTGTAGATTGAGTGCGTGAGAAGCTGCCGTATGCCACGTGTCCACCTGACTTCTGTAAACCCCTGAGCTATCGGTCCTCAGAGTGACAGATCGCCGAGCTCATCGCTCATTGTGCAACTTTTGTCTTCGGCATCGACTGCTAGGGGTCGCAGTCTAAAACGTAAACAAGATAAAGGCCTTGTTGAAAACGTAAACAGTGGCCTTTTGGAAAGTAAACACGAGCGGGAGGGCTGCGGGGATCCCCGCAAGGACGAAAGTCTTGAGTGTGTGTTGGTGCAAACGACTGCACTTAGCTGTTGATGGCGAACGACAGCAACGTTGGTGAAACGGGTGTCGTGCCTGAAAGTCGTTTCTAAAGCCATTGAGGAATGGGTGTGTGGAAATCGTGGGCCTTTGGGAGAGGGGACGGGGAGATTCATTTCCTCCTTCACCCCACCGCCATGTCTTTCATAATTAAAAGTTACAAGCGCACAACTCGTTCACTCCAAGGTTTCAGGTGTCAAAGACTTTAAAATATGCATCCATTTTTAGAATTTAGCACTCTTCATCCAGGTTTTTTTAATTAAAAAAAAATTTTTGAGGGTACAACAGTGTGTGAACAAAAAGCGTTTTCCTCGAATGAGATTGCCTGCCAGTGGGATCCTTTGATGTCGCCCCTACCCTCTCACCTTTTTCCTCTTTTCCATTCCGTCGTCGTTAACACAGAAGGTGATGGCGAAGACGATCGATTCTCTTGAAAGCGTCTTTAGTGTGGCGACTTCCGCCACATTTTCGTAAACAGGAGAAGGTCCTTATCTGATAGCGGTGCTCGGCCTCACAGTACAGCAGTTAACGGCGCTCTTTCCACTAGAATCTGGCTGCTTTTATTTACTAGACGTTTGCAGGTGACGTGTCACATCGAGTCACCCACCTCCACCATGAGTGATGACCCGCCAAATTAACCCCCTAATCAAGCTTTTTAGCTTTGGATCGTGAAAGCGGCAGAAATGTAGGCTCTTTCCTCTCAGGTCAGATGGTGGTTTTTGTGCCCTCATTCTAAGGGAAAGTTTTTATGAGGGCGTTGTGCGCTGAAAGGAGTAATTACAAGCCAGAAAGATGATTAGAGAGCTAATGAAAATTGTCAGCATAACGAAAAGCTAGAGTGCTGAGTTTGGTGTTGATTATGAAAAGGAGAAAAATGGGGAAATAAGGTAAAGTACAAGTTTCGACTAAGAACAGTTACACGAAGTGATGGAGCTCAGTCGTTTTGTGTTCATTGTGATTTTTGTGTGCTGTAGTCGTATCATGTGTGTAAAGCAAACAAGTTTTGAGTTTAGTTTTATTTGGCTGTTTCTTGTGTTGTCATCATAGCCCTTGTTGAAGTTAGTTCCTTGTGCATTGTCACTAAGTGGAATAAATTCCTCTTACCTTTTCCTAGAGCGGTCCAGTGGCGCAACGGTTAGCGCCTGTCACCAATACAGTGAAGGTTGGCTGCCCTGAGTTCATTTCTCGTCTCGGGCACGCTGTTCTTTCTCTGCACGTGGCATCTGTTTACAGGGCTGGCTGCTTGCCGTAATATAGCCTTCGTTGCTGACACGGCGTAAAACACCAATTTCCCCCCCCCCCTTACCTTTTCCTACATACAGGGAGGAATTTTGTTTCACTGAAACCTGGAAGCTATTAAACTATGCAAAAGTGTGATGAGATTTATTTAATATCCTCTCACTCCACCAAAAGTTAGCAAAAATTATGTAAAATCTGGAGGGTGTGCAGTTTAAAAAAAAAAAACAAACACACATGCCGGAGATTGAAAGTGATTTTTTTTTTTTTTTTTGCCAAAGCAGATTTTTCTTGAACATCTTGAGGCAGTATCTGAGGTGCCTTGTTTTAGAATCAACTGTTTTGTCTTGTTGAGCTCATTAAGGCCATTTGCTGTACTTATGTTCCTAACACAGATAGGATAGCAGCTGAAGCACACAGATCAATCCATGGGATAATTTTTTTTCCCCTTAGTCACAAAGAAAGTAAAAATTTGTTGTAGGTGTACATGCTGTGCTGCTGTCTTCTCTGTGTATGTGAGTAAATTTACATGGAGTGTGAATGTGTGACTTTAAAAAAGTTTTGTGGAATACTGATTTACTTTTTTCCCCTTCAATGTTATCAAGATGTCTAGGTAATTAACTATTTGATTAACTATTTTTCATTCCATCTTAACTGTGAAATGTGTCTGGTCTATGTATCCATGTTTGTATATGTATGTATAAAAGTACACAAGCACTCAAGAAAGTATATATACAAGTACACAAGCACTTAAGAGTGTGTACCTGTCTGCACATACTTGTCTGCATACACACACAGTCAGTATTTTTTGATTCACATAGTTTTGAATGTCTATAGAAACTTAGTGTGTAAGTGAATTTACAGTTTTTATGCATATCTTACTTAGGCCTATTCCTATCTGTGTACCAGTATTTGGTATCAATGTTTTGGTAATTATGTTCCAGACAGTAATGATGATGGGATCCTTGCACTGCTAAAACGCTTCAACAAAGACCAGCGTATGCTGGAGCGATACAGCGCGGGTGAATGTAAGCAGTTTTTTTTTTTCCTTTCAGCTGTCATCATTCTTGTATCACCCACAGCTCCCAATTTCAATTTATCATTTCCCAAGCCTCATACTTTCGCATAATGCCAATACTCTTATTATCAGCTCTCTTACCAATAATATCTATTCACCATTCAGCAAGTGACGACTTCTTTTTTTTTTCAGTAGTACGGACCATGAAATTATGTGTGGGAAATGTAGAAACCGTTTGGGTTCAAACACTTAAATTCAAACGTTATTTCATTTCATCTTTTGTTTTAAAGAGAACTTATATTTCAGTAGTTCTCAAAGTATTTTAGACTGCAGACCACATAACTAAAATAAAAAATACGATGGACCACCAAGGCCTAAAATCACTTTGTACTGCGAATTTCAAATTTAAACTGCCGCATTTGTTTCATTACAGTTCAAAACTAAATGTACTTTTGTGACAGTAGTATGGTCATAAGCTTACATAAAATTACATACTTTACAAAGTTCTTTATTAAAATGTTGATGCGATGAATGTAGTTGTTTTTGATGAGATATTAAGGCAATAAACATCACTTTGCTGACATGTAATGACTGTCAGGCGTGGACTACCTTAAGCGTGCAGCCCACAAGTGTGCGTTGAGAACCACTGTTATAATTCATAAAGAACTCACAATTTAAACAGTTAGTGCAACTACAGAAAAGAAGATAATATGCTATGACATATAAATGCTATGAGTTAAGACATGACTAATTCATTGTCTGTTTAGCTTCTATATGCTGTAAATAAAACTGTGTAACTGGTGGGACAAGAAAGGTTTTGCTACTGTGGACACTTTTGTAGTGTCATATTTTTGTAGGTTGTATCTCTTGTTCACTGGGTTTAAATTTTTGTTTATTACACCTACCATAGGTAGTTGTGAAAGGATAAAATACGTGTAATTTCTCTCTCACACACACAAACATACATACATTAATTATTAATTCTTCTAGCTCTATGTCTTCTGCAGTAACAAATTGAGATAATCTAGTGAGAGTCTTTTTATTTCTCGAAGTTAATAATGAATGGAACTTATAAGCATTAGGATTGTCAAAACATTCTGACCCCTCCTACCCACTCACCAACACACCCGAAAAAGTAAATAAATAAAATAATAGTACATTGCCTTTTTTTTTTTGTCTGCAGCTGTGGAACCAGGTGACCAATATGGGGAAGATGATGACTACAATAATGGACTTGCACCAGTAGGAATAGCGCAAAAGCAAACGTTAGAGAGAACCACCAGATCAATTCCAGTGCGAGAAGTCAAGCTTCCGATGTCTGACAACGATGACAGGAAAGAGCCACTTGCTCTTCCAGTCATTGCAACCAAGGCATCAAATCAGCAACAAGGGGTTGACTCATCTGGTCATGTGGCTAGCAGTAGCATCATATTTATCAGTGAGTATTTGTGTCTCTACCAGTGCCTTATTTTTGCCAGCGTTTGTGTGGCTTAATTTAGTATCAAATTTATTGGTAAGTACTCATTCAGTTTCAACCTTTTCCAAACCCCCAAAAAGAGAGATCAAAAGAATGCATGAATAAACATGATTTTGTTGTGTGTGTGTGCACATAAGTGTTCGCATGTCCACGCATGCACATACTTATGTATTTACATGTGTGTATTGGTTTTTGGGGGGGGACTCAGTTGAGAGTTCATTAGCATGTTTGTGCATACTTGATGCATGTTGTCATAGTGTACCTATAAGCGTGTATGTGTCAGGATGCCTTACAGAGAAATTTGTGGTATCGGTGTTCTTGGCCATTAGGCCACGAACCTTTACAGACTGCTACCCCCCTGATTCATGAGCCACTGAATAGGTGAAGTTGCCTAACCGACTAGCACAGTGAAAATTTACAAAACAAAAGGGTGCCATTGCGCAAGCATTCTTTAGTGAAAGGGTGAAGTGGGAAACCCACTGATAGAATGAGAAATATCAAACATAAGAAAAAGCAAGCAAGAAACTCCATAAGCTTGAATTTTTTTTCTTGTCAAGTGATGATCTTTGAGCAAATAGTAGACATCACAAATATTGTGTGTGCGGTTGTTTTGAGCTAAATCCATCATGATCTTTGCCACATTTATCCATCACAGTAGAAAATTATCCCAAGGGTTGGTTGAGTGGGTGGGGTCCTCTGATAAATTATTGGCTGACAAAATGGTTTTGGTAGGCCTACCCTTAGTTCACAAATGAGGGGTTTAGCTGCTGTCTGTGGATAGCAGATTTACCAAGCTTGAGTAGAGTAAAAGCTTAGGTAAATGTCCTTAATGACTACAAGCCACAGTTTAGAGCTGCATTAGAATGGAAACAGTCTACAGGAAATATTGTCGATTTCATTGTTGTATCTGTCATGCAGTTTATTTACTAATACACCCTGACACACATGTGCGTGCACTTCTGTACACAGAAGACTGTTATAACCATTGTTTTATATAAGTAGCAGAAATAAAATATAGCTGCTTAAAGCTATCAATACAAAGTGTAAAATTTCTTCTTCTTTGTCTCATTTTTACCACTAGAGGTTTTGTGACAAGCTGCTTTGGGTTTTTTGTTTAGGAAAGGTTTTTTTTTCTGTCCACACCCTTCTAGGATGGGCTTGTTGGTTAGTTGTTTTTGTGTTTGGCAGGTAGTGAAAAGAAAGCTTTATTTATAGATCATTAGGGCACCATGCTAGATAAATATTTTTGCATCATGATGGCCTAATATGAATAATATTGCTTTTCTAGTGACGGTGGCAGCAAGCAGTGTAGCAGCTGCAATCGGAATCATCATGGCAGGCGTCTGCTGGTACAAGTGAGTCAGATCTTTCCATTTGTTTTCACGTTTTGTATGGTATAAAATACTTCCATTGTTATCAAAGTGAAATTCAGGAGCTGTAAATCACAAATTCTTACTGCTGATTGCAGTTGGCGGCATGTCATTTTAAGCTGTTTACTGCTCTGCTGTAGTCAGTTTACATAAAAAAAGATCCATTAGGCAACATCCACTATTAGAACACAAAAGTCTTTTTTCTACCGATTGCTGAAGTAAGACAGTTGCACTTCAGATGACCAAACAAAATCTGAGAAGTTTGTTACTTTTGTAATATCTGCCTGCCACTATCCATATATGTAGCATGCTTGAGCAAGCATGTTGACAGGTAACTAATGACAGTTTGGCCTGTGCTGAGTGTCCAGGTGTCAGCATGTGACTTGCACTATCAGATAGCACGTGACAGCATAGCCTTTGATTCTGAGCATGACTTATAGTGTCAGAGGGGACTGTTTTTACAGAGACTGTCTCAGATGCACTAGAAGATGGTGTTAGCTGGTGATGGCAGGGCTCTGTTGCATAAAAAAAAAAGCAGGGACTATGAAGACATTTGAGGTGTGACTGACATATGCAGTGTGTCTGAGGCTGGAACATGCAGAAGTATGAAAAGTAAAGAAATTCATGGGAAAAAGGCGGTCATAGTAATGTGCTGCTAGAGAGAGAGTAGTTCTAGAAATTAGGTTCCCATTTTTTGTAATTTAAATACTCATACTCTTTAATTTTCCTTTGAACTCTTGCGGAGTTGAGTACTAAATAAAAGCAACATTGAAATAAAAACACTTAAAACACATTATATCTTGCCTTTTATGCAACAGCTATAAGCAGTCTTTAAATCTGTACCTGTCCCAGTTTACCTAGCCTGCAGGTGAACACCACCGCTCTTTGAACCTTACCTCTCCCCACCCTTTCTCTTCCATCAGGTGACTGCCATAGACCTGTCAGGTGGCATAAGGCATCCCATAGGCTCAGTCTGTGAATTATTTGGGGGTACAGGCGGTAGGAGGAAGAATAATGAATGCATTCATCCAGGCACCAAGCTGACCCTGTCACTTGCATTCTGAGTCAGTAGTTAGCTGTAGAGGTGCTAGGCAGAGTGGATGACAAACTGTGTTCGTTGCATTCAGCTAGAACTTTCCCCAGTGTGGATTTGAAATAATATGAAGTGTAAATTTTATCGTTCAAGATTTTTGTTAAAAGTTTTTGCAAGCAAGCAAGCAAAGGTGTAAAACTAACGGGGCTGCAGACTAGTTCACAGTATTTATGTTAAGCATTTCGTGGCAGTTTATTGTGGGATATCATGTGCTTTGGGCCCATCATGAAACTTTTTACGAGACATCAAGAGAAAGCAAAGCAAACCTCCAGATTTTATGCACAACAGTGGTTCTTTGCTTTTCCAAGGGTGAGTCTGACCACATTTATGTGTAAGTCTTGACTCTAGATATAAGTTTTAGTTCACTTTTTTAATGACATATAAACAAAATTTACGTGAGTGAAAGATAATTTTATTCAGATAGGAAGTTGAATCCTATTTCTAGTTTTCAGCTAGTTTCTAACACTTACAATATATTGCAGGTATTAACTTTCACAGTCCAATGCATCAGGGATGGTTTTTATTGATATTCCTAGAGAAAATTAATCTTGGGCTTAAAAAGATAAAAGAAAGGGTAAGAAGGCAGATCAATATTGCTTCTGTTAGAAAGGTTGGTTTGAAATGGCAAACAGAATATTGCATAGTTATAGATCTGTAAAATGTCTGTTTTGAGAAGGAGTTTATGAGGCTATTGCTTTTAAAGATTGAATGCAGAGACAATTATGCCTTGTAGCAAAAAATATACAAGAGAAGCAGGGGATATTTTCTTTCTTCTAATCTTCTAGCAGTACCATTTATAGATGACATAAATGGATGAAAAACATGGAAGCATTACATGTTACAGAAATAGTGTATGCCTTACAGACTGCAGCAAGCTAATGCTGAAATGCTGCTGTGTTTATCATAAACAGGATCTCACACCTGCTGCGGTGCCAGCAGGAACTAGAATGAGATTTTATTGGGCCTATCGGTCTTGATCAACAGAATGATACAGGATTGATTGAAGAATTATTTTCATGCACCAAGGTGTCAGCCAGTGGTGGGTCATTTCTTGAGAAAATTTCTGCAAAAGCGTATAAAAGATGTTCATTTTTATTATCAGTTGCAGAAGAGTTCACCTTTTTTAAGGCAGTGTTGTTAAACAAACCCTAGCACACAGCATCCTTTCAAGCTGCAAATAATGCATTGCTAGCTCACAGTAACCTGCCCCATGCTGTCATTGTGATGTTAGGTTTAACATCGATCCATTTATTATGGATTATTTTTCTGGGCAAACATGAAATCGGAAGCATGTAAGGTCACTTGAGATGGAAAATGTCTGGGGGCCATTAGATCGATCACAAGTAGCATTCTGTGGCGGGCAGGAAGACAGGAACATTGCAGCAATGACATCAGTGATAAGCAGACAATCACTTGGTTTTCTGGAAAATACCATCCTCCTTTGAACTAATGCATTCTCATGCTCTGTATGCTCTCTACAGGGAAGGGTGGGTGGCAGGGAAGGTATGTGGGTGGAGAAAAATCGAAGCTGCATTCTTACCCTTTTTGCTAAAATACATCATGAGTAAGTGCGATCGGTCTGCCAAGTTATTTTATGTGGCGGAATCCTCTGACATTTGATTCTCAGTGCAGTAGAGTGCTGTTGTGACAAATTTGTTTCGGACTTAAGCTATTTCATACCGCCTACGTATAGATAATGCCAAAGGTTCCTGCCTATATATGTGTGTGTGGGCATGCACTTGCATGCTGTCCCTTGAGGGCCTGCTGGCAATGTTAAGCATGACAGCCAGTGGAATTTGTGTGTGTAACAGCCCATTCATTGATCTTTATTCTGCCAGTGTGATTAGGATCTTTCCAGACCTCTTTTACTTGCTATGCTCACAGAAATGGACTTCAAAATTTATTCAGCAGTGTAGTGCTGTTTGGTCACAGGTTTTACACATTGTGAAACAAACTGAAGAAAGCCGGATGAGAGAGATGCAGTGAATTGTGTGAAAAGCATGGGTGTTCATGAGTCTACATGATGATTTAGTTTAAAAATTATTCCTGAATCTGTGGTTGGTAACAAGACATGGTGGAACAGGGTATCCACAATGTCTTTTACTGACCTCAGCACTCAAAAATACCATG
Source organism: Pomacea canaliculata (assembly GCF_003073045.1). NCBI lineage: Eukaryota > Metazoa > Mollusca > Gastropoda > Architaenioglossa > Ampullariidae > Pomacea > Pomacea canaliculata. The sequence continues at coordinate 16,007,024 of NC_037600.1, forward strand.
GTATGTTGACTACCTATAGAAATGCATGTAAGGGGTTAAAATGTTAGTGTTGACTCACCTGCTAGATGATTTTTACAGAGCTTAATTCTTTATTAACTCATTCAATATGAAAGAATCCATGCAACTGAACTGTAGCTAATTTGCATCTGCAGGTGCAAACTGCCAAGGAGGAGTTTTTTTTTTAAAAAAAGGGACTGGATATGTAGCCTAGGCTTTTACAATGTCTAAGCTGAAATGGAGAGAATTGTTATGATCCTGATCCCTTGAGGTTTGGTTTGAAACTCTAATATCCCGGGGTTTCCATTCTGGAAGCTCCATCCCTTCCATTTCTGCTAGGGGATTACGAGGTGACTGAGCATCACTTACTGGCCATTGTGATGCACAGGCAGCTGACTGTAAACACAGGCAATTGAAGCATGATAACTTCGGGCTTGACCAGCAGCCAGTCTGGAAGAACCACCATTTTATCCCCTTTCCTATACTACAGTTGCTACCTTATCTCTCTTCTGTGTTCACTAGCTGTGGATTAAATCAATGGATCATTATTGAACTGTAACAGTTGAGGTACATGTAAGAGAGAGAGGTGCACAAAGAAAGAAATTTATTCTTTTTTTTCTTATCTATATTTTGTCATTTGAATAAGTAAAATAATTCTACCAACATCAGCATCCATCTTGCCATTACTGAGATTTTACATAAGTGCACTGGCATTGCATCTTCGTTTCATTTGCTTCAGGAAGTTTTTGATGTCGAGCTGTCAGCAAGCTTCCTGCAAGGTAAAGGCGGGTCTGATATGGCTGACATTGTACATCTTCAGGAAGCTAGTCTTACAATGACTGTTAGCATGGTGATCTAACAAGAGCGATATGGAGCAATATTTCTGTCTGTGAAAGTTAGTCCACTGCATCAAAGATTGTGAGCTGAGCTGCCATACAAAAGGGTCATAATAACTTTCACCTCTTTTGGAAGCAGGTTATTTCTCTACAGATTTATCGCTTTTTCTCACAGCCAATCAATCTTGTGTATGTACATCAAAATAATTGATTCTTCACCACCAGATTAATAGGTTCTGTTATTAGTTCTTGTAGATTACCAGTTTAAAAGCTTGAATGCCTCATGTGTATGACTTTAGAGACGGTTGCTGAATTGGGCTGTCATTTGATTGGCCAGCATTGAGCATATGAGGTAAAAGTCTTCTTCAAGTTGGTTTCTAGTCATTACAAAGGTCACAGACGAGTTGTGTAAACTTTAGGCATAGCATTGCATTGATTGTAGTCTGTCACCTTTATCTTTCATATATTTAGTTTAGACCTTGTTACTCCTCGAGGAGCATAGGGCCGCAACAACACCTTGCCAGCGGACCCGGTTTTGGGCATATATAAATATTGCTAAATAGTTTTCTTGTGAAAGCCACTCATATTGGATGCACCAGAATGCATAATAACGCTGAATTAATAATATATACAACTGTGTGCATGAAAGAGGATATGCACATAGATTTATGTTGCTCATTTGCCTGGTCAGGTTAGTTGAATATCACTTAGCTTTAAAGAGCTTTATAATAAATATCATGATTCTGTTACTTTCTCATTGTCGTACATGATCACTGGCATTTATTCCCAAGGATAAGCCTAAAAGCTGGTCTTACTTCTGTCAAGAGAGTTCCCATTCATTCTCAGTTCTCCTGATCTGCCTCTTATCTCCAGAGACCAAGACAAACTGTGGCTAAATGCAAAACCCATTACCCATCAAACTCTGATGAAAGAGCTAAAGGCGTTTTTCTTGTTCCATGCTTGTATGCATATTTTGCATGTAAATTACAGATTTTGCTCTGGGGAACAAATGATGGAAGAGTAAAAGTGATCAGCTACAAATATTCCAATTAGACACAATCCCTTTGGACTGTCTGTTAGTGCAGTGGTGATGAGCTTCTGATCAGTCCATCAACACCATAAGCCTTTATGGTTCTGCTTCCAGATTTGGCGTTTGGTTCATGTATTTCTTACTGGTTGTGGTACATGATTATAATGCTGTGAGATTTGTAGGGTTATTAGGGTGCTTCAGTTTTCTCCCACTTTAATGCCTTTTCTCCTCAGTGTCCAAAGTCACCACTAGATGGGAGAACATTCATCTAAATTAAGCGAGAAGAAGAAATGTCTGGCTGTTTGGAAACTGGGGAAAAGAAAGCAGGCGGTAGTTTGAGGCTCTTAAATGCCAGAGGAGATGGAAACATTAAAGATTCAAAACTTTTCCTTGTGTGTTTGGAGGAAGGTTATTTTCTGCAGCATCATGTTGAGAGGGCTCACCTACACACCATTGTAGGAAGTGTCAGCCTGATTGTCTACTTGCCTTGCCTTAGCATACCTGTCTGAGCTACTGGCGCCTTACCACCCTAGTTGGTCTTTTCCATCTGCTTGTGTTACCCTTCTCTCTGTGCCATGCACCAGAAATTCTGCAGACCTTTTCCTTGTCAGGCCTCGCTGGGAATTCGTTTCCCCTTTCACCTTGAAATACCTCAACATTTGAAGCCTTTAAGAAATATGTTGCATGATAAAGAGTACTGTTCCACCCACTTTTCAATTCTTCATCCCTGTACTTTGTTTCTTTCATGGTGTAATCTGTTTACTGATGCTCAATGTTTATTGTATGGTTTACTATTTGTTTGTAGCTTTTTGTGCAGCACATTGAGCTGGAATTCACGCAGTGAAATGCACAAATCAATATTTTTATTCATTTTGTATGTGTTGTTTTGTGTTTGTAATGCACGGAGAGCCTGGCATTTGCTGGGATGTCGCACCATAAAAGCTGACATCGTTATCTACAACTGAGAAATCCTCCCGCTTCTGCTATGCTTTATGTGCAGGTTTTTTTCTGTCTTGTTTGTCTTTTGATATACCCCTCTCCATTGGCTTGCTGGCATTTGTTGGACTAGGGTTAGTCATATGTGTGCTCTGTGCATTTTGTATCTGTCTTATATTGTTTATTAGCCTTTCTCTTATAAAGCTCATTGAGACTTCTGCCAAGTAGGGAATGAGCTATATAAATTGACTTTATTATTATTATTCCTGCATGGATTGGATGTTTCAGGATTTTACATTTCCATTTAAATTTCAGGGCAGTTTGACCATCCTTTCTGCAAATTTGTTTTTTTTTTTATCTTTTTCTCCATCCGGCAGCATACAAATGAAACGGCATAAACAAGGAAAGACTGTAAATTCTTCTTGGTGTTTTATGTCTTTTCATGCAACTACATTTCTGTTTCTGTTTCTCGTTTACCAAAAATGTTAGTTTAGTTTATTCCTTGTTGCTCCCTTGAACATAGGGCCGCAACAACACCTCGCTAGCGGACCCAGTTTTGGGCCGCCCCCTTCAGTTGGGCCCACATGGTTCCGATGTCCTTTGCCTCGCTTTCTACTGTCCTTAACCAAAAATGTTAAAGTGCATGTATTCAGTGAAGCTAGCCAGTCCCTTGTGCTGATGAAATTACAGTTTTGTCCAGATATTCAAAAGAGCAAAGAAAAAATAGGAATAGCGTTCTCTCTCTTTGTCTGAATCCCGTTGACCCTTGTTTTTCCATAATGTTATCATGACTGGCTCAGCTACTTTATTGAAAACTGTCTACATCTTAACATTTCACTTAAGAGACAGTATAGAAACTATGCAGACTTATATTATGCTTTCATTGTAGAATTTTTTTTATTATATTTAATATATAGTTTGGAGTAGTTGTGGAAATAGATATTGATTATCATAGTGCATGTTTACATAAGGCCTTTATTGTTACTACTATCTGCATCCTGCAGATTGAGTGACCTGCTTGACCCTGGAAGGATGGTGGTGGAGGGAAAACAAAACTAGACTGAGCAATGGCTGGATTTTTTTTAATGTTCCCTTATAAAATGTGCGTGTTGCTGATACCACTTATGTGCATTTTCCTTTTACAGACCTATTCAGAAAATCCTTTCTTTTTGGAAAGTCGAGGTTTAACTGTTTTACATGTAATAGTAGACCTCCATGGAGAGGATATCTCAAATTTCATCATGTGTTCATAATTTTGAGATTATTTTCTGAAGGGTAAAGCTTGAGAATCTTGTAAGTCCATGCTTCAGCACAAGAGAGGCAGTCCAGTGCAAACTGCCTTGAAAAGGATAGCTGCTAGGGATTTTGTGGTGACAGCTTGCTGTGATGGTTTTCTGAACTGAAAAAAATCAGAGCTTTAAATAGGTATTGAGAAATTTCAGATTTATTTTGTTTGAGGCTATGTGGGGAAGGACTTATATATATATATGTGTGTGTTAAGGCATATCTCTGTGTGTGTGTGTTTGTGTATATACAAATACTTCTATCATTGCATGTAAGCTGCTACTGACAAAACACTGACATGTCTCTCAAAATAGATAATAAAAAATAAAAGGAAAATAAACAGATAAGCAGGAAAGGTATAGCAAGTGTCAGAGAGGCTTTGTGCTGGTACATCTATCTTAAAATTAAAATAGGGAGAATTGACAATGGGGAAAATGCTAAACGTGTATGGTTGGTTTGTATGCATGTACATATATAAATTTCTCAGAGCATGCAGCTCTTTGTTTGCTTGTGTTTGAAATTGTTACCTCTGAAAAGGCTACTTTCTTCAAAGCTGAGCAGCTATTGAGCTTTGTCTTCCAATGACAACAGAATAAGGTAGGATTTTTCTGTGTGCCTGTTGGCAACAGCTGCTGTGGGGCCAGCCATGTATTTCAGACACATCTGCTGTAAGACTCAACAAAAATGTCAGAGCTAAGAAGGTGGAGTGCAGATGACTGTGAAGTTTCTTAAGTAAGTCGTTTGTGCAAATCAGCAAGATTGTTGTTAAATGTGACCACCCTGTCTAGAATAAGTAGAACTCTTACCTGGTTAACCCCTATAGAGATCAACAGCAAAAGGTCTATACAATAAATGAAATTATTATCAAAGTTTTGGACAAAGAGGGATAGCATAGTCTGCAGGGTTATGAATGTAGGGTACATAGAATGATCAGGTTGTTCAAGAATACCATTTTGTTGAGAGAATAAAGAGATTATTGCACAATAACATAACCATGCGATGCTCAAAAAGCAGTGATGATGTTAGAATTTCAGCTTGGCAAAACCTTCTATACTCCTGAGACCTTGAATGTGTGGATGTACCATGGACAAACATTTTTGTCAACACTATGACCAATAAGTTGTATGGGTCCGTTGTTTTGTAAATTTGTTTTTTGTGTTTGTGAGAGAGAATCTCATGAGATAATGAGGTAGACAGCATTCCAAATACATAAGCTTATTATCTGCCTTCCCTTAGTACAGGGTGGATGGTTCAACTGTCTCTCCTAATACACTGAGACAAGGCAGGCTACTTTGACATGGCTTACCCTGTACCATTATTTGTTTAGTAAATAGCATTAGTAAATATTACTTCTGTTTACTTTTACTGTCATGTTTAATAATAAATTTGGTGTATATAGCACCACCATCAAAGGTTGGCTCTAATGCTTTATAAAAACAAAAACAACATACATCATAATAATAGGAGCTGGTCTTGCAGCAAGGAGTTGATTGCAGGCCAGTTAGTGTTGCTACTCATGTAGAGAAGGATGTGACTGCCATCAGCATAGATGCAGTATGCAGCTTTGTCATTGCATGGCATATTTAAACAATAATGTTCTACTTTGAAAAGTAGCTGATCTTATTTTTGTATGGAAGTGCAACTTGCATTCTTTGGTGCAGGGGGCTAACTTTTGTAGACTTTCATGTTTGCATTAAATTATGCCATTGCATAGGCATGTGTACGTGCACATAACACATGTGCCATCAGGACTGCCTCAAACTTAGGACATGTTGTGAAACACTAATAATACCAAGTTAATGGTGTGATGTGGAGCAGTGCTTCGTCTGCCACCAGCTGTGGTTTTATATTTACACAGTGTGTTCTAGGTATATTTACACAAGATTGTTGTGCTTTATGATACTAGTTGAGAGATGTTGCCCCCAATATCTTTTCCATTTTCTTTACCTGGTTTCATTAAATGTTAATTTTATTGACCTGTAATTGAGTTTTATACAAAATCATCAAGGGACCAGATAGTGATAAATTTTAAATTCTCAAAGTGACCATTGTTGAGCCTACATAGACAGTCTAGGAAATCATTTATTTTCATGGTCTAGTTCTGCAGTTACAAATAATAGCAACAGTAAATCCTCACACTGCAATATGATATGAGTATCTTGCTTTTTATCTAACAGACTTCCCCCTTTTTTTTGTTACTGTTTACACTAGGTAGTGTTTACAGTGACTAGTGTAGTTGATATTTGAGATGACTTGCTTGCAGATCATATAAACCACATTTTACTCTCTAGGTCATATTGAACTAAAGTGTGTGATGATTGCACACATTTTCAGTTTGTGTACTTGTCATGCAAAATTTGTGTGGACATGCGTGTGTTTGCATCCAGCTCATTATCTTAGCAATCTCACCTCTTGTCACATTTTGTGGAAGAATGGATATTCCCCCCAAAGTTACCCCTAGGTTATAGCTCATATACCCTTTGATGTTAGTTCTGTATTTATCGTACAAAATTGTGTATGTTGCCAGGTACCACAAAAGTAAGAAAGCAGCCACAAGTGTGGAGTACCCAGCTTATGGGGTCACTGGCCCCACAAAAGACCGCCTCCCTTCCCCAGGTGACAGGAAGTTGGCACAAAGCGCACAAATGTACCACTATCAGCACCAGAAGCAGCAGATGATTGCTATGGAGAAGTGAGTGGCAAGTCTGGACTTCTCCAGCTCTTAACAGCATTCTGGTTGCCAAAAATAACGCAAGAGGTAGTTCACCTCTAAGTAGGAAAAGAAATAACAGGGAGAGAAAGAATTTGTCGCAAATTATAACTGACTAGCTTTAATATGACTTTAATGAGCAGAATAATAGTGCAGAATAATTTAATTTAAAAATGATTGCAGTGGAGCAACAGTAACAAAAGATTCCATTAACTTGTGAAACTGTCTGCAGAGCTAATGGTGATATGAAACATGATGCATCTGATGACGAGTCGGAAGAAGACAACGTGGAGGGTGACTACACTGTCTATGAATGCCCTGGTCTTGCACCGGTTCGTTTTTTTTTTTTTTTTATTAAACTTTCTGAGGCAGTTATGCAATTGGTTAATCCATCAACTTTCATTTGGATTGTTGCTAAGCACTACTTTGCAATTTTTAGCACCAATTTTATCAGTTCTGTCTGTTGAAAATATAAGCAGATTTATGGACATCAGTCATGGATGTTGCATGTGAGTAGCTGGCTTGCCTTCATTGTTTTAATCCAACTTTATTTTGATGCTATATTTAAATCTACAGGATTTCATGCAGATTTAATTGCAACATGCATAGTTCAGTAAGTGCAAATGTCACTGAAAGCATCTAAAGGGCTTAAGAGAAGTTTTTAATCTCGTATACCTCCAAATAAATACTGTTAAAAACATAGTTTAGTGCAGGTTATGGCAGGGATTTAAGAAAAAATCATAAATAACCACTCACAGATATGCCTAGAATGGAACTTCAGTCAAGTGCAGGGTACTGCAAATAGCATTGTTGGTGAGGATACGGTTTATGACTGTTTGGCAGCAACTCATAGAATCAGGATTTGTTGAGGGATCTTTTATGGACTTCAGAAACTACATTCTCTCCTGAGGGCTATTCATCATTGACTGTTTCAGACAGGAGAGATGGAGGTCAAGAACCCTCTTTTTCGAGGGGAGGACACTCCCAGCACCCCAAATAATGATGACACCCAGCGGCCAGCTGGGGGCAACTAGGACAACTGGGTGGCAGCAAGAGTCGGCTTCTGCACCATGACCTCTGTCCTCTCTTCAAATAGGGAGCACCTGTGGTTATCACCATGGCAACAGTTTCTTCCCCTCCCCTCAACCATGACGGCTGTTTTTCCCTCCCCTTGTTTTTCCCTCTCTTGCCCTAGTCCTGTGTTTCAACTCTTACCCGTCTTGTGAACCTTTGTGTGGTGACAGTAATTGTCCAGACAAGCATATATATGTACATATAAATGTATCTTTCTCCATGGAAATGAGACATCCACATTCCTGCATTTGTTTTAAGCCTTCTCTTGGTTTGAGAAATGTTTGTAAGGACAACTGATTGTTTTACAGAGTTTTTCCTTATTTTTCAATTCTGGTGATGGATAATTTTGTTTTATTTTTGGTAAGGATTTTACTTTTACAGTGTGCTTTTGCACAGTAATACAGATGGTTCTTCTGTACTTTTTTAAAGAGCGGGACCTTTTGTTGATCAAGTGACAGTATTCTCAAAGACTTGTTTAGATTTGGGGTGGGGAAAGTCATGAAATCCTGAAGTATCCATACAGATTTAACAGCCACACATAGAACTTCACATTCCACTTGCCTCATGGTACTTGTAGTTCCAGATTATCTGCGATATAAAAGATGAAGTGTGTGCACAAACACTTAACAGTTATTTATTTATCAAGATGGGTACCATGATTGTCCATACTTTTTTTATCTAGTACATTCTGGAATAAGGAAAAATAACTTGTACTTCTTGACAAGGGACTCGTGATGCCTAGGTAAGATTTGAAGATTTTTACTTATTTCAAATTTCTACATCTTTCCATGACAGTGATGCTGAATCGGACCTTTTCACTCATGACCAACTTAAGCATTTAACCATTCAATTTAAGCATTTACTTTTTTTGCATTGATGTATTATTCTGAGGTCAGTAGAAACAGTAGGTTTATGGGGCTTTGTGTTTCTTGTCCTAATTTGACTGCAATAGAGAATGTTATTTAAAGATGTGAATTCAGCCAGAAAAAAATGACTTGTCACCAGTTTGTAGTGTTTATCTTTAACTTTGAGCAGTAGGATTTTCTCTCCCCACCCACCTTCCTCTGTGCGTGCATGCACACAATTTTTTTTGTTTTTGTGGTGATGGTATGCCTCATTCCATGCTGTACCAACATTTCATCTGCCTGTATTTATTTATTAATGTTGATATAAATACATATGTACAGAAGTTGACATGGATTAGGGGTATTCAGATCTCTAATGTTACAAAGCAATGCAGATTCTGTTGTAATGAGTTACGACAATACTTCCTGAAGTAATCTGACTGATAAAATGGAGATCTACAAAATCAGAGTTTCATATTTGCTTATGTTCCAGTTTGTTTCTGCAGCATTTTCGTTGAGTTTTATCCCTTTATTTATTGTTGTTTTTGTTTAAGTCGGTCGAAGATGTGGACCTGCATAGACATTACAGACAGATCTCAGAAACATTACTGAGTCAAAAAGGGATCTTAATACTAGTTAAATGCTGCTATAACTGTATTGCTAAAGCAGCCTAAAACCGATCATACCAAGGTTGTGCCAACAGGGAGTCCTGCAAGAACTAATTAATGCAATAATGTGTTGTTAAATATGCAGGATTTTAAAATAGACTATTGAAATTGTTGTTGATTGTCACGATGACAATGTTTGATTGATCATGATGGCATGTAGAAATGCAGCAGAGGGGCTTCTCTGTGTTGAGTTTTTTTTTTCAAATTCATTTTGCATTTGAGGAGGAGTAATGGTCTCAGACCCTTTTTTTAAGTTTCCATGACCAGCAGCTGGAGAAATTGGTAAACTGCATTCTGTTCACCTCCAAAGTTTAAAGCAGCAGTTGGATACTTTTTAAAAATATATTCTACAGAAAATAGATGGGTGACCAATATGTGTCTTTTTAAACCCAGGTGGGCTTTTTTCATTTACATTTCTGTTTCTGCATTTACTAGAGATCAGACTTTGGCTGTAAAAAGCTCAACACAGACTTGGAAATATTGTACATAGTGTTGATACATATGGTCACAATTTTATGCTGCATTTCTAGGGATTTGTGATTGTTTGGAGGGTCCAAAACTAAGACATCAGCTAAGAAAACTGCACTTCTGAAAGTTAACGAGTTAGCATAATGAGCATGACATCTCTGTTCTGCAAGACAAAACACAACTGAGTAAAGTTTCTTTTGGTTTTGTGACTGTTGCTGTCAAGATTTCAACAGACCTAGTTTCTTTCCTTTAGGAATAGACCATGTATGCACCATTAGCCTAGGTTTTTGTGACCTCTAGCCATCGCCTACCCTACACATACACACCCCACTTTGTCAGTGTCTATGGGCAGATCTTTGTGCTCAGAGCCACCCATTTACCTGTCTACTGCAAAGTTACAACTTGGAGGTATGGTTCTGAACTCCACCAAAAATGTGAAAGAAAGCTTTCTCCAATGGACCCTGGTATCTCAGCAATATGAAATAAAACTTTCAGTAGTGCAGCCATGCTTTTATGTGAGTTTTTGTGTGTGTAAGACAGAATGTGCATATGTTAAGAGGGGAGAGGGGAATTGGTGTTTTACATCAAGCCAGCAACTAAGGCTAAAACAGATGCCACATGCAGAGAAAGAACAGCATGCCCGAGACAAAAGCTGAACCCAGGACAGCCAACCCTCGATGTATTGGTGAGAATTGCTAACAACTGCTCCACTTGACTGCCAGTGCACACATTAAAAAGGCTATAGAATTAACATAAGCTGAAAATTTGACATTCAGACTGCAAGATCACAGGTAAGATTAAAAATAGTTTATTGTTTTTTTTACACATGAATCCACTAAAAAATGAGAAGTAGTAATCTTAATCACTTCCAACACTACAAACATTTTCTTTCAACAATAACAAGTCCAGTGGGTCCTATTTCAGGAAGTATTACTCACAAATGAGCAAAAATGAAAATGGAATCGTTCATTTTTTACATGCTGTCTTTTTTTTTTTATTCCTTTTTTCACCCACCTTTGCGAATGTAAACTTGTTGATTACTACAACTCTACTTAAGTTCTGCAATAATATTAATTTTGTGCCTAGTCATCTTACAGAAGCTTTATTCAAATGTTGACATGATGCTACAAAACTAAATCTTAAATCTCAACACATTTTTTTGTAGGACTGCATCTGACCAGAATACTTGAAATATTGCACGTACACGCACATTCATGAATGTGTACATTTCGCTTCACTTCAGAACATGGTAGCTCAACTCAAACTATTCAGTTTTTGCAACATAACATGCTTGCACACAATAGCCGTCCATGGTGTGATCTTTGGTTTGTATGCACGCCCCTTACTTAAGCTGAGCAGAGGCGGGCGGGTCCAGCATTGTTTTGCGTCGTGCTGTTTCCTTGGAGACATTATTCTGAAGTTTGTGCAGTCTTTCCTGTACAGTGAGAAATACAATCAAGGACACAATCTTACACAGTTATTACAATGTTAACATAACCTGTTTTGTTTGCTTCGTGAATGAAGAAGTGAATGCACGCAATCATGTAACTTCAGTGACAAAGGATAGCATCTTTTATGCTTTTATGCTTGTTTCTTTTATTTATTTGTACTCCAAAAACTTGCTGGCTAAACCAACGCAAATGGGTTGTTACAATCTCAACAAAAGCCACACTACCTGCACATTCTGCAATATGCTGTTCACCAGCATGACACGGCGGCGAGAATTGTTGAGTTTCTTAACATACGGCTCCAGCTCTACAGGCGTGGCCTCACTTTCTGAAATCTTCTTAAGGTCTGCATTTTAAACACAGTAAGCATTTCTTCTTGAGAGTTGAGTGATTTTAAAAATCTGTGCCATAGATATGCCTAAACTATAATTCTGTGCAACAGACAAAACTTATTACGGGACAAACTGAAGAATCATTAAATTATCAGTCAACAGTGCAACTCAGTCTTAGACATAAAAGAAATCATCCTAGATATTTATAGCTTAATTTAAAACTGCATGACCACCAAGAAATAATAATTCCCATGGAAAAGAACCAGTCAAAATTCCTTGAAGACTTCATGCATCTTCAATCTTACATAATGTGGCTGAGATTGTGTTGACCACAGGCATCCATCAAGGCTGCACTTCAACTTACCATCACAGAGGCTATCAATCTGCTGTCTGAGTTCTATCTGACTTTCTCTGCAAAATGCAAACAGTACATTCATCTTTCTTTTCATTCTTCTACCTGCACTTAATATTTTTTATTTTAGAAATATTTCTTCCCAACACACTTCACTACTCTCCTCATTATTGAGGTGTTCACAGGTTTCAAAATATTCTCTTCTTTTATCTTCACCACTGTGGGCAGTCCCACATCCTACCCTTTTCCCCTTGCACTCAAATGACAAATTACTGTGAACCTAAACTAACAGATCAGATTTATATATCTATGAACGGAACTTTGCTATACTCAAGATCCACATCTATTATTCTGCCTGTGCAGTTCTTATTCAGAGGAAGGCCTGCTTCAAAGGATCAAAGATAAATTCAGAGGAGGACTTGCTGCCTTGAAGGCACCAAGTACTGCTGCTTTTCAGGAGATCCTAGTCTTTACTATCATTAAGGACCCTGTTAAATGGGAAGATATTCATGGAAGGACCACTTCCACTATTTGTGACTTACTAGATCTTCCCACTTTGGTTAGTTCTATTTAGTCCCAACCTCAGTCATAATTTTCTGCATCCAGATCTAACTGCCTATCCAAGTTAACAATCGTCACTAACAGCAAATACTTTGCACCAAACCTATAATGCATTATGGCAAGCCTGCATGGTTTGGTAAAGTACTCCAGAAAGCCATAAACGTTGCAGACCTATTAACTCTAAAGAAAAGAGGCCAAGAAGATAAGCATCTTAGGCAAAGAAAATTGGCTTCTATGAAAAGAAATATGATACTAGCTACTGTTAAAGTCAAAACAGAATATTGAAACAAGCTTAGGAGTTGGAAAGCCATTAACCAACTAACCTAATAGAATTTCTGACAAACTAGTTCCATAATTGCAATGTATCCTCTAAAGTTGTTAATACAACTGTTAATGAGTTTGTTTCTGACAACGAGATTCGAAAGAAAACAATTTTAATAACATTAAAAAGCTAACTGCAAACTAATAACAAACGGGTTGCTTACCCTCTCACTGTATGTGAGAAAGTAAATTTAATACCGATTTACATTTGTCTCTTCCTCCACGTAAACAAGATGCCTGTGCAATTTAAATTGTTGATTAACTATTCATCTTTCCCCATTTATTTTTAAAGAAAAAGTGTATAAACATGCTTCATTCTAATAAACAATAAACATCAGTTTATCCACAAGTTAAAAGAATGTCACACGAGTCACGCGCCGACGCTGTTTCGACATTTGTTTTTCTCGCCGAATAAATAAACAGCTCGTACCTTACTGTTTTCACTCTATCGTCGATTTCATCAACGGCAGGTTTTAGAAGCTCAAACAGTCCATTTGCAAGGGCATCTCTTTTTCTGGAATCCAAGGAGGCTTCTGCCTCTTTAGCAGACGGCATCCTGTTGACTTCCGCCATCTTGCTAACAGCGTCAGCCTTCAATTTACTTCCCTTGCACAGACTGGATGTCCTGGGTTCAGATCTCGTCTTGGGCACACTGTTTTTTTTTTTCTCTGCATGTGGCATCTGTTTACAGAGTTGGCTGCCTTGCCGTGATATAGCCTTGGTTGCTGGCTCAGTTTAAAACATCTAATGTTCCGAGCAATGGTGTACATACTGCCAGGCCAGTTCTTAGCCCCCGCGGGGCCCGAGGCAAAGGGCATGTGCGGGGCCCTCACGCCACGATCACACGGTTTTAGTTGGGATCTAAAGTCACATATCAATCAAAAGCGCGGGGCCCTAGGCAGATGCCTCGTCCGCCTGCCCCTAAGCACGGCCCTGCATACTGCACACGATATCTTTGGCCTTGGCTATCGCATGAAGAAATTTTTTTTTTTTTTTTTTTTTTAAAGAAGTTACAAGTTTGGGTCTTATTAAATGAAGAATACTAAAGACGTCAGTGAGAAAGGTTTTTGTCACTTGTTGACCAGACCAGCTGAACGTTTATACTGGTCCATTGATGGGCAGACGTTGTGGCTGACAATTAAGGCTCACCACACCACTTAGGCCTGAGAATTCTTTATTAACGAGAGGTAATGTAAGCAAGACATTTTTTTTTCTGTTCAGCCCTTGCCCTTATGCGTAGGTCCACTTCTCCATGTTTGGTAGCTAATTCGTACTCTGACCACCTCCGTGTCGACCACCCTGTACCGTGCTCCATACTAAGTCATTGATCTTACATTCTGTGTAGGAGATTCAAGCACTTGAGTTTTTTGTTTTTTTTTTAATAAAAACGTTTTCTCTTATACGCAACTGAAAATTTAAGGCCTTTTCAACACAAGAGATAGAACTGAATTTTTGTAAAAGCACTTTATTAATGTAGACCGAGAATGGATGCCATAGTTTAATACCGTCTGTCTTCTAACCCCAAACAAAAAAAAAGTCATGCATGATAAAGCACATTCTTTAACTTAGCAAAAGAGTCACATGCAAAACAAAACAAACTGAAATCCCCTCCATTCTCTTGGTTAAAAGCAAAACACTAGCAGAGTGCAAGAACACTCATCAGTCTGTGGGGGCTTTCTAAGCACCCACAAGTTGGTGGTGCATTTTTCCTCTATTTCTTTCACGTTCTGTCAAATATTGCTACCTTTGGTGTTACATAGCACCACAGAACCTGAGCAGCTGCACAGTGTGGTCAGCATCAGAAACCACCTGGGGTTGCAATGATTGTATGATGTGCACTGACTGTGGGTCTGGGAACGGTATCAGACCCATACACCCGGTCCAGGACCTTTTCCTCCTCAGCCCAGAAACAGCAAAACCACATGACATTTGTAGTCCAGTACTTTGAAATGATATTCTTAACCTTACTATTTATAGTAATGAAAGAAATTGCTGACCTTTATGTCCCCCCCCCCAACACACACACCCTCTTACAGATGCTGGTCATCGGAAAGAAGGTAAAGGATTGGTGTCTCAACAAATTTTGTCACAATGAACACTTTCAACACACACCAGTAAGCATTATCTTTGAACTTAAACATTATAATGTTCCAAAATTTATTCAACCAGAAAACTGTACAGACAAATGAATATGTACAAAATCTGCATCACCCTAAAACCATATGGTAAGGAAGGTGTCAGGCATGGATTATAATTGTTACACAAATACATAAATAAAAATAATAACACTGTTGCCTTCCTCTAAAGACAGTTCACCCTGTTCTTAATTTATATCTCAATTCAACCAATCTACTGAAGACAGGACACATTTAACTTTGGTACAATGGTATGAGCTGTTGCAATGAGAATGCTTTACTCTTTAACACTTTAGGGGACATATCTGGCAGAGCACTCATGCACACACCCGCACAAAAATCATGTGAGAGAGAAATGCTGCATTTTCTTCTAAATAACATGGAAATAAATAGGAGATGGGAAAAAACTTTTACTTGAAATTTTTTTTTTAATGAGGCAGCAAGACCTTCAGAATGACAAACCCATTCTTCTTTTTGAATCTGCTGATGTAACTAAAGCACATGACAGCTCATTAATGCAGAACAGTTCAATCTGATGTGCACTGTACAACCTGTCTACCCTGAAGATACATAAACATTCACTTTCAAAATGAAGCTATTCTTTTCATTTTTAAGTCGCATTGACAGCTGCAGTCACACAGTTCCCAGCCGAATCAAGAAAACTACTATAGGGGTTTTGTTAGGTGAGGATTAAATCAAATCTTGACTGTATTACTTTTGTCAGAATAACTACATCAAAGAAATACAAACATTAGGATGCACATGATTAATTTTACACAAATGGCTATGGAACAAACATGCTTGGCACGATTTTTATTTTTAATATGCCAGACAATCCCAGCAATCACACTTCACAAAATTATAAGGAGATTTACTGCTTTTATTGGAAGTAATTTGACTGAAGACTACTTGGATTTCACAGCGCTCTCAAGTTCAGTCCTCGATAAAACTTTCTCCAATTTAAAAGGGGCACTAAAAATATGCAGACAACTAAAAGTGACCACAAAAGTTCATTGCAGGCTTTTGTTTTCAAAGCTTTCTTACTTAAAGAAATATTTCAAGTCATGGCCAAAACAAATCTGCAGTACAAGAGATGAAGGACAAACAAAAATATGGGGAAAAACATTTTCAGAGGTGCTGTAAAAAAATCATTTCTCAGGATGTGCTGTTTTTTTTAAAAAAAAAGCATGTAATGATAAAACAAACAAAAATAAGTTCAGAACTCATGTCACATATTAAAAACATATATTCCTTTACATAAGCCTATACAACTGCCTTCTTTGTTTCAAAGTTATTCCTACGCAACTTTTGATGACAAAGTATGCAAGGCTGGAGTTATAGTTCTATGCAAATTCACATTTGTTAGTACTGAAATAATGAATACATAATCCAAATATTCTTTTTCTGCGTCCTTAATGATTTGAAAAAAAAATATAATTAATCCCTGCCCTACATTCTATGAATAAAACTCCTTTTTCGCCCATTCCAGCAACAGTCTGCAGCTTAAGAAGGGCTTCATGTCATCAAAAATTCTCATATCATGAAATCTGATGCCACATATATGAAAACATTACAACATGGATATGACAAAAAGACAAAGCAATGGTATTAAAATGGAATCCTACTGCAGAGGCTCCAAGAAACAGGTTCCTTAGTAGCAAGATTCAAGAAAAAGTCACTCTCGAAAGTGAAATTTGCATACATCAGTATGTCTGCCAAGTTGCATGGTGGGTGTCCTGAAAGAGGATCACAGCCTCACAACCTACAACATTAAAGTCAAATATCGATGTGCCATTTGATGCCTAACACAAATTTTGACATCAAAGTGAGGTTGGTTACTCTGACAGTAGGATGGCCTTCAGTGTAGCAAAGGCAGCAGACACTTTTTTTTTGGGGGGGAGGGGAGGGGATGTGTTTGGGGGGGAAAAGGTAAAGGTTGCCTCCAAGTTTTTTGTTTTTATTTGGTTATTGGGGAGTTAGAGACGCTAGAACCAGATTTCTCAGTGCAAGCTTCTTGTGAGGGTAATCCCCATCTCTCCTTTGCCTTACTTTACATGAAGCCAGGAATTGACAGATGAATCAACTGAGAGAAGTTTCTTGCACCACAGAACAGCAAAGTGCCATGCCTCCAGGTTCAGATGCAAGTTTTAACCACCTGGCTATCCGCTTCCCCAAACATGCATTTCAAAACAAACAGGCATTTAAAAAAATAGAATAGAAGACAGACCCTGACCTGCAGAAATGAATGAAAATTTATAGCCAACTTTGGTTGTACTGTTTAGAAAGTAACATGTTGCTTGCCACCAGGTCCTTTCCGCTCTTTTTGTGACTAGACTCAGTTCCTGATAAAAAATAACTAAACAATCAACATAAGCATGGGGTGTCTTTTTTTCTGGCCAGCAAAAGAATTTCTGCTATTTGATGTGATGTATGACATCCTGCTTAAGGAATACAGATTGGGATACGGTGCACAGATGATAAAATTTGCGTTTTCTTTATCAGTCTGTGCTGTGAAGTGCAAATGGCATCCTCATATTCTCTAGTTTTTGGTCTTGAAGTACTGCTGATGTGTAGGAGGGCAAAGGTCAGTTCTAGAAGTTAAATGAAAAAAAATGAAAATGCAGCACACTTTTCCACACGCCACAGTCACACACAATGACAGTCACATGTTTCCAAATTAATTTTTTTTTTAAAAACTGTATAATAAGGAGCTAGAAACTGAACTATACAGTAAAACTGTTTTAAGCTTCAAGGACAAAAGGTTGGAAATACTGCAACTGAGTGATAAACCGACAACAGTTGTTTGCTGAAGATATATGTATATACATGCACTATGTTCATCAAGACAACTCTAGACATTTGAGAAACATGAAGACTGTCTTTCTTGACACCTCTGCTGCGTTACTTCCAAAACTTGATGATGTGCAAGAGGAATCATGATGGTTTGGGCTTAGAGTTAAAGTACTGCTGTGCATTGGGAAACCTGCAACAGAAGGCCAAGGGTTCACTATATGATTGTCAAACCACTCTTAAAACTGTCATTCAATTATTATAATACCCATAGAACCATAGCCAAGATAAGTCAAGATTATTAGTTAAACAAAGTCTTACTATGACAAGAAGTAAGAAGCTTATACTCTGTATGATTCTCATCAAAGTTGAATAGTCTAAGTGAAGATGTCCAAGATTAAAAAAAAAAGTTAACATAATGAGCATGAACTGTGCGCAAGTAAACAGAAATCTTGTAAACTGCTGACTGTCAAGGTCAATGGTGTTAGTTGTACATGTCAGTGTTTCACTGGCGGACACCTTGTGCTGCATGTGATAGTTGAGGAAGTAAGCAACTGTGTGAGTTGTTTGGAAGGTTCTGACGAATGAGATTTTAAAACTATAAACAGGTGGCCAGTCTTTCACTTCATGATGAAACGGTGGCTGCTGCGTCAGATCTCATGCTGGGAAATGAAGACTATGCCTGCCAAGCCTGGCATGAACAGATTTTGATTCTATTTTTATCTGTTAAAAAAGAAAATCAACTGGTTTTTGGAACTTCATTTTTTTTTTTACAAATGACTACAGGTCCCAGCTCAACACCAATGAGAAGGCAGTCCTACTGTATAGCTCTAAAACCTGAAGAGTGACAAATACCATCAACAACAAGCTGCAGACCTTTACCAACTGATGCCTACGCCATATTCTGGGAATAAGATGGCCTGAAAAGATCTCCAACAGAAGCCTGTGGAAAAGAACCAACCAGAACGCCGCCAACCAAGACAAGACATCAGAAAGTGCAAATGGGCTGGATAGGACACACCCTGCGCAAACCAGCTGACACCACTGGCAAGCAGGCACTTGACTGGAACCCTCAGGGAAAAGGAGAGTTGGGAGACCAAAGCAGACTTGGAAAAGAACAGCAGAGAGTGAGGCAAAGGACATCAGAACCACATGGGCCCAACTGAAGGGGGTCTGCCCAAAGCCGGGTCCGCTGGCGAGGTGTTGTTGCGGCCTTATGCTCCTCAAAGGAGCAACAAGGAATAAACTAAACTAAACAGGTCCCAGCACCAGTTTTTCTTTTGTAATATTGGGCATCATATCTGTGTTGTCTTTATTATTCACCATGGATACCAAGGGAGGTGTTTCTTTCAGCTGGAATATATGTTTGCAAGGATATCACAGTCTCTGTGACCACTTGTGAGTTTGATGCTGAACTACAGCAGACCTCTATGCTAGTCTAGCATAGGTGTGAGGAGCACGATTTCCACTACAGCCGGAACATTCAAATAGACACTATTCACTGTAAGCGGAAAACTGTGGTAAGTGCATCCCAGAGACCGTGTGTACCCCAGTAGCTGTACCTGGTTAGCAAACTGAAAACTAAGAATGGTACTCTTATGCTTTTATTGAGTTACTAGACAACTCAGACTGGGAGGGATGAATGTTCTTGTTGAAGTGAAATAGTGGTTAAATGAACTGTGTGCCAGGGCTGGAGCTGCCCATTCCTTGTAGTTATAATTAAAAGTCGATGTGTGTATGAAACTATTTGGGGAATGAATGGATATGAAAGCATAGTATAGTTGTATTATTAACATTAGACAGAGCCCAAAGTGGCAGATTTGTTTTGTATTGAGGTTGAATAAAAGGATGCATGCATATTGTGTGCCTGTGTGATTTATGAGAGGTATACATGTCATGATACGGGCAAGAAGCCAGGGAGGTCAGATATACAATGATGGCCAAGACTGTGATGTACACAGATACAAGAGACAAACTCTAGTTTACTGGTAAAGCTAAAAAAGTCAAGGTGAGGGACAAAGTTTAAGCAAGCCCACCTATCAGCACTGTAGTCATCATCGCTAGCAAGTCTGTTGGCTAGTGATCGCTGCACCTCCGCCTCCAGCATGTTCTGCAGTTCCTCTGCATCAGAAGCCTCTGCTGCCAAGTTGTCCACGCTACTGACTGGCTCAACACCTGCCTGAGTTGCTGCTCTTTTCACTGCTGTTGGCAGGTAGTCGGCCATGTTTGAAAGGTTGTTAGGTCGATCACAAGTCATTAGCTGAGGTCACAAAAAAGAAACAAAAATCATCCATGACAATTTAAACATGTTTTTCAGGTATATCTTGAAGTTTCAAAAATGACCATAATACAGCTTTTTTGTAAATGCAGGACGCAGAAATGTGATCAATATATTATGGTACAACCATCAGAAGATCTGCTTACCCTACGGCGTTTGGGTGGCATCCCCTGAAGATAGGCATCACTGAGAGGAGCATGCGAATGATGGGTCTTCTGTCGCTGGATATCCGTCTCAATGATAGGAACCCACTCCTATATAAATGAACATTTGAACACCACAATGAATTCCATAGTCTCCTATACAAACAAACATATGAACTCCACAGTTTTGTATATCTTAGAAAGAGTCAACCTAAGACTAATTTTTAAGATATGCAGTGTAAAGTATTTATGGTAATACTGACTACACACTGCTACATTTTTCACAGGGACCAGGTCGTTGACCTTGTAACAAAGTGCAACTATGATGACTTTGAAAAGTACACCGAGAAGAGAGTACATGGAGAGGGAAGTGTGTCAGGCAGTGATTGACATTAAACAAAATATATGACACAAAAGTGAAAAAGAGGTGCAACCGAGTGCATAACAGATTGGAAGAGAGAGTCATATGCTGCGAGTGTGAGAGAGTTTTGTAAAATACTACCATAAGCATGCTGTCTACATCAACTGCATGTGCATGTTCTTTTGTGATATAGATGTTTTTCGCTAGAGAACAATTATTTCTGTCCCTTCTTGTAAGTTGACTTAAGAAGTGGATTTGTATTATAGATGGAGACATTTTATATTTTCAAGATTATGTAGCATTTGCAATTTGAATGCTGTTTAGTCAGATGAGTACAAAGTTGAAATAATATGTAAAACAGCGGCCAGCAAAGTGTTTTGTATGGAGAATAGGAGACCATGCTCATACACAATTAAGATTTGGCTAATTGCATACATCCAGCCTACTTTCAACAGTTGGAAACTTTCAAACAAAGTTGGCAGAAAGGTAAGTAGGGTATCAGAGTATATGACAGATACCAGTCTGAAGTTGGACAGTACTTGCTTGGAGATACAGCAGTTATAATTCTTACAAGACTTCCAGTTGCCTGCTGTAACTAGTGTGACAGTTTTTTGACAAGTACAATTTCTGGAAAGCAACATTCTGCTAGAGAAAAAATCTTGACCATGAGAGGACAAATTGTGTCAAAAGTGTTTATAGTAGAGATGACAACTAGTATTATGGTGATATGTATTTTTTTTTCACTCCAGTATCAGGGTCACATAAAATACAAGTTCCAGCATGGCAAGACAAGCATGACAAGTCAAGTGAAAAGTTGGCTGAAAGGTTAAGTTGTTAATTCACAAAAGGACATGGAACTCACTGGTGAGACAACCTCCTGCCAATTCTCCTCTCCATTTCTAGGACTTCTTGTTGCAGATGATGGGGATGCTGCTGAAGAATCGTGGTTGCCATTTACCAAGGCCTGCCTCAAGCCATTGACTGAGGGGCGTTCCTCTTGCCTGCCATCTGCCCTCTGAACATTTCTGGTCAGGTCCAATGTACGGGGAGCCTGCTCATACAAGGAAGATGTTTTTAGTGGTGACAAAGAAGAAATCACAATACCCTTGCACTAAGCCCTGATCCCTGGAAAGCAGGATTCTACCATTCACAGATCATATTAAAAAAAAGAGAGAGAGAGAACAACATGACACGATAAAAAGTAATATCTTGAAGGAATACAGACGTCAAGGTGAGATGGATTCTTTATCCTACAGCACTGAGTGAAATGTGGAATGAACAGTTACGTTTATATTTACATGCTTATCTTTTGTGCTTCTCTTTGTGTTACTGAAAGCCACAACAAATACTTCCCACATGAATCAGCGACAGAGCAAACCACAAGCTTGCAGATGCAACTGGCAGTTACCTGAGCAGTCGGCCTTGCTGTGCTTCCATTACCAGGTGGTGCTGCCTCTACCTCCATGACATGTTGTGAAGACGACACTTCAACATTCCTTGAAACAGTGCTAGCAGCAGCTGTAATGGACCCTGCAGCTGTGGTTGATGGTCGCACGATGTAAGACTGCACTTCTGACTCTGGAATGGACACACTGCTGCGGAACGTAGACAGCTGTGTGAGTGTCATTGAAGCCATCCACTGCCTGATGAGTGGGTTCAGACCAGAGGTGATGCTTGCCTACAACACAAACTTCTTACCCTAAGACATAGCCCACTGATGTCATTTCAGACTTTTATGCACATCTCTCTTTTTGACAATACCAAAGGTAGTTTTAACCTCTTCTCATTTTTTTTTCGTTTTACTGCTCTTGTAAGGAAACTTTTATTTATCTTTATATGCAAGCAAACAGAAACTACCTTATTGTATGGTAGGATGCAAATGAATGATTCTTTCCATAGCAAGACCGAACAGAAACAAGGAAAAAATGTGACAAAACAGGCAACCATGCCAGAATAACATCCTACTGAACCCAGTTACTTAAGTTTTTGATTCCCAGGCTGCAGGTAGGCTTAAAATGCATATAGTTCAGTGCATGTCAATGAGGTCAGCTGTGTTATGCCCCTCACATCTATTGGTTTAGTCTTTCACCCTTTCAGGTATGAAGAAATTGAAATAAAGTACAAATAGAGGGTCACATCGCTTAGCCCATGTGGCTCATGGTGTTGAAATGATATAATCAATAATCCTAACCTCTAAGGATAAAAAAAAATTAAAAGAAGCCCATGAGTCATCAATGATGCCTCTAAAACATTTCAATTCATAGACTTACTGATAACAATGACAATAATAAATTATGACGACTATAAGCCCTGCTGCTCAATCGATACAGTTTCAGAGGTCGCACGCTTTAGTGAAGCAAAGAAAACATTATGCACCTCAATGCTTGTATACTGTTGTGTACTTGTACACGTTCATATAGATTCATGTGTTAATGAATTATGAAGGCTATTATGTTCAGTATCAAAACACCTATTGTTACGAGAAAAGATGATTGTTCATATTAAATTAAGCAACGAAGCATAAGTCCCATGCGCCTATGTCGTCATCAATGGCTCATTGCGGGTCCTAAATCCACGACGCCAACCTCTTCAAGAAACTGAGTCTTTGCAGTCAAAGATATTTCAAAAAAAGCACTTTATTTACAGTTTATACAACAGTGTCCTCTTGTATCCATGCTGGCAAATAGGCGACATGCTGGAAACACAATCATCAGCTACACCTGCTGAAATTATTCTAGCAGCAACTCCTGCTACAGACCACAGCGACAACTGATTCACAACTCTGACCCAGCGACACATGCCTAACATAACAAGCTGGTTTCAAGAAAAGTGTGATGCTTGAAACCCTCACTCCCTTACAACCGAAATGTTACAGGACAGCACTTATTCTTACTTTATTTTTTATTACTCTGTTATTCCCTCATAAAGACTTCTTCAAGCAAAACTTACCAGTCGGCTTTGTACCAGATTGTTGAAATCAGCCTGGCCCCCACGTAGACATGCTGGCATCAAGACAATGAACTCCCCCAATGCACGACGCACACTATCATACAAGCTGCGTCCAAAATCTGAATCAGTGTCTGCAAAAAGAAGTTAACCCTATATCTCCAGAAGATTGCAGATACCTTTACCTGGAACAATGATGGTTCTCTGCAGCAAGTTCTATGCACCTCCAGCATCTGCTTGCTGATAGTTACTCCTGTCATCTGGAGCCATGAGTCACACACATATAACACACAAAGGCCCACATTTTATAACCAAGACAAATGAAGAGCTAAGACTAAGAAGGTCAGAACATTGAAAATGGTCCCTGCTTTGCCTCTGGTTCATAGCATTAGCCCTTGTACGGTACGTATGAGCCCCAAAGGTAAACTTGATAGCCATAGGGAGGAAACAGAGCCGTCTTTTTTTTATACGGTGATACTTAACCAACCATTCAATTTAGATGAGGGGTTGGTCTGATTTCACCATCTTCAACATTTTTTAAACCACTTAAACCATTAGACACCTACCCGCCCTTCTAAATAAACCCATCACCCAAAAATAAAAAATTTTATGAACCAATTTTTCTTAATGATTTTTTTTATATCAAATGAACAATCAAATTACTGCAATTTGTTTTCAGAAAGGATGGATACAGACAAAAAAACTGACCAGAACTAGACATGATAATGCGGAAGATGATGATAAGCTGGTGTCGAAGGAATGCTTTCACTGTTGCCTCTAGGTCGATGTCTTGAACAACATCAAACCCTTCCTGTAAGAAAAATAATTATGATAAGTATGCAAAAATAATTATATTCTCATACATACAACAACAACAATGATGATGGTGATGATAAGGATTTTGGACTCCCCTAAACCATAAGCTCTAGGAGCTGTCCAATAACAAAAATAAACAAATAACATCAGGACTTCTGTATTCCATCTGATAACCAACAGATCACAGGTAACTACAGTTTACTGTAAGAGTTTTTCCTAATTGGTTACTGTCTAAATATTGATGGTTTTTTTTTACACTGAAAATGGATTAGACATCAAATAAAAATTAAATCATGAGATGACCTATAATTAAAAAAAAAAGGTGGGGAAGAGAACCATATTAAGGGTTAGTTTACTTAGGATTATTTGTAGTTTTTTTTTTCTTGTGAGTAATAAATAATAATGATATTTCTATAGTGATTCCTCTGTGGCGTTAACAAATAGCTTAATATCTCTGTCTCACACATACACACAGGGAAAATGTGCGCATTTTGTAAGTACTTACACAAAAACATACACGTATAAGGAGTGGAAAGTATGAAAAAAGAAATGAGAAGCCCATCGGCTACTTAAAGCAATACAATGTTGAGCAATATACGTAAACACACAGAACATATCATGCTACACATAAAGAGTAATATATGTAGGACTTCTATAAGCTTTTCTAAGTTACGACTGCGATGTGATAACTCTCAAAATAAGGCATGCCATCCCAGCCATGTGAACACTAATTAACGCCTGCTATTACAGCCATTTGCACACAAGCCCAATGGTATTCTGTTGAGAACCACTTACCACCGAAGCTTGTACTTCAGGTACCAGTTCATCCAACAGAGAGTCAGTAGATGACCGAAGGGTCCTTTCATCAAATTCACTTCCATTTAAAACACGTTCTCGAATGAACTGTTGCAGGGGGTGTAGCAAACCCCTAATGGAATCAACCTGACCAAGGAATATACTGAAGAGGTTGGCAAAGGTGAGATGCTGGGCCACACAAAGGAAAGCATCTGTGAGAAAACCTGGGCAAAGGAAAAATAATTAAGATAACACTTGTCACTTCAGGAAAGACAGCTGTATCAGGAACAAAACTTAAGCTTTATTACACTCCACCTCTTGAACTGATGCTGCAAACAGAGTGATGTCTCTTCACTAAACAGGTTGAGGGCGACACCTCTCTGTGCTCTATGCTGACGATCAGCTGTGACTTTCTATGCTATTATGTGCTCTGATTTACTAGACTATTTTGTGACCAGCTGCTTCTGTGCAGTGATCTCTGAAACACCTTATAACACCCTCAAAATATTTTTTGTGGTTCTCGCCCAATGACTGAAGGAAACAGGCCAGTCTCTCCCAAGGATATGCCTGCTGCTGCTTGTGAAGCTTGTGCCCCGATATCCTGGACTATGCCAGCAAATATTTTTTGTGCTGATGTCTATATCTTTACTGCTCAAGGCATAATTAAAACAAATTCTGGTGGGCAACAATTTACCTTAATTTTAAGTGAGCAAGAGTACTGGTGACAACAAACTGAAAAGTAAGGAATAAGAGTAAAGAGTAAAAGTGACGCTCGCTACCTTCTCCTGCCACAACACTGTGGTTCTCGCCCAATGACTGAAGGAAATTAGCCACAGTCTCTCCTGAGGATATGCCTGCTGCTGCTTGTGAAGCTTGTGCCCCGATACCCTGGACTATGCGAGCAAATGTGTCATCTGTCATGGCACTCTGTCCTGCTGCTTCCATCCTTCCTGATTCAGAGGCCTGCAAGAAAATGGCAAAGCAATTTTTCCTAAACACTTTCCAAATATGGAAACTGCAGTCTTCTTTGTTTTTCCTGCACAACTTTTGGATGGGAAAACTGGAAGCAATGGGTGGGTGGATATCACAACTAAACATTTAAGGCAAAATAAACATGACGTCAAACCCTTGATACAGCTTGTCTGTACACTGAGAGTTTGTCACTCCTGAATGATAACACTAAAACTTACAACTGTATTTTGAAACGTTTGCCAGTCCCATATGGTGACATCAGGACTACTATCTGACCATCAAGAGGTTGTTGATTACCTGCGATAAACCCAGGAATTCTTCCTTTAAGAGGTTTGTCAATCCAAAAAGATCTCAGGATTTGTATGTAGGTGTTAAAGAATTATATCCATCCTGAGGACAATCCTTGAAGCCAGATAGCAACAAGGTACCTGTGTATATGATATGTAATGTGAAATGAAGGAAACATGTTATGGGAGGGTTTGACCTGTTATTAATTGGAATTTAGGATAACTAAACGCAGATAAAGCCTTCATAGGAAATTCATTCTGTGAGGAAAATGATATGAACTTGTCACCATCCAAGTGACAAGCACTGCACAACTGTGCCACTGGACTGCTTTAAAACATTTTTTTGTAAAGGAGATTTGATGGTTGAGGCAGTGATTATGGGACAATAAGCAAGAATGCTTCAATGCATCATGCCCCATGTCACAAGTAACCTGCAAAGTCAGTCTCATTTGCTATAATTGAGACAACTGTTGCAGATGACTCCCATTAACAATTTATAGATATACTCAGGCACTAGTTTACTCACCTCTCTGTTCAGCATGCTGGTCATGGCTGCTGCCAATCCAGCAACACCTGCACCAGGCTCTGAGACCATCCTTCCTCCGCTAGACTGCCCACTGGCCGGAGCTGAGGCACCACCCAAAAGCTGGGAAAACAGGGCAGCAAATGGATTGGCTGAGATGGAGCCCTGCTGGGTTGCTGTGGTGTTGGTCTGCGCACGGTTGGAGTTTTCGTTAGCATTGCGTTGAGGTGTTCCACCAGGCTGCTGAGACTGACGCTGTGACATCGGAGGACCTAGATAATACATGCAAAAAAATGTATACACATACACAAAGATGCACATGTGCACACACACACATATTTATGCATACAAATGTGCCCAAATTTTTTATGATTAGTCTTTTTTTTTTGTTTAAAAAAATTTCTTTTAATCACAAACATGTTAGATTAACATTTTTTTTTTCAAGTCTCAGTTGTAAGCTCCACAGAATACACAGCAACTCACCTCGTGCATGTAAAGGCTGACCAAACAAACTGGACATCATGCCTGCCATCATGTTGCCAATATTACCAGTAGCCTAAAGGGGAAAATAACAACTGTAGTCACATACTGACACCTGCCAATATTAACAGTAGCCTAAAAAGGAAAATAACTGCAGTCCCATACTGAGAATTGAAAATTTGTTTTAAAAACCAATTAATTTTATAAAACATGTTCTTCATGATTCAAGCAAATAAATATACATAATGCACAAAGCAAAACTGTCCATTGACATCATTATTGATAAAGAAATAATTAAGACACCGAAATGTAAAAAAATAAAAACTTAGTAGTAAACATCAAGAAAAAAAAGCTAGCCTTATTGGTGTTTTTCAGTCACTGTCATGTTTAAGGTGAACCTTTATAACAAATATTTACTTGCAATCGTTGAGTGTGATCCACTATTTCACGCACTCCTTGTGTAATAAAATGATGTGAAAAGCAAGGTAGATAAATGTCTGTTGGCTGCATCAGTGGCATAGGAAGCAAGGCATGAGGACCTGGCGCTCGTTGACGGAAGATGGGTATCTGAGCGAACATGGGCATGCCTTGAGCTGCACATGGGCAGAACAAAGGCCAATAAACATTACTGACACACAACAGATTGTTGGTAACTAATACAGTTCTGTAACAAACCAAAAAAGTCATACTTGGTTTGTTAAGTATACCCTCCATTTCTTTGAATCAAGTAACCTGAAAATGGAAAGTTAACTTATGACTCACCTCCAGCAGAACCAGGTACATGGGAACGGACTCCTGGTCCATGTAGAAAGTGTAAGGGTGGAGGAGGCGGCAACTGCTGACTGTTTGGTCCTGATCCAACAGAACTTCCTGTATTTAGAGCTGCTGTGGATGTGGTGCCTGAGGTGGAGGGGCTTGCAGAGGGGACTGCACCTTCTAGTCGACTGGCAGATGATGTCCTGTCAAAGTGCCAGTTTTGTCACGTTTGTTGAAAGGCCATTTAAGCCACATTTGTGCAAAATTGTGCACATACTCAATGTAAAAGTATGCACTTACATTCTGACCTAATTATAATTATAATCAACTTCACTGTCTACATATTAGTTTCCCAAAGAAATTTCAAAAGAAATTATATCATAATTTTACAAAATGATTATTTTATGTATACACGTGTTTATATTTACAAATTAGTTATAAATCTCTTACAAACTGTTTCAATGCTAAAATGATTTATGCTTTATAAAAAACTTTTTCCCATTGTTGTAACAACCAAAAGATTTGTATTCCAATATACCTTTAAGAACTTAAACAATCTTTTCTAAGTTAGGAATTTTCTACTGTACCTTTTCTCCTGTAATCAAATGTACATTATAATCTAAACAGTTTCTGAAATTCATATAATACACATCTTACAATGCATATAAATATCAAATCATTGCAATACTGCTACATACAGACTGCTTACCTTGAGAATCTGACAGAGGTTGTCTGAGATTGAGAGTGTGAAGAAGTGGCAGTAACTGGTGTGATGTTGATGGTAGCTGAACCACTTGCTGTTGCTAAGGGCGTACCTCCACCTGGCATTTGCACAGGCACAACATTGACTTGCACTGGCTGATCCTGGCGCACACCTGCACAATCAATGAAAAGAATACATCCATACTTCCAAGAAATTTATAAGCAACAAACAAAATGCTGCTAGGCTACCTGTGCCACTATACATGTCAAATACATACAAAAAAATAAAACTACAAACCTGCTGTAATTTATGTTATGTGTCTAAACATATCTGCATCTCCAGCTATGTTGTTACTGTTCTATCAAAGAGAGTGTTTGTGTTTATGATCTTTTGATCATTGATGAATGGGAAAATTCTGACTGAAATCTTGCTACGCCGGAGAGATAGCAGTCAACCAAAGAAAGCACATGTGGTTACCCTAGACCAGTGATTCTTAACCGAGGTTCGATCGAACCCTAGGGGTTCGGTGAGTCGGTCTCAGGGGTTCGGCGGAGCCTCCGCCACGGAGGTCAAGACACACCCGACTGATTATGTAAATTCGTGATGCCACTACAGAAGGGTTCGGTGAATGTGCATATAAAACTTGTGGGTTCGGGACCTCAAACAAGGTTAAGAACCACTGCCCTTGACCAAGGCAAATAGTATTCTTTGGGAGCAAAATTGTACTTTAAACAGACCAAAGAGTATTTTCTTTTATGTCACAGCAACAGGGAAGATTATTCCATGGGCTCTCTTATTTTCTTGGCATTGGAGGATTGTAGAGTCTGTTTTCTTTTTCATATAATTGAATTATAAGTACTCTATTACTCTTTGATTACCAAGCTCTGTTATTTTAAATTTGATTAGCAAAATTGTTTAAGTTTTGTTTCTTCTGCATTCATCTGTTTTTGATTTTAGTGCCCTTTGTTTTTAACAATCCTTCTTGAAAACGTACTAAACTCATCTTAAAACGGCCAGAAAATGTGCCTAATCAGTGCACTTTGTATTATGTTCACATTACTGCTTTCTCAGTTCCACCAATTTCACTGTCTATAATTTGCTGTGAGATATGGTGACTATCTAATGTCATTCTGCTCTTTTTGTCTGTTTCCACATTTTGCCCCTCAACTCTGCATTCTTTGGTTTGAAGCTTTAAGCCTGGTTAAGACAGTACCTGTGGAAACAGCCTTGCTAAGCTGGTAGAACTTCAAAGCATTCAGACACCACCCCCAAACAAATGACTGATCACAGACACAAGTGCTAATCCTTCACCAAGTTAATTCCTTAGAATTTAGTACTGGTTTATGAACAACAGTTGGCTGATTTGGAAGCTGCTGAAATGTTATCACTGATTCTAGATGACGGGTTTCAAGCCAGTCTGTCAAAATTGATTGTTGAAGTACTACACTAGAAGTGTGCAGCAGTATTCTGCAGGCACAGGACCATGTGGGCTTTCAATTTAAGTGCCCTCTACTAAAATTTAGCAAGAATCCCCCAAGGCTGCATCTGAAAACATTTAAGAAGTTTCTTATATTTCATACCTGAAATACTAAGGCAAAATCTAAATGACTAGTTAGGAGCCAAATCAAGTGAGGTGGAAAGGGTTGGGTGGGGTAGGGGGAACCCTCAAAATCAAACCTATTCAGGACCAGCCAAATCTTTTCTTTCCTTTTTTTTTTTTGCTATGAAAGCAAATTGACATATGGGATTGAACACAAACTCTCATAGAATTAAAACTATCTCACCATGGGCCTGTAAGACTGACTGCACAATGCTGTTAACCATTTCCCCTGTTAGGCCAGGTATACTGGACAGTCCCTGTACATTAACATTAGGCATTGTGGGCCTTCCAGTCTGTCCCTGATTCTGGGATGTCTGTGACAAGGATGATGTAGAGGAGGTGGAAGTTAAAGCAGCTGTTGAGGCCAACCTTGTAGCAGCATTTGCAGTGATGTCTGTTTCTAAAATTAAATCAGATGGCATCAAACCACAATTAGAAGCAAACATACATCTGTATACGTTTTAGTAAATACAGCAAAAGGAAAATAAAACAAGTAAAAATAACCTGTATTCAAAGATCATGTGACTGATATGAGAAAGGGTTTAAAAAAAAAACAAAAAAGAAAATGCAAAAGGAGTGTTCTGCTGGCCAAAAGATGCAGAATTTTTACTTATTAACCACTGGCATGACTGTAAATGTCCTCAATGTTGTAAATGTTGGACTGGTAGGTCCATAAGAACTGAAGAATGCCTACCTTGATTGTCAGTTTCCATGTGGACATCATCGTTATCTTCTGACATAACCACATGTGTAGAAATGCTATTAACAGTCAATGAGTCTGGACCCACTTCCACAAAGACATATGGATCATCCCCAGGTACTGGCAAATTAGCGCCACGAAGAGTGCCATTAGCAGGACTGCCAGTGGCAGCTGTGACAGCAGCGCCTAATGATGACAGTTGGGAAGGAGAAGATTGAAATGTGAAGGCTGGGAGGGGCACTGCTGTGGAGGACACTGTTGTGGACTGTGGCACAGACTGTGATGTTGCTGTCTGGTTAGGGGCAGCATTTCCCCCTTGATTCTAATTAAAAACAGAAGACACAGTATTACAGACAGAAACATGAAACAAGAACACAATGCAAAAGAAAAGATAATAATGCATATATCTGTCACATCATCATTGCTGCAGAATTATGTCTTATACAGAAAAGTGATGTCATGTAACTAAAGGCCTTTATGAGTTCTTGTCCAGGGTAGCAGTAGCAGTAATAATAACAATAGATATCAACCGACAGTTACAACACAGAAAAGTGCAATCAGTGTAAAATACCATTTTTTTTCTTTGAGTGATTTTCAGATATGACTTTATGGACATATCATCCTCTAGTAACCCACTTTCAGATGTCCACTCCTGATTGACCAGGGATGACCAATGAACAGAGAAAACACAAAATCAACCTGCCTTGCTGTGGAAAAAAAACTAGAGAGGTGCACCCTAAACAGTGAACCGTTATGCAAACAATAAAGTACCTCATCCAGCATTCACAACCAGCTTGAGCTTGCCTTTAACCTAATCATAAGGTTCATATTTTAATAGGACAAGGCATCCTTTCCTAACCAGGTTCATTTTACACCTGCATCAAACAGTCTTCAGACCAGAAGCAGCAAAGATCACACAGTAAGTGCAAAAAGCACGACAAGCAGGAAAGGCAATGAGCAAGGGAGTTGGCAGGAGACTGCCACAGAACAAGCAGCATAAAGAAATCCAGCGAACAGCAAACAAGGACTTAAAACACACAACTAACATGGTCAAAACTGGAGAGGCATGCTCACTAGCCTGAAAGGAAGGGATGGGGGTGTGGGGTGTGACTTAGTTGATGTATTTTCTCTGCTCACTGGTCATCCCTAGGAGTGGACATCTGGAACTGGGTAGCTATAGGGCAATATCTCCATGTCCTCATGTCATCTGTTACAGTGTGAAGAATAAACTGCCAAATCTCACAGTTGTTAGAAAGTGCTTGTTAGAGGAAAAACATAATTGTAAGAAAAACCAGTATACAGACGATAAAGACATCAAACCATCTACAATACAAAGATGTAATGGTGTTGGCATACCCTGCTGGCTGCAGCATTGATCACAATGTTTGGAGAATGCTGTGAGTGGTAAATGGGAAGGCGCTGAGCAGTTAGAAGACGTGGTGGAGGTGCTGACAATTCATAGTTGATGTCACTTATGTTGTGGAAGCAGTGACTGAGAGCGTGCATAGCTTCAGACACGTGGTCGACCATTCTTTGGCGAGGTATGAGATCCTGCCAATACAAGAGTACTACAGTCAAATTATCAGGAAAAGATGTCAGGGATGTAATCCTTTTACAAGATAATAACCTCTATCCTATACTGTGAAATGAGTGTCCTTTATAGACTCTATTGTTCCCAGTTGTTACTGACCCACAAATGACATGTACCTGTACACAAGACAGGGGTTATAAAGGATATTACCTTCACAGCCTGTGAGAAAGTTACAATCTTATGGCAATGAGAAAATGAATATACTGTAAAAGTAGACTTGTTTACCAAACTAAAAAACAATGAATTAACATTTGATATTAAAAAGAAAAAGCCAAAGGAATAATAAAAATCTAAATATTTTTAATTTAATTATGAATAATAATGGTTAGCATGGTCTGCTAAAAGCCAATGATCAACATTACAAAGACGAAAATTTTTTTTGCCTTGAGATAATATATTGAAGACATAAAAATCTTAATGTACATTCAATTCTCCTTAAAATACCACACTTTTATTAAATTCTAATTATATTTGCCTAAGATATTGCTGTTTAAAATGTGTGTAGTTTTGCTGGCCTCCACTGCTCTATTTTGGGTTATCATGCAAAAACTTTCCAAATGCAAACCGATGACAAAATGGTCTAGGTTTTATAAATGTACCCATAGTGAAATTTCTTTTTGTAAAAATGAATGCAAGATGCAATATTTGAGACATTATTAGTAACTGTTAGCAATGCAAAAAAGTTAACAAGAGTGTCTTTATCACATTGTTTTACAGTGGGCAGCATTCAATCATATATTTTGGAAATTAAGGGCGCCGTGTAGTGAGAGTTAAACTTTTGCCTTCCACAATATACACGTGAGAAAAGCAACCCCTTTGCTGAAAACAAATTCACTAACAAGCATGATGAATCTTGTGTGGGCACAAATGCAAGAGACCAACCTGTGAACTAATCTCTGGGTCTGCAGCAGCTAGTTCACATATCTGATTCAAAAATGGTGACATGCGCTGATAGGTAGCCTGAACTTCCCGTAGTAGCTCTGCTAAATTGCTTGGAGTAGCTGCTTGCCTATTTAAGAAATGTACAAGTTTAAAAAGATATAAAATAACAAGTAACAAATCACTATATATGTATATGAATACAAGGAAAGCCAAGTGAATTTTTTATCGGTGATCATCATTATTATAGTATTACAAAATGAGAATTAACAAACCTCAAAAGTTGTTGTTTTTTTTTTACCCATTTTCCATGTAATTTAGGTCTGTAAGAAACTGCCATATGCTCAACAATCTTTCAACTTTTAACCCATTCTTGAGGTGTCGGTGTATCTCAGTGTTGTTTATTCCATGGGACCAGTCATGTATTAAAAGGAGCATTGGTGGCGATTTCACAAAAACATCAATGGACCTTATTCACATGGAGCTCTTCCGTCTTTTCAAAATGAGGCCTCATGTGCCTCTTAGATAGGAAGAAGAATGCCCAAGAGCTTCACAGCGAGAGTAAAATCATGCAGGCACTAATATGTGCCGTTCTGTACAAATGATGACAAATATGATATGGATGTCAGACTCTCGTTTCTTTTATTTGTAAGTGATAAACACACTTTGAATGCTTTAAACTTTAAAAATTTGTGGAGATTATGACACGCTTTGAACTATGAGTTGAGTATATGGTAGGTCTGCTAAGCTTTTGAAAACTTTTTCAATTTAAGTCCATTCAAAAGAACTAAAATTACAATACACACAAGTATAGTTGACTAAATCTACAAGAATAATAAAGAAAATTCAAATAAAACTTTTAAACAAGTATTTATAATAAGTGCATGTTATGTGTGTGGTAAAGTAGGCCTTTGTATGTCGGCATTTGTTGACATTTACACATAATGGTAGACTTGCAGAAAGCAAAACAGCAAATCTAAACACTGTTATTGTCTTTCTGCTTGAACATTTTTAACAGCATGACTTATTTGCATACACCAATAAAAGACACAATAAACCCTTTAGTGCTGTCACATTTGCTATTTCTTTATGCATGTCATCCCGGGAGATTAAGTCATAGTAAATAAGGAATTTACAGACATTTTATTAAAATCCCCTAACTGCAGTGTATCTATAATTTAGTTTTTCATGGTGACCTGGATATCAAACCTGGTTCTGGAGACTGGGGGAGTCATTGCAGAAGACTTTGGCATGATTTCTTTATAATCCTACAACCAACTTAAGCGTATTGCAAGAAAAATAAAATATGAAAATAACACCTTTCATCTGTTTTTTTTTTCATCATAAATATTCCTACCTACACACCCCAACTTTCACATTTACATGTACAAAGTTTAAAAACTTCTCCCACAAGCTAAGAAAAGACATATGGATAGAAGTTTTTCTCCTACCAAGCCCCATCAACTTAGAACAGATTACCTGTCAACCTTCATCACTCTGATTCTCTTGCCTCTTTTAAGTCGAGACTTAGGACACATCTTTTTTTAATTCCGATTTAACTGTGACCCTGTCCTGACCATGAACATGTATAACGTTTGTCTGTAATTTACTTTATGTATGAGTAGTGTATGTTGTAGAAGTGAGTGGGTCTGTTATATGTGAATATGGGTACATGGTTGTTGATGATTTAATCTATGCATGATTTATGTAAAGTGCTTTGAGCAAATCTTTGGAAAGGTGCTATATATATCCTCATTATTATTATTATAATACTATGCTGGCATGTAAAATTTTAATACTTTTATATCTTTTAGAATCATTTAGAACCTAATATTTTAATGACGTCAGATTTGATTTTAACTTTTGTCACTTGCAACCTACTTCAGCTTTAAGCAGATTCACTACAAAAAAAATGACATAAAAACTTTATGATTACCAAAATGCTTTATATTTAAAAGACTTTTCTTTTTAAATTAGCCTGAACTGTCTCATAATTTTCTACTATGTAATTTACACTTGATGCCTAGACAGAGAAGATGACTGTCAGGGAAAGAAGAGAGAGACTGAGGTGAGATTTAGTGAGAGACCAGACAAAAATGAGCTACAAATAACACAGCACACCAAAATAAAAAAGCAAGAAATGTGGAATAGTTATAGCATCCAAATGCCAAGGATGACAACATTTCAGACACCTACTGTACTGATGTATCTGAAGTTGCACTGTCCTGGTTTTCTGTTGGATCTGTGGTATTGTCCCCAGTATTTCCTTCTGAGCGTGCCTGATCTACATCTGTTGTTGTTGTGCCATTGTTTAAAGCTGAGGTGTTAGACCCTCTTGACCCAACATTTCCCTGCAACCAATATTTCACACATTTTACAATCACAATGATGAGATTTATTCAAGATTCTTACACCCAACTGACTTGTACTTTGATAAGCATCAAGAGTATTTTATACCTACAAAAATTCACAATTTTTTTCTTTTAAATAATAAAGTTATGGGAAGTAATCCCACAAATCTATAACTTCACATTTCCAAAAGAAACAGCTCCCTTAACTCCTCCAAATGAAAATTAAAGACAAAGAACGAAACAGACATGAAATCGACAAATATCAAGAAAAGAGAATGGTACAAAGAAAAATGGTTTTTGGCTAGTCCACATATTTTCAATCTGCAAAAAACGTGGTGGATCATGAATTTAGGTAGGATTGGCTGATTTTTGCATAATTAGATCTTTCATTTGTTCTTCACTTAAATTATTATGATTTTTTTTAAAAATTGAGTAAATTTGATGCCTGTCAGGGTAGTAAAGTCAATATCAAGATAATGGTCTTAAATATTTAATTATTAGGCTTTTTAAAATTTCTTTATCATTTAATCACACAGTGATTTAGTATATCTCTTCCACAAAAATAGTCTGTTAAGCAAGTAAGGAGGTGAAGAAAATGTTTCCAAAAATGGCCTTCATCATCTCTTTTTTTAATAATCTCTGTTACATCATTCAACTCACTTCTAATCGACTTATTGCATTCTGAGCCAGATTAAGGTTTCGCTGTGCTTGCATCAGCCTCTGTTTTGCTTCGCCAGAGCTGCTACTGCTGTTTACAAACAGACCGGCGGGACCTCCACCAGGAGCTCCCCAACTGCTGCTGGTTGTGCCACCTGGTGGGTTTTGGCTGTTAATAGTGGTCATGGGTCCCATGGCAACGGGAGACAGGTTGATATGTACGTTGAGAGAACCCCCATCTATCTGCAAAGGCCAATGGCATGTCATTACTTGATACAGCAGATGATGAAATGCACATACTAATACATTAAATCACCAAAATAATTTTCTGAAGGAAAGGCTAAAAATGAAAAATACACTATACATTCAAATCAAGTTTGATGCACAGTTCTCAGAATTCTTTTGATAGCACTTTTTACCTAAAGAATATACAATAGATGGTTATTTCAGTAAATATTTCTGTGTGTATGCGTGTGCATCTCCATGCATGCATTTTATATTTCTTTACAGAGTTTTTTTTTTGAACAGCACAATTAATTCTCTAGACCTGTTATAAAAGAGCTAGCAAGACATTCTATTTGTTTTCCGCATATCAATAACAAAAAAAAGCCCCAAAATTTCTTTGACTAAAGATAAGGCATTAGTTTAGTTTATTCCTTGTTGCTCCTTGACGATCATAGGGACAAAACAACACCTCGCCAGCGGACCTGGTTTTTGGCAGCCCCCTTCAGTTGTACCCATGTGGTTCCGACGTCCTTTGCCTTGCTCTCTACTGTTCTTTTTCCAACTCTCCTCTTCCTGTGAGTGTTCCAGTCAAGTGTCTGCCTGGCAATGGTGTCATCTGGTTTGCGCAGGGTGTGTCCTATCCAGCCCCATTGACACTTTGTCTTGGCTAGTTGCATTCCGGTTGGTTCTTTTCCACAGACTGCTGTTGGAGATTTTTTCAGGCCATCTTATTCCTAGGATATGGTGTAAACATCAGTTGGTAAATGTCTGGAGCTTGTTGATGATGGTGTTTGTTTCAGAACCGTACAGTAGGACTGCCTTCACATTAGTGTTGAAGATGCAGATCTAACTGTGGAAGGATAATACTTGGGAGTTCCAAATGGGGCGTAGGTTTTTAAAAGCATGCCTGGTCTTGTTGATGCAGCTTTTGATGTCATCATCCGCTCCACCATCCTTGTTGACAATGCTCCCCAGATACATAAAGCGATCTGTTTCCAGGATGTTCTCTCCTTGAAGTTGGATTAGGAGTTCCTACTTGTTGTTGATTCTTATCACTTCAGTCTTCTTTTTGTTGACCTTTAAGCCAACTTCTCTGCTTTACTCAGTTTGCTTTGTGCATGCTGCTGCTGATGAGATAGGAGACTAAGGGCATTATTTATTATTTCCACTTACTTTCTCTCTACTAAGACAAGCTTTTGACCCTTGACATGGTCTGCCAGAGTGATCAACTAAGAAACCTTAACTTATTCAAAGCATTAATGAAAAAAAAATTTATTCCAGACTTACATAAACAAAAATCCAATCATTTCACCAATGGAACCACTGTTGAATAATATATAACTTAACACCAAAAACCAGAAAATGTTGGTTTGAAAAGTTCAATTTTTCCAATTGTACCCTGGTAGCACAAGGTCGCACGCAAAGCGACTAGTGATTTTTTTTCATCACTCTGGAGTCCATTTCAGACACTAAAGCTGCTTTTCATCAATGTAAATTATGTTTATTCACTTCTACACTGCATGCAACCATAAGAAGCCATTGCCCTCAGGACAACCTTGCAGTGGTCAAACGCTGTGTGTAAAATTGTGTCCCAAAATACTTTGAGAAATGGATGGACATAATTTCCTTCGGATTCACAATGGACTGAGATAGGAATAGTTTATTTCTCCTTACTCTGAACTTCATCTGTAATTTTGATTTGTTCTCCTATCATGTGGCTAGCAAAGATTGTACCTTCTTCGCAAACTTGACAGTTATTTAGTCACCAAGGCAATCAGAGGGAGTTAGCTTCTTTTTTGTCATCAGCAAACTGTCAGAAAAACTTCAAACATTCTGTTGAGAACATGTACTATTATTTTACTGAGATCAAGTGAATGTAATGCTATGTCTGTATACAGAAGTAACAGGCACTTGAAAGCGTTTGAACCCTAAGTCCAGCTGCTTGACCATAGATGAACTGTTGGTTTGTGTTGGTGTATGGTTTTGTAGGATTGAATGGGTGCATGATGTTGTTAAGTGTGTTTTACAAATGGTTTTATGTTAGGTTGCATGTTTTTGTGTTTCACTACAATGCAACACTTATTCTTGTCTAGCAACTGTTTTTTCTGAGATTTTCTTTTTTGCAACTGAACACACTTCTCAAGTTATAACTGCCCATTGGGATTAATAAAGTTAGTCACTTGTCATGGTTTTTTTTTTAAATTCAAAAATTATACTCACCTGGGTATTAATGTGAGAGTCAAGGTCTGTAGCCAGTGATTAACTTTTTCTGGCAAGGGACACAACACTATTTAATGACAATGCAAAAAAGGCACTTACAGGCAGTTGTGCAGTGTTTAGAATTTCTGGCGGAAAGGTGAAGGATCCCACAAGGACACTCTGCAGGTTGGGTGGGTGATGGATATGAGGTGGGAGTGGAGGATTGGACTGTGAAGACGACTGTGTGTCGCTGGTGCCAGAAGAAAGAGACGGGGGTGCCCGCTGCACCACATGAATCACTTTTCCATGAACTTCTGTTAATTTGAAGAAAAAAATCAATTTTAAAAGACCAAAACAATGACAAAACTGTGAAAACACTAACAGCTAAAGAACACTGAGAAAACATAAGATAGCAAAAGCTATACCCAGTTTGTACAGCATTATCTAATTTGCTCCAAATTCGCCAAAAACTAATGAAGAAATGTAGACAAATCAGAATTATCTTAAATACATACACAAAAACCTGAACTCACCATACTCCCTTAGCATCTTTTCATCTTGAAGAACACGGCCATGAAAAATAAGGCGCTGAGTATCTGCTGAAATGCCCTGGATATACCACATATGTTATATAATTATTATTATTAGGTTTTGAATGAAAAGTTATCGACATCCTGAAAAAGTTATATAGTTATATTGGCTTGAATAATATTCCATCAAAATACATATCAAAAACACAAAAAATAACATAACTGAGCTATCAAACATTGAAAGCTACAAACATGACTGAAGATGTAGCAAAGCATTACAAAGACATATATACGAGTCTAAAAATTTGGCCACATTAAAGGAATTAAACTGATATAACTGGCAGTATATTTTCACCATCATTTAAGATTTATTTTTTAATGCCTGCATGTATGCGTATGAACGCACACATTCTTTTGAACTAGTAATATCAAATTATTTTGGTTTTCTATTTGATTAACTTGCTGATCTCATACTTCACAAATTAGCCCCTTTATAATAATATTAATGTAAAATGTTACTGGTACTATGAAGGAAAAATAAGACACAAAATCAAAATTATACTTACGATAGAAGCTGCAATCTTTTCTTTGAACTGAGTTACTGTTGTCTGTTGCAAAAGAAGTTAATCCCAACAAATTGTATTAAGAGGTGAAATAAAATGATCATCAGAGAAAGTATCAATAAACAGACTGCTACATGCAAATAAGTTTAACTGGTATAGGACTTGAAATTATTATGCCAAATGATTGGAAAAACAATAACAGCACAACTGGAAGACCAGAACTCTGAGAAAAAGGCTAATTTGTTTTAAAAGTGGCAGAGACAAAAGGAATTTTACCTAAGAACAGAAAGGCAATCTAGGAACATTTTCACATGAAACGTTCATAACATATGAAAAATATTCTTTTATAATCACTCATATGTTTGGAGCATTGTGAGATTGGTTCAGTCACAATATCTCAGAAGAAAACAAGGATAGGGGGGAAAAAAGTATGAATACTGATGCCTGACATGAGCCAGAATGGCCTACAGCAGCGAAGAGAGCATGTGAAGTAAACAGAATGTGTAAAATCTGAAGACGACCCAAATGGCTTGAGAGAAAATTCCCTGAGGTAGATTCCAGAGTTTACAAACCAAATTCCACAACCAAAATAAGGTAAGGTTCCTTCATCACTGCTACCTCAATGTCTTTGAAAATGACACAAGCACATAAAATGGTGCAGCAAAAGGACCTTCAACAACAAATGTGTGAGGATTCAAGACTTAACAATCTCAAAACAGAGCTGAGATATGGCAAAATTGCAAGTGACAAAAATAAAGGCATAAAACCATACGCCACTGGAGTTGCAGCAGTAGACAAAAGTTCATTGAAAGATGACAAAACCATAAAATAATCAAATAAGTCACTGAAACCTCAAGTGGAAGTAAATACAAGTGGCTCAAAATGGTGAGTTAGGATGGATTCAGAATATGATTGGCCTTGTGGTCAATATAACTGTCTGGGACATGTTTGCAGCATTTGAAGGCCACTCAGAAGTGCTGAAGTGTCTTGTTGACTCAGCAGCTGGTTTATCCCAGACCAGGTCTGTTGGGCAGACAGAAGCATTTGGCACAAAGCTGGGTCATAGTTCTGCTTTACATTTCATTCAGAGGCTTCAAGTAAAAGAAGAAATGGCACACAGCTGCTGCAAATCTCAAAAAAGGTGGGCCTCAGACCAAAAGATCCTGTATTTTTAACTTATCCAAATAAAGGCTATGAAATGCTGTTGAAGAGCAGATTAGGACCTAATGGACAAGGTTATATGTATCCTATGAAAACATACCTCAAGAAGGACAGAAAAGGCTTTGGAAACAATAATGGTGAAAAGAGTAAAATAAATCATTTTCAACCTCATGATACATCGGCCATGCATAATGTTCAAAGCATTCAGAAAAGAAGTCGGACACATCCAAATGAGAAAATACTTGCTAGAAAAGAACAGAAGCAAAGAGAGATGGCAAGACTGTGGGAAAAATGGAACTAAGGAAGGCTCCGAGTCTTATAAAAGATGAGGACATGTTGTTTTGACCATGACCTAGAAAAACAGCGAAAGGTGAACATACTTCATAGTTTAACAAGCATGTGCAATAATGTAATGCTTTTTATGACTGCATGTGTGTGTGTGTGTGTGTGCGGTGTGCATGAGTGTGTATGCATGTACATGAAAGTGCATCTGAAACCTACCCTTGTGCACATGCCTGTATGTATATAAAATACCTTTATCCCCAATAAAATAATGTAGGAGTCTACAAAGCACAATATCTCAGCCAAAGGCCAACTCATTGCGCTGAACAAGAAAGATAGCAAAATACTGATAGTTTTATATAAAGACACACACTGTATTGTTATTAAATTTGACTTACATCTTCAGGAATGCTGAAATGTTTGTTCTGTCCATCCAGTGTTTTCACTGTTACATCCATCATTTTCCAAGGGACTTTGTTGTGGCACTACTTTAAATGTTGTCAGATCTTGCAATTTTCGATGGTCTCAACCTATAAATGTTATAACAATGTTATGCTTTTGCTAAAATTGTAGAAGAGGATTAAAACTTGTTGCTGCTTTACACTATTACAATTCTGCTCAAAGTAAAATGCGACTTGCAAGCAGCTGTGTTCAATACATCATACAGGATGTTACATTTACAAAATGCTGGATTTTTTAAAAATAACTCAAGATTACTGCATAATCAAAGCATGTACCTAATTAGATACATCAAATTCTCACAGCAAAAAGACATTAAATCCACAGTGAAAACAAAAATAAAAAAGGAGTATACATGATGGAAAAATTAAAGAATTCAAAGAGTAAACACTACATCATCATCATTGTTAATTGGATGTGAGGATGTTTTTAAAGCAAATTTTTTCTTATTGACTATAAAACTGGTAAGTAACATATGACCAAACAGTCTTAAGGGGGGGAATTGGTGTTTTACGCGGAGCCAGCAACTAAGGCTATATTACGACAAGACAGCCAGCCCTGTAAACAGATGCCACGTGCAGAGAAAGAACAGCGTGCCAGAGATGAGAAATGAACTCACGGCAGCCAACTTTCACTGTATTGGTGACAGGCACTAACCGTTGCGCCACTGGACCGCTACCAAACAGTCTTAACTTCAGATATAACTTAGGTCAAGCCTAATAATCAAAAGGATTAAGGGAATTTGTGTTTTATGCCAAGCCAGCAACAAGGCTATATCACTGCAAGGCAGTCAGCCCTGTAAACAGATGTCACATGCAGAGAAAGAACAGCATGCCCAAGATAGAAGCTAAGCCCAGGACAGCCAACCTTCACTGTATTGGTGACAGGCTCTAACTGTTGCACCACTGGGCCACCCTAATAAGAGAAACTATTGAATAAAATGATCTTGTTATTAGCAGGTTAGTGTATTAGTAATAGTAACAACATTTACTCAGGCAAAACCTGGCAGAAAGTTCCTGCATCACTTCCACAGGAAGCTATGTTTGGTCATTTAGGCTATAGCATATTTATGCACTTTTATAAAAACTAGATCATCACAAGTAAAATATCTCAAATAATGGGAGGGTAAAATAATCAATGCAAGTAGTAAAAAACAGATACACCTATTCACCAAATTAAATTATTTCAGTTGCTTTCATCTACACATTAGACTACAGCTGTTCATTAATTAGTGTCTGCAAATGCATCAGGATGCCTGCATTATTGATATTAAATTTCTTTTTGAATAGTCAGCATATCTGCTCTTATTTTTCTCTCAAATTCTTATTATGTTATCTTTATTTTACTTTTTTATATAATTTTATTAACACACAACTTAAACATATTGCACCAACATTTCCTGAAAATCACTCTAATGGGACATATGTTCTTAGCCTCGAATTAGTACCAAACAACAAGAAATGCTTTTAGTTTATATACAAAGAAAACAAGAACACTCATCTGGTACAAGAAGATCAAATAGTTATAAAACAGAGTCAAGTTACTATGATTATCATGAATGACAAACATCTTTCACATTTATATAGTCTGTTGATACAATGTATCTGAGTAGTAAGGAAAAAAAATTAAACAAAATAATATAAAAAGAAGGTGAAAGCAACATCAACAGGCTTTCCTTGCACCAACTTCAAAGCTGAAATTGAAATCCTGATCTGTGCA
The DNA here is from genome assembly GCF_003073045.1 of Pomacea canaliculata. Lineage (NCBI taxonomy): Eukaryota > Metazoa > Mollusca > Gastropoda > Architaenioglossa > Ampullariidae > Pomacea > Pomacea canaliculata. The sequence goes on from NC_037600.1 coordinate 16,050,787, forward strand.
GTGAACAATATCAGCAGCAGATCAGGTCATCTTCCTGACAGATGCCCTGTCTGTGCAGGTCTCAACACCAAATAAATACTGAATACCTGTGCTAAATATGGCACTTCCAAATGTCAAATGCCTTAGCAGTGTTCTGTTACGGATATCCTTGCATAGTTGTACTGAATGCAGTAAGCAGAAAACACAAAACAAAACTCAGGGCTTGAGACCAGCAGGAATTAAACAAGGTCAGCCTCACAGACAAAAGCTTTCCCTACAGCTCTGTCGCAAATATCACTATCAACTGTCCAGATCAGATGAGCAGGTCACTTTTCTAATATTAAGAAAGGGCATAAGTTAATCACATACAGCAGATGCTGTAAGCTTGTTCTTGATACTCAGAAGGAGTGGGGATGCAGAGCAAGTGCACTGAATAATAGGGAGCCAAAAAAAAAAAAAAAAGATCTGCACAAATTCAAGAGACATATGTGAGAACAGCAAAGCAGCAAAAGAAAAAAAAAAGAAGGTACTTAGTGCGTGATTATTTGTAGATTATAGCAATGCTGCCCTCAACAAGGAATAGGTTGCAAACATGGGCAAAACAAACAACATTCCAAATTGTTGTTTCACAGTAATTCCAAAAATGCAGAACACATAAAAAGACAATCAGTCAACCACATAAAGGAACACAAGAGCTGCCCCCTTGAGCACATAAGGCAGTGGGATCAGGTAACTATATAATCCCGAAGAGGATAATAATAAAACAGAAAAATAATAATTAAAGTATTTATACATAATGCTGTTTCCTTAAATCTCCCTATGCTTTACAGATACAAGTAACAAATAAAGACACAGTATGCACACTAATCCAAATCAAAACATTATATAAATATACTACTAATCAACCTGAAAAGGAGCCCAGCAAGTAACACCACGAAAAAGGCAAGTAAAATAAAAGTAACTAATTTTTTCTCACTGGCTAAATACTTTATAATATCATAATATCACAGATTTATCACATGAAAAGTATATAATGTAATAAAACACTCAGCAATATTAATTTGCACAATTACTAAAACCTTTGTAAAATACTTCCCTCTGCTACTAAAGCATCTGCAGCAGACTGTATTAAGTATGAACTTATTCACTCCTTATAATTGAGAAAAACAGGAAAAACAGGCGACGGATAATTTGTCCAGAATACCTATCTGGTACTAAGCCTATTTTACATAATCTGTCTAATGACAAGTAAATTCAGAATACTGCTTAGACTACAACATTACGTTAATCAAGATATGAAAATAAACGATATTTTCTACACAGGAAGTCATATGGTGTTCTCAAAAGACTGAATTTTACAGAATTAGAAATATCTGCACCATTGTTCAGAATAGGTTGAATCGATATACTATAAAAGTGTCAGTACTATATACCCAGTCACATATCAGACGGTAGCTGTAGGATAAACTTGAAACTACCTGTCATAACCGACCAACATTTTTAAGAGTGAAAAGTGAGATTGATCTATTGATTTATCTTCTTAAAAAGCGAAAATATTTTCATGTTTCTCCCGTACAAACCTGTGTAATAAATGAAATTCTCGTAAAGTTGTTACTGCTTACTAACTTCAACGTCTGCAGATTCTCTCGTTTCTTTTTCACACAAACCATTCCAAAAATCACTGTTTACGACTTTATGTTGTGTCATATTTTAAGTATAGTAAGTTTAAAAACATAAAAAAAAGAAATATATAAGTCCTAAGTACATATTAATTATATTATTGCACTTTATGTACACATTTGAACAACTTATGCTTTTGACATGTTTGCGACATTACGTCACTTCCTGCTACAAAAATTGTATCACTGCGTTCTAGATCTTGTATTTACCTGTCATCATCTTGTGAAATAGTGGTTTCTTAATAGTCCACACTGTCGTGACTCAGGAGTATTTAGGCTTAATTTTTCCAATTAGTAATTTTGTAAAAATGGCTGAAGCCGATTGGGAAGAAGTTACCTACATTGGACACAGAGCCAAAGCAAACCAGCAGAGATCGAAGCAGGTAGACTACAGTAAAGCATGGAAAGATTCCGTTAATGATCGTTCCTCGAATTAGATACTTAAATACTTTTAAAATATTAATAATGATATTCAGTTTTTCTTTCTGCATCATTATTACCAAAATCATTTTATCTAGAGGATCATCTTTTCATCGTTATTGAGCACTGAGTAAGCACATGGCACATTAGCAGTATTATAGAGAGGTTTTTATATTGATGATGATGTCTATTTGTAATGCGCAGGTATCCATTCAGAAGAATGCTCATTGCGCAGCAAAAAATAAAAAAGAAGAAAAAGATAAAGTGAACAAATATATAAAACACCAGAAAAGTAAAAAATAAAGACAGAAGTGTTGCTTGGTTGTTTAAGTCTGTCTTAAACAGATGGGTCTTCAGTCTTTTTCGAAACTTGGTTGGTGAGGTGATATATATATATATTGCTACACAATCCTCTGTGCAGGCTATTAATTCAGCAATGAGAAGTGGAGCAGATATTGAAACCACAAAAAAATGTAAGCAACGTTTGATGAAGTTAACAGCAATGAGTTTTCACATGTTTTTCACTATAAAACTGCAGACAGTTTGATATCACCAAGTAGTACTATTGAGTACCCAAATGCCAATATGTTTTGACAGTTACATTATCAGCAAAGATTTTTACACCCTTAGAATTATATTTACAGTTTTACAAATTTACTTTTATTGCGATGCACTTATGTATGGGAAAGAGTTTTACATTTCATGTAGGGAATCATTTAGATTTGATACATGATGCTAAAAGAACATTAATCTCTAGTTCATTGATTGTTTATGTATTTATAAACTTTTATTATGGAACAGATTCTGCAGGTCAAAACAAACAACTGTCAGCAGCAAAAAACACAGCAAAATTGGATCGTGAAACAGAGGAATTGCATCATGACCATGTCAGTCTGGATGTTGCTAAACTGATTCAGCAGGGTCGACAGTCAAAAGGATTAACACAGAAGGACCTTGCCCAGGTCAGTAACAAGTTTTTGATTTCTGTACCATCCTGTTTTTTTTTCTTGTTTGTATTCGCCCCCAGTGGAGCATAGGGCAGCAACCACGCCCCGCCGTCAGACCTGGTTCTGGGTGCCCCTTTCCATTTGGGACCATGTCATGCCAGCTGTCTCTGCCTCTCTGTGGACTGATCTCTTCCACGTCTGTCTGGGTCTCCCAACCCTGGGCCTCCCATGTGGGTTCCAGCCCAGAGCTTGTCTTGTTAAATTGTCTACTGGCTTTCGTAAAGTGTGACCAAACCAGCCCCACTTCCGCTTCTTGATGTCTTGGCTGGCAGGTTTTTGGTTGGCTCTCCCACAGGTCTGTATTGGAGATCTTCTGAGGCGATCTGATGTTGAGGATGCGGCGCAGACATCTGTTGACGAATGTCTGTATCTTGTTGGTGATGGCATTTGTCACACGCCACATCTCGGATCTATATAGAAGGAGAGACTTTACATTTGTATTATAGATGCGGATCTTGGTGTGTAAAGACAAAGCCTTGGAGTTTCAGATAGGTTGTAGGGTGTGGAATGCAAGCCTGGCTTTGTTTATTTGGCTTCTTACATCTTCATATGTACCTCCATCTTTGCTGACTGCCAAGGTAGGTGAAACGGTCAGACTCTGTAATACATTCTCCATATGTTGGAGTGGGGCTTCTTGCTTGTTGTTGACCCGCATTATCTCCGTCTTCTTGATGTTGATGATTAGGCCAGTATTGCTGCTTCTTCTGCGAGCTGAGTGAGCTTTGTCTGTGCGTGTTGTTGCATGTGGGACAACAGGCTGATGTCATCCACAAAGTCAAGATCCTCAAGTTGCCTGGCGAAGGTCCACTGAACGCCCGTGTTGCTGTTAGAGGTTGTTCTTCTCATGATCCAGTCTATGATGATCAGGAAGATTGTCGGTGAGAGCATACAACCTTGCCTCGCTCCAGTCCTCACTGCGAAGGAGTCAGTCAGCTTTCCGTTGTGTATCACCTGGCATGTCGAGTCCTCATACAGCTGCTGGATGATGGCTGTGAACTTTTGTGGAAATCCATAGTGCTGCATCAGTTTCCAGATGGTTTCCCTATCTACAGAGTCCAAGGTCTTTTCAAAATCCGAAAAAGCTATATATAGTGACGACTGCCATTTGACGGACTGTTCGATAATATTTCGTAGAGTAGCGATTTAGTCGGTGCATGATTTTCCCTGCCGAAAGCCTGCCTGTTCTTGTCTCTTGTCTAGGGCATTCTTCAGTCGCTCCAGGATGATTCTGGTCAGCACCTTGCTTGGAATGGACAACAGCGTAATCCCTCGCCAATTGCTGCACTGTGTCAGGTCACCTTTTTTTGGGTAGCTTTACTAGGTAGCCAAGCTTCCAGTCTGCTGGAACTTTCTCCTGTTCCCAAATTTTCTTCAGCATGGGATGAAGCATCTCTGCTGCAGCTGTTGGGTCTACCTCAAGTGCTTCTGCAGGAATGCCATCTGGACCTGCCGCCTTGCCAGAATTCAAGGACTTGATGGCTTCGATGATTTCTGCCTTGGTTGGCGGGTTGGTATTTTCTTGGAGCTGTACTGCAGCTGGGGGAATGTCCAAAGTGGTTGTTGGTGGTGATTAGTTAAGTATTTCATCAAAATGTTCCACCCATCGTGATCTTTGTTCTGCATCCCCGGTGATGATGCTGCCATTCTTATTCTTTATTGGTCTGCATGCATTGGTGTTTTTCCTTCCTGACAGAATTCTTGTAATTTCGTATAGTCTCTTTGTGTTATTTTTCCTAGCTGCTTATTCAGCGTCTTCTGCCATCCTGTGTGCAAACTGTCTCTTGTCATCCCTTGCGCTTTTCTTCACTTCTTTGTTGATCTCCCAGTATTTTGCTCTGAGCTCTTCTTTTTCCTGCTGGTCTTGACATTGGTTGATCTTCAGCTCTTTCCTTTCCTCTGTCTTTTGCCAGGTCCTTAGAGTCAGCCATTCCTTGTGCTGTTTTCCTTTTTTTTTTTCCCCAGAACGTGTGTGCAGGCAGTCTTCCAGGTCTCTTGTAATCCTGTCCAGTGGTTGGCCACTGTTTCTTCCATGAGTCCTTCCAGTGTCACAAATCTGTTTTTAACTTCGCAGTTGAACTCTTTTTGCTTTCTACAGTCTCTAAGAAACTGCACGTTGAAATTGTGGTGCGGTCTGTCTGATGTGTCGTGGAAAGACCTCAGCTTTATCTTCATGGTTGCCACAAGCAGGTGGTCTTTGGCTACATCTGCACCTCACTTTACTCTGACATCCAGCAGGCTCCTTCTAAACTGGCGATTAATGGTGATGTGATCGATCTGGTTTTCTGTATGTCCATCTGGTGAAGTCCAGGTGGTCTTGTGGATGGTTTTGTGTGGAAAAACTGTGCCTCCGACTACAAGGTTATTGAACAGGCAGAAGTCTGAGCAGCTCACCATTTTCATTGCAGTTGCCCACACTGTGCTTTCCCATTATGTGTCCTTTGTCTGTGTTGTCATTTCCAACTTTGGCATTCATGTCGCCCATTGTGATCTGTAGGTCTCGTTTTGGAGTACGATCAACCAGTGCTTGCAGGGAGTTGTAAAAGTCATCTTTTTCCTCTTCTTTAGCTGCGTTGGTAGGTGCATAGCACTGGATGATCGTGATCTTTCTCCCTTTGGAGTTGAACCTGGCTGACATGAGTCGTGGGGAGACTGGTTCTCATGCTATTAGTGATCTTGCAGCCTCTGGTGTCATCAGTACTGCTACTCCTTGTGTGTGATCATGGTCAGGGTCTTCATGTCAGGAGTAGATGATAGTCTCCCCTTACGAAAGTCTGGTCTGACCGTTGCCGTTCCACCTTGTCTCGCACAGGCCGAGGAACTTGATGTTATAGTTCTTCCTTTCCTGTGCTATCTGAGCTGATTTTCCTCTCTCGTATAGGGATCTGATGTTCAGGTCCCTATCCTGGTTTTTGCCTTAGCCGTGAGAAGATGGGTCGGTGAGCTGGCTTCCTGAGTGCTTTCACCAGCACGCATCATAAGCCCCTCCGAAGAGGGATCTTCCCGTCCGGGCTCCATTTGTACAGTTAGCATGCTTGTGGTTTCTATAGCGTTTAATTTTTTTATAGGGTGGGGTTGCTAGCCCCATGCCCAACCCTTCTCTATCTGGGCTTGGGACCAGCAGGTTACCCGAGTGGCTTCAGGCGGAGTTCATATTAGCTCTTAGGGACTGCTATTTTTGTCACACCCATGGATCTGCATTGACTTTGGTGTTTCTTGTTAATCTGTGCTTTTTTTTTCTGGTCTATTTACCTCTGCTCTGGATTATTCCTTTGCTTTTGCCAATGCCAAGGCAATGCAGCTCAGAAAGGGGTCGGAGTCTTATTACAAGCATCCTTGCTTTGAACTGTTTGAAACTTATCAAGCAGGAATCTTGGGTGGCTAACAAATAGTTTCAGTTGTCCAGCAAAAATATTCCTATTTTCTTTCTCCCATCATGATTTACATTGTTTTCAAAAATCTTCATGCGCATACCTTTATTTAACTGAGTTATTGTTCCTTGTTGAGGCATACTGAGGGGGCCCGTCATTTCATCTTTTGGGCTTGCAATAATTTTGCTTTCGGTTTTGGGATGATATGGTCTTGAGACAGTATGGACAACACTCGGATGATTTGATTCAGGCTGTTGGGCAGGTGTTGACAGTAATGGGTGTGTACTTTATGCCATTATACTATAAATCAAGCTCGCATCCATTTTTCTCTTTTTTAAGTTTTCTTGCTATTTTAATTGTTTGTTGTTATCAGTACTATATATATGTGTGTGTTTTTCTTCAGTAAACAGATCTTGTAGATATTTAGGTTAAAGCTACAACTGTTCCCATGGCATTGACTAGTTTTCTGTAGCTTAGACCTTTTATTTGCACCTCTAGGGGGTATGCTAGTTTTTATATTACTATTATTGGCAACATTTCCGAAGTTGTAGCCATATTTTTTTCTTCCTTTGTAGAAGAAAACAATATGTGTGGAGCACAAGCAGATGGCATCTATAATAAATCTCCTCTTATATGAAATTGTTATCTTAACAGAGAATTAATGAGAAACCCCAGGTGATCAATGAGTATGAATCTGGCCGTGCCATACCTAACAACCAAATAATGGGCAAGTTAGAAAGAGCACTTGGTAAGTTCATTCTGAAATTTCAGTATGTTTTCTTATTTTTTAAATTTGTCCTTCTTGTATGCTTAGCTATATTTGTGGTATCACTTAAATTTTCTTTTATCTTGTCATCTGCCAACATTTCAAAGCTGGATGCTGGGTCATAATAATGTGGAAGCATAGTTTGTACAAGGTAAGCATCAGTTACTGTCAGAAAATTGCATTAAACACCACATTATGACAATTGAAATGGAGACATTGCATGCGTAAAACTTCACAAACCCTTAAAGAACATCTATTAGAAAGTTGAGTTAAAACAGAACTAAATTATATTATTAATTTTTTGCTTGCACAGGTATTAAACTTCGTGGGAAGGATAAGGGCACAGCCATTGCTACTCCTGCTGCCAGCGTGGCTGCTACTCCTGCAAAGAAGTGACTGCCTTCTGTAACATTGTTTTGGAAATTCTTCAGAAACGAACTTTTGGGTTTTTTTAACCAACACTGTGCAGTGTTCAGCTTTCTTGTTTCAGCATGCAGTTAGCACGAAGAATATATAACTATATGCAATGGTAACCTTAAGAGTCATTATTATTAACAAACCTTTAAAAAAAAAATATTTGACAGGATACATCTTTCTCGGGAATTCATAAATGCGTCATGCATCCTCTTTTTTTAGGGAAGGGTTTTATGTTCATTTTTACATATACTTATGTAAAGTTTATCATTTTTTAGATATAGTGCATACCAATTTGCTTTGTAGGGACATGGATGGGGTAAGCATTTATGCTCAAGAAACAGATTGTGATTTTTCTGAACATATGCAATGCACATTTTGTGTTGTGAAATTCGTATCCAAGAGCCATGTTTGACAGGATTCATTGGCCATCACCTGTGACATTGGTAATCTAACCAGTGCTTTCGTCTGGCTTCCACAGGATACATGCTTATGGAGATGGAACTTTCTTGTACTACTCCTCCTTTTGCCTTGTGCCAATAAAGTGTTTGTTCATGAAACATACCCAAGTGTATGTGAGGATATATTCCATCTTCAGTGTTTGTGCTCCATGTGAACATAAGGACAGATCTAGCATTAAATGTGCAACAAATCTTATAGGTCTATATAGGACAAAGAATCTTGCAGACTTTGGCTAGAGTCTATAGTGCACTAAGTTACTTGCTGTTCTTGGAAGATTTGTTGATAATACAATAAATGTCTGGATCATTGCCACATGTACTCAGCAGTCTAAAATAAAAAAGCTCATTCAAAAATGTCCTTTTAATGTCACACAATTCTGCAGATGGAAATGAAATCAACATTTTTGAAATGTATTATCTTCTCTCTTAATTATCATGCAATGGATTCAGTCTTCACTACTCCAGGAAAATTATAATATGATGATACCAGGTGAAGTGTTGCAAACATACAAATGAAATTTTTTATGCAGAGATTGTGAAACATAAATATGGTCCTGTAAAAGAACAAAAGCCTGCACTTTAAATGTTAGATCTGCAACACATATAAGGTCTAGCTTAAATGCCAAACCAGCTAAACCAAACTACCAAACAACTAGTATTGTTTAAATTTATCAAATCAAAAAAAAAAGTTCAATTTGTTTTTAAACTTAACCTAGTCTTGCCACAGAGCAATAAGGAAATGCTCCTACCAAAACCTAAAAGCTGAAATCATGAATCAACTAGTCACGTCTGAGTGGGTATCTTTCAGTGGTGATGCCAGTTTTAGAGATGACATTTATGACAACACTATCTCCAGTGTGGATGTCTCGCTCTGCAGCTGAAGTGAACACGTCTCGCACCAGTGCCACTGCTTTTTCTTGGGACAGCGGGACCTGACTGACTCCTGTCTGGTTCTTAAAGCCAATCTGCGTAAAGAAAATAATATGTAACCCAAGACCTTAAGGCAACTTAAAAGACAACAAAACTCGGGCATTTTCACCGCATAAAAAAAAAGGTTTACCATTTAAAACCAATGGCGTGTTTTTAATACAGAAGCTTAATAAATTAAATCACACATTTCTCTTCAAACCACTCAAAACTAAATCCTATATATTAGTTATAGGAAAAGTATTAAGTTGTTCATTAAATGAAAATTGGGTCTTCATCCTTTTCTTAAAGTTGAGATGGGAAATGTAATACTCAAATGTATCTTGTGTACAAGAAGGCTATCTGCAAAGATTAAGGAATTAGTACCTTGCTTTAATTTGGAACCAATCATTTGAAACTTATTCTGCAATCAGGCTAACCTTCAAGTGCCTAATTCTTCCCACCAATATTAAAAAATACCTGATTATCCAGTAAAGGCTGAAGCATAGCACTTGCTGAGCCTCCAGCACGATATGTTTCTCTTTCGTAAGATCCCACTGGGTCAAAGCTAAACACACATCCTTTACCTGAATGAAAAAAAGGCATTCCAACAGATTCATAAAAAATATTCACAACTCGTACCGTTTAGCATTTAAAGCACATTAATAATCATAAAAATGTACAACTCGCTTTCAAACAATACAGGAAGTCAAGCACACACAGAAAATAGATTGTCGGTCCCCAGGTAATCTGATGCTATTCTGAAAAACTAAACAGTCATCAAGCTTATTTACATTTTACAAAGTGACAATGTACTCAGATACATGTAAATCTTGTATCTATCATTTCTGACAATGGTATTGCAAACACATAAATGTGTAAGCTTTACAATGACAAGACATGGTACGCATGTTACTGACCTTCAGCATCTAGACCAGCCACAATGTTGTAAACATAATAAGGGAAAAAACGCCGGTAATATAAAATAGTAGAGAGCATGGCTGCCACAGAAGATGTATCCATTTCTTTGTTGTGTAACTGTTCAAACATCTGTTGTACACAAACAACAATTATTAAATTAGCTTACTTGTAACAAAGAAATCAGTTGATTTCTAAGTAACACAACAACATGCTAGTTTAAATTTCCATTTCTTCTTAAGACTTATAATACTTAAGTGGCATGTGCATTTGAGGATCCTTGGAAAGGGTAGTAGAACAGGATGTCAACATTTGCACTTACTGAAGAATATCATCAGTTGCATAATGTAGCACTCAAAGGTTGCTGAAGAATTACACTCAAGCAAAGATATCAAAACAAAAATGCTGGGCTTTATTTAATGACATTAAACAGTAATATTTTAAAATATCTGATCCAAACTATTGCTTTTCTTGGCTGGAAAAACACTTGATCACCTGAAATAAAGAGAAAATGAAAATACCTACCATGAGTCTGGCCTGTAACACTTTAGTCAGAGTGAGAACATCACCATGAAAACCACAGCTGCCAACCACAGTTGTCCCAGTTCTGAAATGTTATAATAACAAAGAAACTTACCATGATCTCAAAAGTCGAACAACAATAAAAATACTGAATATACAAATATCAGGTATTTTAAAAAAAACTTGGATTATCCTAAACTTTCTTGTAAGCTAGTTGATTTCAATGATCTTTTAGCTCTACTCTGCAAATCAAAATCTTTTACAAAGACTCAAAAAGAAGGCCCAGAAACCTATTGGAAACTTGCAATGGGTGATTCTTCTCCTCCTTCCAAAGATTTTACTACAAAATAAATGAGAGGGAAAGGGTGAAGATGCTGCAAGGATTTTTATGCACACTATACAATGTGTAACGAACTGCAGATCACATGTTTCACAGAAAGGTAACACAATAAGCATAAACTCTACTGCAAATCACTGTAACAAATAAGCTGAAGCTATGTATTTTTTCTGGATGCTTGTCAATCTAAGACACGTATAGAGATGCCAAGTCTACACCAGGTCTTTTCAGGTTTATGTAATATATTAAAGTTATGGATACTCACAGCTCATTTATTCTGGGAGTGTCACGAGACAAAATGGAGTAGCCCTGACTAAGACGGGTATCTGATGCTATAACAGCAAAATCTTCACCAGCAATTGCTAGTACTGTCCTGTGGTGCAGCATGAGGTAAAGATGTTTAATATTCAGAAAACAATGTGTAAATTTGTTATCCATTTAGTGGTCAGATTCTATGCACATAACCTAACCCTGAATTACACCAAACTGGTAAAAATTTAATCATACACATTATTTAACATTTCCTTCTTAGTTTAAACTGTGACAAGATTATAGGTGCTAAAGCCCCTTGTCCTTTGTTCTGTAATTACAAATACTAGGCAAATATCTTCACAAGATTAGACTGTCAGTCAACAATATGTCAATAAGTTTGAAAATAACATTAACGACTTATACATCACCTAAAGAGAAGAAAACATTGAGTTTTGTATCCATTATTCTGTTACACTCTTGGCTAATTAGAAAGAAGCATTCTTTACACGAATAAACAAGGTTGTGGGTCTAAATATACACCATTTCTAAAATAACATACCCTCCATTGTCGTCATAAGGAGAGAAGGGAGTTTCCTTTCCCGCTCCAAACTGTGACATGTGTAGATGATCTGGTGTGGCAAACATGTCTTGTTTGTAGTTAAACCGTACCTTCTTTCTTCGATGACTTGCACACCGGAAGTTAAAAACTATCTATACATCAAAATAAAAATGGTAAATATACTAAAATTCATGATTTTACAATATCTAAATGTGATCTATATTAGCAAATTTATTTTCTTAAATTAGTTCTTGTCTAAAACTTACAAAAGCTTTTACATTTTGCAACAGCTGTGTCTATTATTTCTCATCGGAGATATCAAGGTAGATAACTCGTTTGGCGTTCCCATCTTACCAGCGCATGTTTGATGCTTTCAAAATGGTAAAGAAGCATTTATAGAATGTGTATTTATAGAATTTGAATTTATAGAAAATTTGTCAGTGAATAAAATGCTTTAATATAATATTTTATTTCATAGTAATTGCAAAAGCTTTTTATGTTTATTGACCCACATAATTTGATCTTTGATCAGTTGGGGTTTGTTTTGTTTTTCTTTGGCTGGGGGATTGCCGAATTTGTTTTTAGTAATCGTGAACGTTCAGGATCAAAACCTGTAACCAGGATTTATAATGAATTTAAGTGTCTTTCATTATCAACTAGATGCGTGGAAACTTCAGCTGTTTCATTTATCCTCTGTATCATTAAATGTTTGATTTTATCCACTGGACACTGAACTAACCCTCTATATTAGCTTTGAAAAAAAAAGCACTTGCAAGCCGCAGAGTAGTTGTGTAAGATTAACTACTGTGTTGCTGTACTAAGGTTCTCTTAATACGTGTAACGCATATGTTTCCGTTAGAAAGGTTATGACTGTATAACTTTGAGCATTCATGTTAAGAAAGAGAGAGAAATATGACCACCTGTGCAAGTCATACGAAGAAATAAGTTTCACTCGAAGGAGGACGCAAACATACTATCACATAGCAACAGGATGGAACAGCATCATCCTGAAAATCCCTGCCCAAAGACTTTTCAGATTGTTTTACACTGCACATTTTTATGAAATCTTTCAGTTATTCTACTCATTTTTCAAGTCACTTGTGGGCAAGGATGTTGTGGTGGAGCTGAAAAATGACCTCAGGTGGGATGTTTGTTTTTTAAGTCTCTTTTCCAGTAATGAATAATCAGAAAAAATGTGATTACATAAATCAATGTGAGCTAAAAAATCATTTACACAAGTGTTTGCTTACTGCTTTTTAAACTGCATGTTGAAATGTAGGCAAATAAATTGTTTTCTGCATACAGCAATACCACAAATTTAAGGGTAATTTGAAATACTTTATTGGTTTCATAACATCTTTGTTAATATACTAAAGGGCGTTTTATATTGTGGATGTATGTGCAGCATTCACTTATATACCATATAATGCTGTATTTAAAATGTGTGTGCATGCACACTTGCATGTACATGTGCACTATGATACTATACCTTGATGATTATTCCAGCATTTGTGGTACTCTTCATTCTGTGGATCAGTTCCTCAACATCAAACTGACAGACATCAGTGTAACAGATCCAGACAAGTATCCACACATGGTAAATAATCATTCAAAGCTATTAACAATGAAGAACAAGAGAAATATCCCCAAAACTTTGGATGTATTATTATTTACAAATGCTAGATACTGCTGTGGCAAAGCAGAAAAAAAAGAGACCAAACAAAATGTGGGTCAGTCTTGTACATTTTTTTAAAAAAAGTAATTGATAGTCTTTGTCTTTGAACAAAATATTACACATCATTTTAAAGTTGCTTAACAGCTACTTTCAAGATGTAATTTTGTGACTGTTAACTTCCTTAGCATTTGCCCTGAGCAGTATTCATACAGAAATCTGTATCTGGGGTCAAAGTCACCATGAGTGATGCTGGAGGTTAACTGTTCTCATATAAAATTGTAAGTTTAACGCTTGGAGTTAACGTCAAGATTCAGTCAGTTCATTTGTCATTCTTTAAAGCTTTACATGTTTTTTAATGCCGTTGTATGTTATAGACTTAAAGCTAGTTGTGTTAAGGGTGAAAGGTTTATATGTGAGTGTATATATATATATGAGGTTTTTTTTTTCTTTTTTCCAGCTTTCTGTAAAGACATGCTTCATCAGAGGATCTGTAGTGCGCTATGTGCAGCTGCCTGCTGATGAATGCGACACACAGCTTCTGCAAGATGCAGCACGTAAAGAAGCTGCACAAAACAAACAACGGTGATATCAGCTGTAAAGAATTATGGTTTATACCCTTGGGAAGACTCTGCGTGACTGCAGAGAATTATGGTTTACCTTGTTGGAAAGAGACTGCGAGCGACTTCACACTCCTTTTACATACACTAGATGCTTAGAAAATTTACACATTTTTGTGGAATATTACTACAGGTTCAAAAAAACACCTTAAAATAATTGGGTTCTGAAACTAGTGATTCAGTTTATTTTATTGAAACATTGTCATTTTGTAGAATAAACTACTAAGATTTTGTTGAAAGAAAACAGAACATTCTAAAAGAGATTCATTGCAGTATTGTCAGCATGACTGGAAGATAATGAAAACATCTTTGTAAAGATACTTTTCTGGCAGGTTACAAAATGGCCACTATAATTATTTTGACTGCAAGGATGTTTTTAATACTGATACATCACAAAAGAAACTGGATGAGTGGTACTAGCAATAGAGCTGTACAGCTGATTTTACAGTAACTTGGCTTTAGTTGTACTTGGTGAAATGACTGAGAGTCTGCTCACATATATGTACTGGACATTTGTAAAGATATTCAGGTGTCCTAAATTTGCTTTATTAATGCTTGACTAAAAGTTAATCACCCGACTTAAATTTCATGAAAATGCATCATGTATTTCTTGCTTGCTTTCTTCTTGTTGCAAAAACTCTTAGCTTTGCAGGCTAAAATATTTGGCCTGTTAAAACAACATTTGTCTCATATCCTTAGGTATCACTATCAACAGCAGTCTCATTTATATTTCTTCGTTCACATTTCATGAAATTAACACACTTGGATCTTTTATTTCTCTCTTTGTTTTTTACATGAAGTGTAGATAGGTAGGTTATGGATAACATGGCAGTGCTTATTTAACAATCCTGCTGTTGTTTTTGCAATGGAAAAATATTGATAAAATTCTCAACTGAACAACCTATCTTTTCACCTACTAAAATTTACTTTTGTAATGATAATTCCCATTATCAACTAAAAAGGCAAAAAAGCCAAAAAGTACATCATGTTAAGAAATATTATTCTTTTAATTATGTGAAATCATTGAAATAAAAGCTTGGCAGCATGATTTCATTATTTTATCTTTTCCATAACCCTTTGCTTCATTTGTGTTAAAATTGTTATTTTTGGCTCTGTGATAGGTTTTCAATAACTGCACCCATGAAAATAAATGTTTATTAAATAACAAGATAAACACTGAATATTTCATAAGATTTTACTCTGACACAGCAAAAGGTAAATAGCAATAATTTTAAAACAAAAACTCTAAAAATACCAGTACTCATTGATGCTTGTACAACATAAATCAAAATGCATACACCGCAAGCTGGTACTTGACCATTTTATGCACGCAAAATTTATTTTAAAGCAACGTAAAACCTCCACAATGATGGACATTTTTTATGACCATGAAAATACAGACATGTATTATCTGTGGTCATGAAGCCTAATATCACAGCCAAAAAAAATTATATCTTTTACGGTATGCAGTAAAATGGCCTGAAAAGTAAACCCAATCATGTTTGCCATGGGTATTTGAAAAAGAAGGATAATGAAAATACAGAAAAGTTTATGTCCAGCATCTTTAAGGCATTGTCTTCTTCCCTCGTACTTAACGTCCACATCTTCCATTTGTAAATCACAATATGACCACGCGATACACATGCCTTATAGGAAAAAAAAACACTGAATGTTGCACAACTACTTTGAAACATTTAAAAAGAAACAAATGGCAATCTTAATTTTAAAGGGAAAATAAGGAAACTATAACTGTTACCTTTTCAATTATGTTCATAATTCTAATACCAAAAAATTGTTTGACAGTGTGAAGGAAGAGTTATCTGTGTAAAATGTCACCTATCTTGAGAGAATGGTAAAGCATTACAAATATGAATTGTTCCCTTGACATTGGACCAAGAATTGTCTCGACAAAATCCATGCAAAACTTGTAGACTATTTCAGCAAAGCTCAAAGTTAAACATCCTTGCCTATTACCCTTAAAATGTGCTCAAAAAAAAGGACAATGCAACAGGGCAGAACAACTTGGGATAAAATAGTACTGGCAACCACTAATGGTTACTTCCGTTTTATCATTATTGGTAGAAAATAACTATAATAGTGAACACTGCTTAATAACTGGTGCAAAAAAAGATAGAGAAAACTAAAAGCATGCTTTAGGTGTGATTACACTTCCTTGGAGCTTCAGAACTTGAATGCCCATGTTGAAGGTGCTCACCAACAGGCTACGCATCAGAAAGAAAACAATGACATAAATTCAACATGGAAAAATGTGATGGCAAAGATTCCTTTCCTTCGATACAAGATGCCTACTCTGCAAATGTTCCAGCAGTTTATTATCATTTTATTCCATTATATCAGGTACTCCAAGCTGATATTTTAATAAATAATAATCAAAAAGACAAGTACATAAATTTTTTTAAATTCTGATTTCAATAGTACCAAGGTTTTTTTCTATAGGTCAAATAGTTCCAAAGATGCAATTTTTTTAATATTTTAATTTCTGGGTTAGAAAATTATTGCTCAAAATTGATGATGAATAAAATGCTAATTTTGGAAAGTCCATGCACCAACACTTAATTACTTAACTCTTAGAAACATTTATTTGGTAGCACTACCTAATACTAAGAACTGCTCTACTGTTTTTCAAGACATCCAGGTACTGAAAAATATTGGTAATGATTTCAAAATTAGGATTTCAAGCAAATGTCACTTCTCTGAAACACAGCAGCATTATCAACACTTATCTAGAACCACCCCCCCCCCCATTAAAAAAAAGGTTTAAAAAAATGGTGTAACTCTGGTTCTAATTAAGTATTGATGATTATAGCAGAAGGTCAACATCTGGTCCTGCCTGCTAAAGTGAACTGCATTCCTGACAGAGATGTGTCATCAGCTGTCTCAGTCTCAGGAACATTTTCTTGTTGGTGTTCAGTGGGATGGGATTGTTGGTGAGTGGAGAAACTTTGATGTAACTGGTTTACAGTTTCAGATAACCTGAAAGCTCCTTTCTGGTATAAGACAAGTTTTTGATACCTAATCTCATCCAGTAGAGCCGACCTCTGGTACATGAAGTTCCTATTCACAGTGCATCTTTTGAATCAGTCTTAAGACACCTGTTGTGTTTTGATAAGGCCCACCATCTGCTGTCGCTTTTTTCACTGTATCAGCACAATTGGTAGCAAGTCTTGCCTCCTTCAGCTGCTGCTTGCACTGGTTTTCAATCAGCTTCTCTTGCAAGTTCATATGGACAAGCTTCTCTTGTTCCCTGTGGAAGGCATGCAGTACCTGGTTTTATTTTCCTTGCTGTATTCATGAGCTCTGCTCTGTACAACTTTTCTTGGCAAGCCACTCTGTTGTTTTGTTGTGCCGCATCATAAGCAGGGAAGACGGGGTAAAAAGAAGCATGCCTTGGCTTGCTCATGTTGAAGTCCATCTGCCCAAAAATATTTCCCTCCAAGCAAATAGGTGCGGGAGTAGTGCTTTAGCATGCTCTTAAACTCTTCTGTCTGTTTCTGACCATACTTTCCACCTTGAAAATGTCAGACAGCTGGGTGCAAATTACAATCATCAACACTTCAACTGATGTCTTGACTTTTTGTGCCTAATCAGTTTCATTTTCTCACCTACTAAACACATTTCACATACTTAATAAACAGCAGCTAGAAATAAATGTGTAAACTTACCAACGATCATTTTTGAATTGAGCAGGATTGACGATGAAGGCAGAAACCTTATGTCAAAACTGATCAGTTATGGTGGAGCAAAATTTAGTTTTGCAAGGTTTTTAAAGGCAGATCCCAATACATGAGAGTTATTTTCAGAAAAATAAACCTGACAGTTTTGTAGCTTAAAGAATTCTACATCTTTTGTGTCAAAATATTAAATTCAGTGTGTGCTTTCTGATGATAACAAATCGCTATTCTAACTTTTCACATTTGATTTTAGTGCACTTTTTTGAAACAAAAGATGCCAGCTTTTGGTATCAAGTTAAAGCTTATTCTACCCCCTAGATGATGAAATTGCCTACTATTAGATCCTATATGCATAGGGATTAAATGTGAAAGTGCTGCAGTGTCCATCTACCATCATGACCAACTTCTGACACTCTGGCTGAAACTCGCTTGGCTTTCAAGTTTCAAGCTCACTTTGGCCACTTACTTTGTATTCAGTCATAAAACAAATCACACACTTGGGCAGAAAATAAAACGAGCATTATTTTTTGTTCATGTATTGATGTTAAAAACAGTACAATAACAAAAATGCACAGTGTGTTTGAAAGTGAGCAATTTTTCACAAAACTGTCACAATCATAGCAATTTGTTCAGTTTGGAGTACCTAATTATATTTAACTCTTTTCATTTTATTGTATCTCATCTTCAAAAACAGTTCAGATAATGCATTAGTTTGTAAAGAACACGCTGTAGTTCAAATTCTTTCTTTTACATAGGCTTTGCTTAGGTAATAGCTCATCAAAAATACTTACCTTCCACCTTCATATGCAATTAAAGATGTCAAAGGACCAGATCCACTTAAGTAAAAGTCACAGATGCACTCTGAAAAATTGCCATATTTTCCCTTTCTTAAACATTAATGTAAATGGAAAAGAAAAATATAATGGCAAAATAAGTGAAGGATAAAAAAAAGCATTTTTCTTTATCAAGCAAGCCTTATTCTCATATCCCTTAAGTGTTCTTCAGCAATCCCGCTCACTTACCTCGGGAGTCCCTGTTCCAAATACGCACACTACAATCTCTTGACACTGTGGCTATCAATGGCTGCTCAGAAGAGGGCAGGAAGATGCATGCTTCAACAGCTTCACGATGACCTTTGAACTCATGGATAAGAGCAGATGTCTTCAGATCCCATAACTGAAATGTGGCAGAAAAAAGGGAGATTCTCAGTTCTATAATGGATTTTAAAAAAAAACGTAAAGAAGTGATGTAAAAATAAATACATTTACAGGGCATCTGCTAAGGCTAAATTCTTTGGGGTCCCAGGGACCCCTTCTTCAGATTTTTAAGGGGGTCCCTGTTCTTCGCCCAAATTTGAAGGGGACCCCATTGACGAAAACTGAAGGGGTCCTCCGAACTTTTAATGCGTACTGTACGCAATTTTTTGCGTAAGCAGAAGCCCTGCATTTATAGTCTTCACAGTAGAGAGCATATTAAGAGGGTAACACTACAGCTGAAAGTGTACAGTGCAAATACAACACTCACGGTGGCTTCACAGCCATTGCCTCCAAATCCATTGCTGCACGTAAGGCAATAGTTGCCATCAGGTGAAATGTCACAGCTCATCTGGATGTATTGTTTTTTGGTAAACGTGCGAACCACGGTCATAGTTCTTGTGTCATAGATCCTGAAAAAAAGTACAATAATTAACTCACTGACAATACTGCTGCAATGCAAAGTATTTGGATTTGTTAAAACAATAGAAGTTATATATAATGAAAACAAAATGTCACTGCCATTATAGCAAGGTTTTAATGAAATAAAATTTCCTCAGAAAGATGAATCTCAAAACCCATATAATAAATTTCATGCCACAGAAATTTGCATAAATCTACTCTTTAAAAGCTTTCCTAACTGGACATGTATTGGCAAATATATGACAATTTCAAATTTGTTATGACTATTGCATAAAATGTCAGATAACATAATCAGCAACATCCACCAAATAACAGAATGACATTGGTATGTACTACGATCTGTTTACATGTAAATTCCATTACAAATCTATGTATGTATATAGTCTATATACCTTTAAAATATAGATGCCTGCTTAAAGCTAACCTGTCCTGTTACTAAAAGTATTCCACTTTGTAGCTAGCAGATGTCGAACAATGAAGCCCTGAACAGCACACAAATAATTATTGAACCCCGCTGTTATTCAACAATCAGCGCAATAAATCAAAGATGCTCTCATCTTTTGGATGCACATGATAGCAATCATATGGTGTTACATCTGGGACCATATATGTATGTCATTGACTAGGAATGCAGGCATTATATCAAGAAGTGTAGGGGAAGGAAAAGTAGCATACAGAGAATTACCTCACTTCTTTATCTTCACCTGTCTGTAAAACTTGCTCAGTGCCTGGAATCCACTTCACATCTGTAACCTTTGGATGAAAAAAAGAAATCATTTAAAAGAGGCAGCAGAAGAATCTTCAATGCCACTTTCATAACACACCTGCTGAACAATCTAATCAAGTTTCCATCCAGCACAAAAACAATGTGATGCAAATTTCTCTTCATAGCATTTGTAACCCTTTTACTTCCTTGTGTATTCACTTTCATCAATTACCAGCAAGAACACTGACAGATGGCTATATTTTTTAGTCTACAGTTTTTAGGAACAACCTACATCTACATACAGAATTTGTCCGTAAAAAATAACAATACTTAACAGCATCTAAGAGGCAATGAACACACTTGGCAGTCTAAAAGTAGCAAAACATATGGACAAATGGATGCTTGGGACAGAATCCAAAGAAAAGTCTGAAAGCTGCTATGTTAGAAATATTGACCAGTGACAGATGAAGTATATATGTGAGGTGGTGTGGGGAGAGCACTCAGGTTGAGGAAATCTTCAAAGAGGAAGCCTCAGGCACATGTGTGAGATCATAGTCACCAGAACACCTTGTTTAATTTTTTTTTTTTTGTGTGGGGGGGAAATGTCCAAGACAGATGACACAAACGGTGGAGCATTCATAAAATGGTTACACAAAGATGTGAGTTCCCCATATCTGTGTGCATCCAGATGCATTTGAGTGTGGAGCACACAGCAAATTAGCTGGGTTTTTTTTTTCTACAATCTTAACACGCTTCATAAGGCAAAAGCACCAACCAGATTTTGAGGGATGTTATTTTGGCACAAACAAGTTCCTCTTTCCACATCCCAGATTCTCACTGAATTGTCACGAGAACCACTGCACAATAGGGTATTGTCTGAAACAAATAAATAATCCTAACTAAATGATAAAAGAGCAATGTACTGTAGTGTCCAGCATGTAAACACTTCTTCTAATAAAATGTCCTCATGTCATATAATTATGATGGAAAATATGACATGAACATCACAAAAATTCAGACTTAACTGATAAAAGATAGAGCAATAAAACAAATATTCCTAAGTACTGAAAATCACACATTAAACAGAGTAGGACACATTCCTCTCTCTCTGGTTTTCACAACATTAATATCAACCCATTTTATTCGTTATTATCATTACATGTGTTAACTCATTGCGCTTTCCCTTCCTAAAACACATTTTTATGTCCCTAAACAGCCTTTGATTAAATCCTTTGCACATTCATGCACATTATTTAGAGGCAAACCCCACATTGAATGACATGCCTTCATCAAAGTAGTTATCTTAAGTGACTGCCTTGTCAAATTTGATGCAAATTGTTTCACCTAGACAAATCCTCTGATGAGTGCCAGACAAACACAACTATCTTCAGGTAGGCTTAAAAGATCAAGCTTTGTGGAAGAGACAGAGGCACTACAGAGACAACACTAGAAACAGCTGCCTGCAAAAGTAGAGAACCAGGTCCCCCCTTTCGATCCTCCTCCATGGGAAGAGAGAGAATTGCCTTACCATCTGCATCACAATTTTACATTTCACAATCAAGGATAAACACAGTGATATAAGCAAGAAAACACTGACGCTTGCCTTCCTAGAAGAAAAGTACCCCCAAGAAGCATGGATGTGGGCTTACACAGAAAGCCATCCAAAATGGAGGAGCTGGAGTATACATCCAGTACCCTGACAGACATAGGCAGATGATAGCCATTTGAACTGCACCAACTGCAGAGCCAAAGTTGAAGCCCAGTGATCTGTGCAGTGAACAGTGTCAGCAGCAGCAATACAAGCATATCCTACAGGATGGTAGGCTTCTCTAAGAACTGAAGACAAAAGTCTGGTTGTTACCAATGCCCCTCAAGACCAAGCTGTCTGAACCTTAGCAGATGACTGACAGTTTTATCTCAAAAGCTGGCCTTCAAGTGGGAAAAGAAAATAGGCAAAAAAGAGCAACTTAATTCTTCTGCCAAAAAATGCAAAACAAAACGAAACCTAAAAGGCTGCAGAAACTTAGAGTACTATCTACCCAAAGGTTAAGAAATTCTTTCAGGAAGTTAAATGACTACTGAAACTATATTTGATGAAAAAATGTGATTATTTCCTTCTCCCACATATATACCTTCATTTAAGTGAATAGCAGTCACAACCAGATCATGGCCAATGAATTCACGCAAGCTGTGTGAGTTCCCCCTCTGCCACATTTTGATGGTCTTGTCTCGAGATGCACTGAAGATGCCACCACAGCTGGCTCCATAGGTGACCTGCATGTACAAACCATGAATCAAGATCATCTTCACTAATTTCTCAATAAGAGAATACTAAATGTGAGAATTTTTCAACACTATCAAGAGCTTGAATATAGCAATTCCTGTCTAGATAAACAAAATTACTGCATAAGAACAAAAAAGTTTTATAATAGCAAAAAAAAAAAATTAATATTTTGCAAGAACAAAATGTCTCCTAAGAGTGATTACCTCTTGGTTTTTTATTCCCAAATTGCTTCTGCACAAGCAAAAGATATCTAAGTTTGACAATATACCTGTTAATGTAGCTTCCTTCCACACACTTAATAACACATGTGGTTGCACCAACTCCATATGGGAATGCATGCAAACACCCCGTAAAAAAAATCTCTAGCTATCTTAGGTAAGCTTACCTTAAGAAAAACATGAGTACTATGTTAGCCATATGCAATATACATACTTTTTTTCCAATACCTTAGTAACTTCTCTATCATGTCCTGTCCATCTGTCTTCTAGTCGCCCATTTTGATAGTCATAGAGTGCAATAGTCTGCCCAGAAAGAACCAGAAATGTGAAATGTTTAAAATTATTTAGCTACAGCTTACAAAATTCTTATTAAAATTGTTTCTTAGCATGAGTATTTATAACTACTAGATCAACCGCTTTTTCTGTTGTACATACATATTTATTCTTTTAGTATTCTAATGAATGACAATTTTTTTTATATTTTCAAGCTTTTGAAGTGCTAAACACTTTTTTGACATAAGAAAATGGTGTCTCTGATGAGCAAATATTTCAAAAATGTTTTTCAAAACAACTTATATCAGTAGAATATAGTTTAAAATTACATGATGAATAAATCCACACCTTGTCCTTACTACCGGATATACACAGCCCTGGTTGTAAGGATGCCAGACTAACAACAGCATCAGAGTGAATTCTAGGTCCTGTCATGGTGCTTTTCTCCAGAACTTCTTCCCCATCCACCTGATTCCCTTCCTGCCTTCTATCACAGTCAATGTATCGTAAAACACACACGCAAAGAGAGAGAAAAGATTTTAAGACAGATTAAAATTTGTAAACGTCACTAGAAAGTATATCTGGATCTAAAAAATATCGTTTATCAACAGGTTTTTTTTTTTTACATACGCTTTATAATTAGTACTATATACTCAGTTATTATTGCATTTTTACAAGTTAATGATACGGATCCATTTAGGCGTCTATAAGAAATCAATCTTATAAATATAGTATTGTTCATTTCTATTTCCAAATTAAAGTGAATGCAATTTATAATTATTCAGTTTAAATAAGTCAAGCATGTGACTCGATAAATTCAATATGAAATGAAAAATAGGTGCGTCGATACACAAACTGCGAAAGCTAGAAATATGGTAAAAACTGAAGGACTCAGCAAACTGTGCAAAGCAAACGACACAGATACCTGTCGTATTTAAGGGTCTTCCGTTTGCTCAATAGTTTTCCCATTATTTTCTGACATTCTTTGGCAGATGTTTATAGTTTTGCTTTACATTGCTTAAATTATTCCAGACAGCGCTACGCTGCCGGTGGTTGTTAGGTACAGTTGTCTTTCTTATGTCGTCTGCATGGAATCACGGAGTTTTATAATTTGACTCCGCGATGGAATTGAACAATTTTCTTTTGAAAAATTGTACAGTTTTAGCACAATTTTATAATATAGTTATGATGATTTTTCTGTCTTCAGATAATTCACGTTTATGAAATAGTTTTGGGGCTAATATATTTTATGGTCAGTGGGAAGAACGTTCCAAGGGAGGTAGTCAGATACAGGAAAAGCCAAGTTGTTAGTGCCCCTGTCAAGGTGGCGCTACCGACTTCCTGTCTAACGTCGGGTGCACAAACGCAGCCTGCTCAAAGTTTATAATAGGATAAAGCTATTTAGCTGAGAATTTGAAGAAACTTTTTCATCAGGTTTGTATTTAAGTGATTACTTTGCTTTTACATCTCGGTTTGTGTTTATGATAGCTAACTGCCAAGTTTATTTAAGTTATTGATCAATTGTTGAGACTTTTCTTCGCAAGTTCATGGCGTTTTTAACCCGTCTCTCCTTAGTGTTTGTGTATTTTTAATCTGAAGTTGTGTGTTTAGCCTTCTAATGAAACTTTGGCTTCTTTCTATTTTAATGTCCTTCTTTTGTTTTCAGACAACACTGCAATTAGTGCTGTTTATAAGGATTTATAGTATGAATGATACCTAATGTTATAATAAAAATAATAACATAATAGAATGTAGTTTTATTCATAGAGCATCTTTTCTACCACTGAAGGGAAACTCAAAGCATTTCACGTATAAATTTTCAGTTATCTGAAAGTGCGTGAGTACAAGTTGTATGAAAACATCTAAATGTACTTCACAAAGTTAATTTTTATTCAGACACACAGTACCATGAGGAAACTGACAACCACACGAACGTGATATGAATACAGAAACACTTTTATCTTTTTCTTTGTAGTGAGAGGCTTGAACGATGCCTCCTAACAACCCTCTTACAGTATGGGGCAATGAAAAGACAATGAACCTCAACACCCTTATACTGACCAACATCCAGTCATCTCCATATTTCAAGGTCAACTTGTTTGAGTTGAAGACCTACCATGAAGTAATTGATGAAATATATTACAAGGTAAATAATTTTTTTTAAGGAACGTAATCGAAAGAGGAACAATTCCTAAAGGTTCCTGTGTTTTCTCTCTTATGTATTTGTTCATTTACGCACAGAATTAAAAGCTCAGGCTCTGCTGTGGTTACAACAATGTGCCGTTCGGCTCCGGACAGCCCGTAAGACCAGCGAGGTAGTGCTGCAGGCTGGCTCAGGGCAGCCCGTGTTTAATGTGTTAATTTGAAATTTTTTAACTCTGCAGGCTTAATTCCTAAGCTTGTTTGATGATAATGTGTGTTAGCAGACTGTTTAATTACTATTTTATAATAATTTAGGTGCGTTAGATAAACATGGTTTAGGTATTGGAATTGGGCTTTAGGTTCTTTCTACCATAAGTGCATGAACTGTTTCTGTTTTCAGCAAATGACTGGGCTTTCTAGTGTGCTCACAGAATCTTAGAGAAAGACCCTGTACATATTTTGTCAAATTCCTCTCTAAATCCTTTCAGATAATATTAACCATATATGTTGTGAAGAGAACAAACATGATAAATCTGCTTTGAAGGATAAATTGTAGACCTTAACAGGCTAGTGACATCAGGGAAAGAGATTCCTTGGAGCAGGTAAAATGAAGATCAAGTTAATAAAATTGCTAAAAAACAAAATTACATTTTTTCTTTTTTCACCTTGTTATACCCTTTTATGTGTATATATAATAGGTGGGTCATTTAGAACCATGGGAGAAGGGAAGTCGTAAGACAGCTGGCCAAACAGGAATGTGTGGTGGGGTGAGTAACTTAATTTACATGTTGGTGTCTATTTGGTTTCCCCTGTTTATATTATTTTCTTAACACTGACAACTTTTAAATGCAATCTATAGTCAGAGTTTTTTTTTTAGAGTTAGTTCAAAATTTGATATTTAACAAAGCTCATTTGTTTTTCTTTTCATGTATGATTTTATGTAAAATGGATAAGGTGACACGAATTATTTAAGTATATCTTATGTCTTTGCATATGTTTCTTTAAGTGAACACTTGGAGCAAAAGCATCAAGTACAGATAACAAGACATTCGTATGTTTTTCTTTATATTTATAAAGAGCATTGTGCATTAATTTACTAAGTATTTTAATGAAAATGTGTCTCCACAATATTAGTAAGCAGTTGTAATGTTTCCATTCCTGTCCACATGATCATAAATATGTTGCTGTGTTGTGGTTGATACAGACTGTCAAGTGCAAGGTGTTGTTGATATTTAATTTTTTGTTGCACAGGTACGAGGTGTAGGTGCTGGAGGTATTGTGTCCAGTGCATATTGTCTCCTATACAAACTCTTTACACTGAAGCTGACTAAAAAACAGGTCATAGGACTCATCACTCATGCAGATTCTCCTTATATCCGTGGACTAGGTTTCATGTATATCAGGTACACTCAAGTCAACAAAATTATACTTGTAATTTTATACTTGTAAAATTATACATGCTGTTCATGTCCATTTACATCTTCTTCTTATGCTCTATATGGTTAAAGGACTGTCAAGTTATTACATTTGTTATATGTTTAATTTATTGAAATATTAAGACTCTCTTTTTAGATCCCTAGATCTATTGTAGTTATGTGTATGCTTAGAGTAGCATAACCAAGTGACAAATGTTTCAGATACACCCAACCTCCTGCAGATCTCTGGGACTGGTATGAAGAGTACCTTGATGATGAGGAGGTGAGTGTCCGAATCCATATCCCCTCCCAACATTCAGGCCCCAACACCTGCAGTTTTCACATTGTTACTGTCGTCCTGCCACCTCCCAACCCCCATATAAGGCTTTCGAAATTTTTTTACATTTGAAAGTGCCCCCCACCCCCAACATTAATGTGTCAAAAGGAAAAAAAACTAAAGTGGAGTAATAGAAATAAAAAGAATTAATTCCTTATTATTTTAAACTAATATTTAGACAAAAAACTGCAGTTATGTAGAACTAAAGCCTTATCAGCGCTATCAACAGGTCATAGTATTATAAAGCATAATAAGCTATAGCCCAAAAAAAAATCCCTCTACCTTACCTTCTTTCTCCCCATGGGAGTCTCACCATGGTCTGCATTCTTGTAAATTTGGTGAGTATAACGCATCTTTATTACTCCTTTTTATACAAAGTTTTTTGAAAACGTAATTATTAGGTGAAGTGTAAATGAACAAGGGCCAAATCCTAGATAGCAAATGTTCTTAAAATTATGTACTGTACTTTTTCTGGTCGAAAGAAAATTCATGCTTATAATTTGTCTTTCTTTTGCCTCAAATTTTTTAATTTCCGAAGATGTAAAAATTATGCTTTGCACTTGTTCATCTACTCTTTGTGTGGGTTTTTTTTTAAAGATAGCCATGAAAGTCAAAGTAATATTTCTTTGGTTTAGGATTTATGTTAGCAGTAACTGATAAGAGCTTATTCCTTTATGAAATTAATTACAAATAAAGCTTCTTGTATAACTTTATAGATGGTAGAAACGCAGCAGAACAGGCTGAAGGAAGAAGGCAAAGGGACAGTGTTTGTTAACTGTAGCCTTTTTAGGCAGTTAGATTGTTGCAGAGTAGGAAGCTGTGTTGTGGGGCTATGTTACTAACAGGCTTTGCTCAGCAGTTTTTGTCTGTGTAACCACAGGGCGTTGCTCTAGCCTGGAAGCAGCCGGGGTGAAGGTCAGGTCGGGGCGTCCTGGCCTCTCGTCCACCTCAACACGAGGTTATATTCCCACCTGATCGCCTGCACAGGCCTCCTTTTCAAAATTATAGCCATCTGGTCCCATCAGATGCACACAACTCACACTGTTGGAAGAATTAGTTTGGCGTAGCCATTCTTAATGTTAAAAAAAAAATTTTCATCTTTTCAGCTTATATTTTATTGCAGCGTAGTTTGTTTTAAAAGTCAGTGTGGTTTTTTTTTTCCTATGGTTTATTCTTATCAGTTAAGCACTGATGGGCTCATTGGCAGTATTTTTCCCGCATTAACCATTTCATTATTTTATGGTAGGCTTGTTTTGAGCACAGAGCACACATTACATATTCTGTGGAGATTTAAACAGGAAAAAAATGAAAGTAGGTTTTTGGGTTGCTTTAGTGTTTTTTTCATCGAAAATCAGCATAGGGCTATTTTGAGTGGATTAAAAACAAACTTCAGCGTACAAGTGCTTTAAAAGTTAAACACTAATGCATTTTGTTAAGGCAACTTTTCACTATCATCTTCCTGTGCCTTGGTATCATTAGAAGATAAACCATGTGCCACTTCTGTAAGGCTCATCTTCAGCTTATTGCAACAGTATTTTATGTTTGGAAATGACACAAACATTCCAAAAATATTGTAAATGGAATCACTTGTTTTAGATGTTGTTGAAATGCCACTAGCTCTAGGAAGAAACCCACACAATGCTTAACAGCTGAATTCTTTGTTTTGCCATGTCAGCGTCATTCATTTTGCTCTAAACAAGGCACGTGTGCTTTTGTATGCAACAGGAAATCGACGTAAAAGCAGGCGGTGGACATGTGATGACCATAGGTGAGATGCTGCGCCAGTGGTTGGTGAAGCTAGAGTGGTACTCAACCCTCTTTCCTCGCATTCCAGTTCCAATTGAAAAAGATCTGGCAGTAAAACTGAAATCACGCCCAGTTGTCTACCGCCAGCCTGAACCAGAGCCAGAACACGTTCCAGATAACCAGGTGTCCTTTGGTGAGGCTGAAAGACGAGGAGGGTGTGTGAAATTTGTTTTTTTAGCATCCTTCATGTTAATTTGGTAAAAGGTTATTCTGTTAAGCACTCAAAATTTGTTCAAGTAGCCCAAGCTTATGTTTTGTGGACGATTGTAAACAGTATGTGGATATAAAGAAAAGATAAATGTGTGTGAAATGCGGGCGTTCGAAATTTTGCATTGTGAAGGTGAGCAATAACTAAGAGACAACTCATCAGATCTATCAGTTTTATTAAAGAATCACTCCATTTAGCTAGCAAGCTGGGCATAAATGATAGGGAAGATATCCTGAATCAAAATTTTGGGTCTTAAAAAGAACTATTTTGCTCTGGAATGGTTTATGGAGGCTGCCATGGCAGGTCATTTTCTTTCCTTCACAAAAGAGCAATCCGAAATGGTGGCACCCATAAACTGCCCTGGGACTATTCTAGAAAGTTTTGTAAGTAAACTTTATTTTTTTCATCAACCGAACAAAAATTAATAGCAGAAATATTTCAGGAAGTCATGCCCAGCTTGCTGATTTTCTTGCTGTTCTGATTAAGAAAGTTCATGTGCATGCTGCACAATATATATATCCACAACTCAGAAGTTCACTTTTCTTTTCATTCAGAGACAGATCTCAGGATACACGAAGCCGAGGACGTAGTCCGCCTCCTAACAACAGCAGGCAGTCCCGTACATCACCATCGTATAGGCCATCTCCATCAAATCGTCGATCTTCACCACCACGAAATACATCATCTGCCCGTAGAACACCACCAAGGGAAAATAACTTTCAGCGTGACCTAGAACGTGAGCGTGAACGGCAGCGACGCGAAGTAGATAATCGACGGGATAAAGACAGAGAGAAGGACCGTGAACGCCGACGGTCACGCAGTCGAGAGCGAAAAGATAAAAAACACAAGGAAAAGAAAGAAAAAGCTAGGTCACGATCAAGGAGCCGTGATAAGATGGAAGAAAAGGTTAGAGATCACAGTCACAGGAACAGGAACTCAGATAAGGAGCACAGACACAAGGAAGCAGACAGGCACAGAAGTAAAGAGCGAGACCACCGACGATGAAGATTATGTCTTAGTCATTCAAAATCGAAGAATGGAACCAGTGTTTGAAATCTTGTCATCACTTTAATCCAGTGATGTATTTGTATTGTAGCACAGACTGTCCCCTGTGTTGTGAAGCTGCTTCTGGGAGTTTTGTCCACAGAAACAATGACAATGAGAAACATTGGTGGTACAGAGGCAGGTGATTTGTTGAGCCTCATTTTAGAACACTAGATATTGTTATCATGTAGTTTTGGGGGGAGTTTAGTGGGACAATGACTCATAATGACCAAGCTTAGAACACTAAAAATGTTAGATTCTCATCACTGAAGAGGATGACATTTTTTTTTTTTAAACTGTTAGCTGTTGGTTCATCTGGTACAAAAAAATGGACAACCAGCAGGTGGGAATGAGTAAAGTATGTTATGGTCTTTATCATCCCCTTCCCCTCAACCACCCACACAACCCAAGCTCACTTGTTGACAAGTGCGATTTACGTGTTGGTATTTTCACATGCAAATATCACTGTTCCTTTTTCCAAGCTGCAAAGTGGTAGTGTCGGTTAAAAAAAACTTGAGACCACTGGTCGTTTGTAGATTTTTTTATGATGGATTTTATTTTTAAACATTCAAATTCTGAAATGAGAATAATAAATTGTTTAAAGATCATAAGTTCATTTTTTTTTTATGTATCATGATGTCAGTAGTAGTTGCACTTACCTAAAGTAGTGTCAGTTAATGATATAGTTTAATAATATCCAGGTTTCCCTCACTTAGCTGCTTATTGTGCAGAGGAGGGGTATTTGATAACCAAAAAGTGGAAGTACACAAAAAACCTCTTTATAGATTTTTGGTAAAGTTCTTTGGGGTAGAACACATTTCTCAGCTATAAACACATTTCAGGATTATAATATGAAAAAAATTGCTAATTCAAAAGATCCAAATAGTATTGGCTGCATTAGGTTTTGCTGCTATTTTGAGATCGCATTTTTAAAGAAAAATTATGTTCTACCAGCTTTAACTTTCATCACTATGCCAGGAGCCAGATTTTTAGAGATAAGGAAGTTTCTGTGAAAATGGAAACAATAGATATGCCACCAACACACTGCTGTGGAAACAAGTAATCTTTGTAGTTTTGATAAATATTTTTTGAAAATCAGTTTCGGAAATAATGTACAGCACTGGTTTTCTTCAAACTCAAGAGAATTAAAGTTTAAAATACAAATCTACAATTTTTTTTCTTAGGCATTAGGGCTAATTATTTGTACACGTTTTTGTGTAATGTCTTTAACAAAGGGTTGACATGCTTACAAAGTTTGCAGGATTAGATGAGGTTCAGAGGTGTTGACCGTAATCAAAAGATGAATTACCAATCTATCTCCACTTCATTTTTACTTATGAGGTACGAAGATGAAATTTTTTGCATACAGCCACTGCTTGGGCAAGACTGACAAGGTGTTGGTGACTATCTTGATGCCAGGAGGAGATGATCAGCAAAGTTTAAGTGTGCATTAACATGAAAAGATATGAATAATAATGTCTTTAAACTAAAAAAGAAAATTATTTTAAATACTTTGCATATAAACCATTCTTTACTGAAAGCAGTAAAAGCAACACGCTCAACTGTGACCTCAGAAAGTCATTTTACAAGTTTATTTATCTGAGATCTGGCTTAAATATCTTTGTATAAAATAATTTCCATTGAAAGTACACTTTTCATTACGTTGCTTCTAGCTCACAGAAATATATTGGCTGGAAGCAATCCAGCAAAGAAAATGTACTTAGTGAGAGAATCTGGAAATTGGATAGTGAGCCTCATTCTATAGAGGCTTTTTAAAAATGTTTTCCTTATTTTCCGGATAAAACAAAACATCTCCATAGAATGATGGCTCTAAATTACCAATCAAGGTAGCATTTGTTTTAATAATGAAAAGTCTGTGTTGTGATAATTCATGTGACTCATAAGATAAACGAACATACACTTAGCAGACAAGCATAGGTAATATTATGTATGACTTGAATCTATCCAGTAGCTAGCAAAATTAGCTTGACATAGTGCCAGGAGTGATGCACTGCAAATTCATGTCCTGTGGAGGAGAGGTGCCAGTGGTGTTCGTGATGATGCATACATCACAGGATGCTTCTGATGGTCGGTCAGTTGGTGCAGGGACATGATCAGTTTGAGCCCTTTCTCCTTTAATTCTCATAGTAGCCACACTTGCTTTTTGACAGAAGGATCTGGCATATGTGAAGAAGATCCTGGGTGCAAGACAATCATTTTTAAATGCATGGTTCAGAATGTAAATTTTGTATTCACTAAATCAGAGAAACAAAAATGTTATTTGCATGTAACACAAAATGGGCGTGAATGACTTGGGTTCCAAACTGTAAAATACAATCCCCAGATCCACGATACTAGCATATTATGACCACACTTTGGGGGCTGAAAGTTAACTGGTGCAGGAAGGGTTCAATCATGTCACTTACTAAGATGCAGCCTCCTTGTTCTATATCCTAGAGCTGTTGTAGATGTGACTGTAAGGAATGATTGTTTTGCAACCCCAACTTTTGAGCAGAAACAATTCAGAACATCATCATCTATTGTTACAGCCTACTTTGCTGTTTCATTTGCCTTCGCCTTAAGTGATGTAGACGTCAATTCTCTTTAAAATAATCTGGAGGAGATGGATTTTAAATCAAATGAAATTAAGTTGTTTGGTTTGGGCTATGCGTTGTTTACCTGAGGGCCACAAGCTCTGTCAGCACAGCAAGGCCAATGGTGAGCACCTGAGGATAGGAGGAGGAAATGGTCACTGCACGACAGATGGAAAAAGCGGCAAAAGGTGTGCCCACGATCACTAAAACAGCCATGAAGGTCTGTAGCCAATGCCGTGGCCTCAGGCCCTTTGGAATCCAGTAAGAAGCCTCCAGCACATACTGTAGATAAAAATGTGGGATTCAGTTTTGCATCTCCATAGCAAATGTGGTTGTAAAGTAAATATGGCTGTAGTTATGTTGTGCTCACCTTTTGACCACACACTCTGCACTCTGGGCTGGTGTCAGGGGAAGCACTCTGTTACACAAGAGAAAAACAATGAATTACAAGAGCGTTTTGTAATCATAACAAACCGTTATTTTAAATTCAGAATAAAAATTCTTTATTAGAGCTATCTTTCATCTAGTTTTCATCCTCTTCAGTCTTGCAAAGAGCTACTGGTCCTCTTTCACCTGTACTACTGCCAGCATAACTAAACTTAAAACAACTCCAAACCATTTGGACAACACTAATGTAAACATATTTTATATAACCAGGCATCTTTCTATAAATAAAACTGCTCATAAATGCAGGTGATGGATGTAAACATCTGAGCACTTTCAAGAATGCAGTGTCAATCTTTAAGTGGTCCAGCCCAAGATAAAAAAAAAATGAATGAACCTCAATAAGCCATTTCTTGAGACATTCGTGATGAACCCAGGCCATGTCTCCTTTGCACACACAGGGCTGTATAAGACTGCCAGCATCTCCCCGGTCTGGGTCGTAGCAGATCCAGCAGTCCAATTTGGAATCTGAGTAAGCACATACACAAAGTTGTAATCTTTATCATCTGTGTGCACTACCATGCAGTGTCTATTTACCCTTAAGCAGAAAATAGCACAAAGAAACTTCCAGCTGGTTTTTGTATTTGATTCATTATTTCTTCTTCGTTCTTCCTTCTTTTCTTTCGGTTGTTTGCATTTTTCTGAAACAAATGATTTATTTCTGTTGCACTGTAATGAGAAAGTGATCGAAAATGGTGGAACTGGAGGTTAACTTGCCATCAACTGCTTCCCCCTCCCTCCCCACAGGCTTTTGGGGACGGCTGTATAGTCTGGTGATCATTAAGCTCAACTGTGGAGCTCCTGCTTGTACTGGTATCCAGCAGCTGTCCAGCAGGAATGGTTACCTAATTATGGCAACTGGAAGGCAAAGGTGGCCAAAGAAAAGGCTTCCAAATGCTTCTCCCTAGATGCAGTTAATCACATGCAGTGTCACTATGACTTTTTTTTTTTTTTTTTTTTTAAACCTTTTATCTCGATTTGAGAGTCCAGTGTCTGCTGCAGTTCTGTAGTCTCTATTTCTTTGGTCTTACTAGTGCTCACTCAGTCAATCACAGTACTATTAGAACTTAAGAATGCAAGCAGTTTGTGAGATCAATCTCTTATTTTCATCAAATTCAGAGATAAGGAGGTACCAACCCACTCTGAAGGTACTGTAGCTGGTCTCATCTTGCCTGATAGGCACATTCTCTTTAACCACAGCACCCTGCTGCTTGTGAAATTCAAATGATCGAAAAATACGCCTGGGATTCAAAACCCATAGTTCCTCAGGCCTGTCATCAGAAAGCAAACACAAAACTGACTATTCAAGTGGCCATTTGATGCTGCTTTTTTGAAATGCAGATGAAAATAACAACTCAGGTTTGCCACATGACATACAGATGTCATTGTAAATTTTTTCCATCCCAGCTTTCTGACCCATGTTTCAAACAGAAACATTTAGCGTTAACATCAAGAGCGCAAATAAATGGAATTGGTTGCCTTATTTTTTCAAAAGGTATACAGTTTTCCATTCTTTCAAAAACTTACAAAGCATTAAACACACTATTTAACTTCATGTTCAACAGTTACACATGCATAACAAGAGAAATATTTACAGGTATTTAGATGACAATTCTCATAAAAAGAAAGTAGAACTGAAAAATCGACTCACTGTCCACAGTTCCACAACACACAAGGGAACCAAAGTGCAACACCAAATTCCACCAAACGAAAACCAATGTCATAAAAATTCTGACTCAGTACTGGCAGTCTGCAAAATAAAACACAAAAAAAGAAAAAAATTGCAGAAAGTACAATTTATTTACTTTGACCAAATGGTACCCCTCATGTTAATATTAGACATCAAAAATTCTTTATTCTAAAAACATTACAAGCAAAAGTTCTATTTGATTATATATGTTTGTGTATGTTTGATTGGACCAAATATAGTCTGGGTCATTTTTACTAGGCTAGATCTATCAGCAGACACCTCACCCAGTAACTTACCTGCTGAGAAAGGAGGTTTGGGTAGACCCTTTGTCTGGATACTTACTACCTGATCTCAGTGGCAAAATACCTTCAGATGCTTTCTGGTCTGGCTTTAGTTAACTGGTTGCACAGCGCCATATTGATGGATTCATCAAACACTGAAGTTCATCTGATTGCTTTCTGAACTGCTATGGTTAGCCACCTTGCAAGACATCCAGTTTATCTAAGTAGCTCTCTCGTTTACGTGTCTGGCCTTAGATGTTAAAGCAAGGTCACAAGTCTATTACTTATAGCAGTAGATTTCTGTCTCACCTACAGATCACCAAATAACAATATCTAAGGTCAGGAAGAACTCTGGATGACCCATAAAGTAATAGCAATCTGAGAATGACATCAGAATATTTGAGAAAGAGAAGAGACATACTTGTCTTTCCACACATCGGATGCAACATCAGAGATTAGAAACAGTGCTGTGATCAACTGGAGTGTTGCCTGGGCAACCAGACCCAGGCGTGACATATGTAGTTGCCATGTGTCCAGATTACTCTCTGACTCTCGGAAGGCTCCACGTACCTGTTGACAGTTGATAATCACAGCCAAGCTGTTAGTTGAAACTGATGAATTCTATAAGCTATCTAATCATGACAAGTCACATGCAATGTTAATTTGATAGACTTAAAATATACAGCACATTGATCCAATCTGTCCTTGTTTTTCTCTTTCTCTCTCTCTCACACACATCTATCATGTGAAAGCACACACTCTCTCTCTCATGCTCACACATACACACAAACTTTAACTTTAAATGTCTTTCAAATTCTCCTTTTAGACAAAGTACAAATAATAATGATAACAAAAGATAGTCACCTTGAAGTAAACTTCCACACCATAGATGAGGAAGAAGATAACAACAATTATCATCAGTAACGCAAAGCTACCATTACACACCCTCAGAATCAGAGCCTGCACAAAAAGAAATACATTCTCGCTGCTGTCCTCTGCTTGTCTTTACGCATTGTAGAGTACTACTGCATGCATACCCAGTTAAATACTTTATTTGGTTTTCATATACTTTTCTGCATTCTTTGCTGCTTAGCATTTCTAAACAGTTATTCCGTAACGAGTACACAAACAAGATTTTTATTTCAAATGTTCTTTTGTCTTAATTTTATTTGCTGCTCTGAACATTTAACATTGTATCCCTTTCTTTTAACATCATAATCTCAAAGAATTTAGTTTTATAAGTGTTTAACTATTTATGCTTAGTTTTATGTGTAGTAGTGCTTCAACCCTTCTTGTTTTTATTTACACTATTTCCCACTTTCACTCCAGATGCTGGCCTTTTTCATTGCCTCGCTTGTCATGTCCATTCTGCTTTTGTTTAAAGATCCTTTTTCCAAACACTATAAATTATCTGATTTGATATGATACAGAACCAGAGCTGTTCTTTTAAGTTACTGCTTCCTAAAATTCTTTTAAGGACATGTCACATCAGTCTGCAATGGCTAATATTGCCGTATTATGCCTGAAAAATTCAATCCTGAATTACTGACAAGACATTTCCCAACAATAAGCCTGGTTTCTTTAACATCCATGTTAGACAGCACACAGGTAATCAAAAATGTTTCTCGACTACCTCAGTCAGGATCTCCTCACCTTGGTGTCTTCATCATCAATGACTTCAGGAGTGATCAGCTCTGTTGCTAGAACAAGGTACTGAACAATGTTGAAAATGATGAAGAAAATGGATGACTTGCTGAGAAACTGTCGCTCTTTTGTGGGAGTTGCACTAATGTGGAAGGCCTACAAGGAGCAATGAAAGCAAAATGCCATTGGTGTGAAAATGATAAAACTTATAATTATTTAGTTTCTCTGTTAGTCAGTCAATGGTTGGTTAGTTTATTTACTTGTTTATTCATTGACAGAACTTACTGGTTGCTGATAACTGTAACAATTAAGATTTTATATATTATATTTTATCTTCTCAGCAAGCTGATCTTATTATACAGACATTTTTTTAAAAATCTAAAATATTTGCCAGCTTAATCTCTATCTATTTATACTTGCATACATATGTGAACTCTAAACATGAAAAAATAAGCTTAATTTTTGTAAATAAAAAACTGCTAAAAGCTCAAATCACAACAAATCGCAATCATAAACTAGCATATTACTTAGGAATTATGAAAATGAAATGGATAGTATGCATGTTATATAGTTGTTTACCTCTGCCCAGAAGCAGACAATGAGAGAAAATCCAGTGATGATGAACGGAAAATAAGCACTCCAAAGACTGTAAGCCACGACATCTGAAACCTGCCACTAAAACAGTAAAATCAAAAAGCTGTCATTTTCTAACATAAATGTTACTTTCAAAAGTCCATTTATTTCTTTATCAAAGATATTTCAAGAAAGACATGCCGCATAAATACCAGTTGCTTAACTCAAGACATGTCTCACCAAAGAGCCCACACATCATTATTTCCCTTAGATTTGACACTACTACAAAAAAAAGGAAAGCACAAACATGATTTTTACCTTGGTAAAGAAGTAGGCTCCTCTAATGGCAGTGGCACAGACAACAGAGACAAGCAGAAGCTTTTGCACAGTCACCTTAAAGGCCTGGCGTAGGGAGCGCTTATCTTCTTTCACATACTCATAGTGTATACACAAGACCTGCATAGTAATGTCACTCAATTACTTTCACAAACTTGCAACGTGCACAAAAGCTCTGCAGAAGCAACATCAGCAGTAATGCCAGTCTTCTTTAACAGGCATTGCATAATGTACTCATGGCTGTATTTGCTGTTAACTGTGAGATGCGGTGGCTCATGCACCAAGACATTTTATGTAAGACATTAAACGGGTCATGCATGGCCATATTAATTCAGTCAGGAAAACAGACACCAAATGCAGAAAAAAAAAGATAAATATGAGATATGAACCCAGGACAGACAGTCATCACTGTTAAAAGGTATTTAACTGAAGATGGCAAAGCCAACAATATGAGCCAAATTACATTTTCCTTCTTGTCTTTTGTACTTTTGGTAAAATATTCCTGATGAGGTAAACAATTTTTTTCAACAATGATCAATCCTCCAATGTTTGATGCGCCTCTTTCTTCTGTGTATATTTAAGATCCAGTATATTTAAAAATAAATCTTATATATTTTTCTGCCCAGGCGATAAAAGAACACAAACCAGTCAAGAATAACAGATCTTCATATCTGAGGTACATGTAACAATAAACTGAGGTAATAGCAACATGCTGCCAAAAGTTTTTAACTTCCACCCAAATATCTTCTGGAGAGAAGACCAATACAGTAGCCGAGACATCATTGTAAACAATATTTTATAGCTGATTATCTCAATAAAACAAACTGTCCAATAAGCTTCAATAGATTTCTTGGCCTAAATCCCACTACAGCTTTAAATTTAAAACTAAAATGCATTATATAATACTGACCAGCTGAATAAAGGCAACCAAACCTAGTAGTACAAAAATACTGCCAAAAGCCACATAGTAGCCAATGTTGACATCATGACATGTGCCACCTGAGAATTGTACCTAAGAAGGAAAAAAATTAATGCAACTAATTATTGTAATATACACTGGCAAACTGTAACTTACAAAGGTATCCTAAACACAAAACAAACTTAAAAAAATACCAAAGAATACACATCACTGGGCTTTGACTGGCCTAAGCTTGAGCATCTTGACATTTCTTTGCCTAAGATTAGGCCAATCTTGGTCCAATATTTTGCATTTGCTGGAATACAAAAGATCAACATAGAAAATATAAAAGTTATGATAAAGAAAAGATGATAAAGAAAACAGAAACTTCAGCATCATGACACAATCATGTAGTGGCAAGATAAGTTTTACTTTCCTTTTTCTAGTGCTCTACAACAGCATGAGGTCACATATAATCATCACCATCAGTCCCTTACAAAGGTTTTTAAAGTTTACTTAAGGTAAACTTACTTTTAAGGTTGCTTTTGAATATACTACTCTTGATATGAATTTGGCTTTGAGCCCAAGTACAGCTGAAGACTATACCTCTAGTTTCTTCCCCTTGACCTTGACATCAAGTAAAGGAATATGAACATGCTCATCTTTTACTTCACAAATTTTGCACCATTCTTAATTCCCTATAGTTTTTCCAGATGGATTTTTAAGAGGAAGGGGGACCCTTATTTGTTTTATCTTCAGTTCTTGGACTTTTACCAAGACTTACCAGACAAAGGCACTGGCCGTCTTGACAGGAACCATGCCCGGAGCAGTTACCAAGACATTTGTCAGAAGATGACACCAGGCTTGAAGCCTGCAGTGTTCTGTCAGCTGTCCCAGTATCTCTTAGCGCAAGTGTTAAAGCTGACACCACAGTCTGACTCATGACAGGAATTTAAGTCATGAGGATGCTCACATGAGAGAACTGGCAGTTAAACCCCAAAAATAAGCTTAATTTTGTGAGATGTTCTAGTCGTCAGTTCCCTGCTGGAGAGAAAAAGAACTGTTAACAGATGACAAAATAAATAACCATTTAAAAATGGGTTACGCTGTGTCACTAACCATAGAACAAAAGACGAAAGTATAGTACATAATCGGATTCTTTTTCTCACTTTATCCTCCTATACCTTTCATAGCTGAATCATCGCTCTTATATTTCAAATGACGATCAGAATCAGCCAAGTGATGCGGCATCGGTTACGCGGTACCAGAATCCGGAATGAGCAGCGGTGTATGACGTATAGTCGCACGTTAATGTATGCAGATGTAGAAACATATGGCAAGTTCTTTATTTTAATTATGGACCCACTCTTTTTTTTAACAATGTAATGCGCGGATAACCACAAAATATCTTAAATGTCGATAGATCTGTGTAAATACCACTTTCCGGCATTGAGAGCTATATACAAGATAGATCTATAACAGGTGAACCAGAACACTAATCTACATCGGTAAGCGACTCCAGAGATAAAGGTGAGGGACATCATGAGAATACTGGGAAGATATTGAGAAATCTTGAGAATATTAAGAAATTCTATCATACAAACTGCTAAAAGGTGATCGTCAGTTTATATTCACTGCTACTCAAGGTCTCTGCCGAAGCGAGTGAAACAGAATTCAGCCAATAGATCCAAGTTAGGACTCCAAAATAACATGAGATACAATATATATAGATAAAAAGACAAGTATACAATTATATCTGTTTTAGATCAGTGGTTATATCTCTAGCAGAGATATATAGAGGTCGGCGATAATTAAGGCGACATCAGATACAAAAATAGCTTTAAAAAAAACAAAAACAAAAAAGAGCTCATTGATAAATTGCTATTTGAGACCTCTTAGGTTTGCATATGATAAGGGGTGTAAGGTTTGTATACAAGTGATTTTAGTTTACATATACACATTTAAAGTAAAAAGGACATAGATTTTAAAAGGTGTTTCCCTAAAAGCGCTGCTCCGACAGTATAGTCCGACAGTATAGTTCTCGAGATATCTTAAGAGAAACACATCCCTATATAGGCTATATATAGCAGAAAAGCAAATATTTTTCGAAAAAAAAAAAAAAACCCCAAGGAAATCGGCTAACAAAAATAGCAGCTAGTCAAACTTCTGCAAGTTGATCTTCCTTAAGTCGAAATTCTCCCTTACTCAAATTTTAAACATAAGTTGGTTGGTTTCCCATTTAAGCAATACATATTCAACTTCCGTAGCTCGAATCGGCCTAGCCCAAAACTTCCACAACTTGAATAATTTTAAGCCGGTCAGCATGTTGAAAGCATTTGAAAATACGTCGGAAAGTGTAAAGGAGGTATAAGAACCATATGCTGAATGACGTTCGCTCGTTGATCGAGTCGCGCGAAGATGTACCCATGAACATTTTTGACCCACTATAGCTGTCATCGATAGTTTGTTTTAAAAGAAATGAAGAGAAATTGAACTCAGACGTCCATAACAGACTTTTATGCTTTGAACAATGATGCGTGAGTACACGCAGAAATAAACATAAGTCCATAAAGAGAAAAAAAATGTTCTTTTCTTCGACGAACTTCCTTAACTCAAACCTTCCGTAACTCGATTTTTTTTTCATCGGTCCCTTTAACTGAAGCTTCGAGTTAAGCTCCACCATAATACATAACATTATAGTGATCGATGTCCGCAAGCCACAATTTGCCCGGTGACACATCGCCTGTTATATATATATATAAACAACAGAAGGTTATTAATTTTCCGGAAGGTCCTCACATTGAAAATTCCGGTCAATCTGACAACGAAGCTGTAGCTAATATACATTTGGATAGTTATAATAAAGTGAACTTATATATCCCCATATCCCGGACCTATGAGCAAGCTCAATATGCCTTTACAAAACACACACATATATATCAAAACGAGATTTAATTAAATACAACTTCGATCACCACTCTAAACAGATTCAAGCGAATATGGGGGAGAGGGGGTAATATAAAACTATGGGACAAATGTACGCTCCTTGGCCCTCAAGGGGTTGTAAACCATCCATTTCTGAAAGTCCTGACATAAAGCTTTGAAGAATTGTAATCTTAAAGGCAGCAAAAATATATGGATGAAGGCTATATTCCAATAGTCTAATATCAGTGTCCTTACTGAGACGCTATGTATTAGTGTTACTACCACTACGGTATGATTAATCTTTCTACATCTCGATTACCTTGACTGCGAGATCTTTCTATAGAGACTTCAATTTTGTCGGGCCATCCTTTTGTGAGGGTGATGCACATCTCACCCTCGTTGCCTTACTCGTTGCCTTACAGCCCTCTGTGTAGTCCATCAGGTTCCCATTCCTGAAAACTAAGTCCACCGGGGAAAGTTATGCTGGGGCACACGGATATCAAACCGGCACACCTCTCGAAGTGAGCGGATGTGTATATGTTAGAGCTCTCATGTATGTATGCTGTCTATGGCACTCCCTCAAGAACACTTCATGGACGTGACACTAAAAACGTAGCTGCATATGATACTAAAGCTTTTAATATGGTGGCCATTTGTTTGTTGCCCACAATTTCCTTTATGATCCTGGTTGGCTGCATCAGAAGACAGCGCTGTCAGTGCTACGAGGATCCATCTATCGGGAAGTTGGGTTCGGCAAAAAAAAAAACAAACAAAAACAAAAACAACAACAACAACAACAACGAAAATGGCCCACGTGCCTAACAAAGCTGTGCG
The DNA here is from genome assembly GCF_003073045.1 of Pomacea canaliculata. Lineage (NCBI taxonomy): Eukaryota > Metazoa > Mollusca > Gastropoda > Architaenioglossa > Ampullariidae > Pomacea > Pomacea canaliculata. The sequence continues at coordinate 16,092,687 of NC_037600.1, forward strand.
GACCAATCAGGCCTCTGTTGCCGCCTAAGCCAAATGGTAATTACGTAATCACGGTTTAACGACAATCCTCCCAGCTTCCCTAATCCGGTCTGAGTATGTAGTACATAGTTGTCCAATTATATATCACATATCTGTGACATGGGTCACATGCATACAGTGGCTAGGAGATAGCACGGTGGTCAAAGTCCGCGGCAGATACCTCACAACCCAAACATTCAGTCAAGATGTTGTTTTGTAAAAATGCAATCTCCTCTAGCTGGTTTCACTCATTTACATAGCGCGCGCATCCTGACTTACATGAAACAGCTAGGACACGTCTTTTGTTATTATGAAAGAGCCAGATAAAACGATTTTACGGTGTGTGTGTGTTGATGTTGGACCTTTATTTATTTATTTATTTTTTCAAATTATTTACGATTAAGGATGCAACAAGCGAGCAATAATGTTTTTATTTTTGTATGCCGTAATGACTATAAACATTCAAATTAAATGGTGAAACACGCGTTATAAAGTGATCGACACATTTCTCGAAAAGATAGCTTTTTTCTACATCTTGTTGTCAAAAGAAATTGATAATTAACCCTCGACAAAAACATTCGAAACATTGATATATTTCTACACAAGAAAGACTACAAACCCTCGATGCTGTGAGTGGATCGCGGTTTTACGTTTCTATGGCAATATTTCGTTTGTGACTGGCGTTGGCCTAGAGACTGTTCTATATTGGTTGAATACTGAGGAACGTTTAACTAATTAAGTTTGGCTAATTAGTCTTAAAAGGTGTAAGAACACCTTCACGATATCAGAACGAGAGACCCTACCGCACAAGACACATAACAAACATCTCCACAACAGTCAGTACTAAATCTTCTTCTTCTTCTTCTTCTTCTTCTTCTTCTTTCCTATACGCCCCCAGTGGAGCATAGGGCCGCAACCACACGCCGCCATCGGACCCTGTCCTGGGCGTCCCTTTCCAGCTGGCACCATGTCATGCCAGCTGTCTCTGCCTCTCTGTGGACTGATCTCCTCCACGTCTGTCTGGGTCTCCCAACCTTACGCCTCCCCTGTGGGTTCCAGCCCAGAGCCTGTCGCGTTAAATTGTCGACTGGCTTTCGTAGGGTGTGGCCAATCCAGCCCCACTTCCGCTTCTTGATGTCTAGGCTGGCAGGGTTTTGGTTGGCTCTCTCCCACAGGTCCGCATTGGAGATCTTCTCAGGCCATCGGATGTTAAAGATGCGGCGCAGACAATTGTTGATAAATGTCTGTATCTTGTTGGTGATGGCATTTGTCACCCGCCATGTCTCAGATCCATACAGAAGGACTGACTTGACATTGGTATTATAGATGCGGATCTTGGTGTGTAGAGACAAAGCCTTGGAGTTCCAGATAGGTCTTAGGGTGTGGAATGTAAGCCTGGCTTTGTTTATTCGGCTTCTGACATCGTCATCTGTACCTCCGTCTTTGCTGCTGACTATGCTGCCAAGGTAGGTGAAACGGTCAGACTCTGTAATACATTCTCCATGTAGTTGGAGTGGGGCTTCTTGCTTTGTGTTGATCCGCATTACCTCCGTCTTCTTGATGTTGATGTTCAGGCCAGTCATTGCTGCTTCTTCTGCAAGCCGAGTGAGCTTTGTCTGTGCGTGTTGTTGATTGTGGGACAACAGGCTGATGTCATCCGCATAGTCAAGATCCTCGAGCTGTCTGGCGAAGGTCCACTGAACGCCCGTGTTGCTGTTAGAGGTTGTTCTCCTCATGATCCATGAAGCTTGGCTACCTAGTGAAGTTACCCAAAAAAGGTGACCTGACACAGTGCAGCAATTGGCGGGGGATTACGCTGTTGTCCATTCCAAGCAAGGTGTTGACCAAAATCATCCTGGAGCGACTGAAAACTGCCCTAGATAAGAGACTTAGGCAAGAACAGGCAGGCTTTCGGCAGGGAAAATCATGTACCGACCAAATAGCTACTCTGCGAATTATTATCGAACAGTCCATCGAATGGCAGTCACCACTATACATAACCTTTGTAGATTTTGAGAAGGCCTTCGACTCCGTAGACAGGGAAACCATCTGGGAACTAATGCGGCACTATGGATTTCCACCAAAGTTCATTGCCATCATCCAGCAGTTGTATGAGAACTCGACATGCCGGGTGATACACAAGGGAAAACTGTCTGACCCCTTCGCAGTGAGGACTGGAGTGAGGCAAGGTTGTCTGCTCTCACCAACAATATTCCTGATCGTCATAGACTGGATCATGAGGAGAACAACCTCTAACAGCAACACGGGCGTTCAGTGGACCTTCGCCAGTCAGTACTAAATAGATGAATCAATTAAAAATAAAAGTTTACCTGTCTGGAAGACTCAAGGTGAAATGTTCAGCTGCTCTGGGACTTGATCATTAGCAAGAAACAAGGCTGTATACGATCTTATGTGAGTGTAGAAAGAAATCCACACGGTAGAGACACACGGGGGGAGAGGGAGAGGCACATAGGAAAGGTCGGAACTGGTGAACACAGATGTCGAAGATTTTTTTTCAATTACTTTCCTTTCTTGTCTGCAGGTGGTCATAACACAGTCATTAAATTTTTCATACCGGCACAGGTCGAAGAAAACAGTGATAAAAACATTTTCTCTGTCTGGGGCGACCGCGCATTCTCTAGACGACCAAACCGTTATCACATGCCCCGGGACAGTTTGTCACAACCCGGCAACTCATTGTCGCTCACAGGCTCGTCTTATCGCCCTGATAAAGGCGGCGGTCAGTCACGGATATACACGGGTGGACGGCTGTCTGCCTCTTCTCATGCGTCTCAAGTAGGATATGTTTTGGGGCGAAACTAAAGGAGTGTGTGTGTGTATTATCATGAAATATAATATACATATTATTATCACAGAACTTTAGGGAAAACCATGTGCAGCCTAAACGCTACCATCGTAGGGCAGCTGTGTATATTCTTTGCGTTTCCAGACTCTTTAGCACGGAACAGTCACGACCTTAGTTGTTTCTTCCCTACAATGCTTGAGCAGCTAACGGTTGTCAACGCCATGTGACTTTCCTCCATTCAGACTGCGCACCGGTCTTTCGACCTCTTCCTGTAGAACAGGTAGGTCTGCAGTTCACTTTCGAAGGTGTCTACATCTCAATCTACTAAGTTTAGCGTGGCGAATTTACCTCCAACTGTGGCATTGAAGAGTTCTGAAACGTTTGGCTCTTGTAGCTTCTCTAAATACAAGCAAATTCGGAAGAAACAATTAAGTGTCTGCGGTATTTCAACACCGCTTTATAACTTCGGAAACAAGATGCTTTTCTTCGAGGTCCCCATTTCACCCATGGGAAACGACTTATTCTCGGTTCATGACTACTACCCCACGATATGTCTTGGCATTGTTGATGGCGGATTTAAAGCGTCTAGGAAACAGGATAAAGCCGATTTTGTTATGGATCAACCCATCTTGGGAATGCCAAGTGGCCATGTTTCTTGAGGGGATTTAAGGTGTTGGTTAAGGTGATGTCGATGGCTATGTGCAAACTGTAGGAGTCCGATGCCCCTGTCATTGGTTTCACCAAGGCTAAATTTATTCCCCGTTCCTGCCCATTGCTGGTGTGTCTGGGTGTTCCAGTCACCCAGTACGAGGATGTCCATTTTCGGCCCTGCCCTTCTAACCTTGTCTAGCCGTTGGTAAAACTCCACTTCGTTGTCTCTATGTGTGGAAGTTGGATCGCATAGTTGGACAATGGGGGACATTGTGAGGCCTGGCAGAGACACTATGAAGATCAGCCTGCTGACTATGGGTATAAAGCTGATGACAGCTCTATTCCAGTATGTAATAGAAAGCCTGCACCGTGCTCGTGTCTAGCATCCTCCTCACTGCATTAGAGTTAATGGTTTTCGTCCACTGCTGTCTCTCCAAATGCTGGGCTACTGACTTCTACTAGTCCCACTGATACCGTTCTAGCGCATGGAGAAGTTGTTTCACTTTGCCGAGCTGTAATGTGCGGACGTACCGTGCACTTATGGATATTCCTTCTCTGAATATCTGCTTTGGTTCCATTAGCACTCTTTATTGCTATCCCCACCCCAGAAGCCTGCCGGGGAGAGAGCGCGGACCTCGATCCACCCACGATGAATTTTCTTTTGCAAATATCCATGGTCCAGTCTCCGTGCTTAAACAGCTGGTGGCACCAATCTTCCTTTCCAAGCGAACCACAGCCGATGGGTCGGCTTGGTCGTGGACACGCAAGCACTGTGCCATGGCCGGAACGCTGAATAATTTTTCGCAAAGGTTGCAAAGAAGGGAAAAACTTCGCTCCCTGCAGCAGGTGATGCAAAAATGGTTTTAGCGGAGGCTACAAGACAATATACTTTAAGAGCTTGGAAAAAGCTTATGCATTTGTGTGATTAACAAATCTTATATAAAATCCACACCATGGTACATTAAAACAAAAAGCGGGCCTTCAAGAAGAGGAAGAGCAGTAGCGAAGAAAAGCTTCGACAGTGATGAAAATTGTCAACATTTACACATCTAGGCTAAACCCCATGCTTACACAAGCCAGCCAAAATGTGCACCACCACTACTATTAAACTGTTAAAAAACTATAGTTATAACAATTTTAGATGGACAGTTGCTAGAAAGGAACTCAAAACTATGGTTTCAGCAAATCACTTTATTGAGATGACACTTAAGGTTTGAGTTACGTGCCAGAAAAATGCTTGGTTATCACCAAGTATATATAGATATGATATACATGCAACTATACACGCACACGATCTACATATTCATCTTTAAAAACAACTGTTACAACTCGCCATGCAAGCAGCAGGGTGCATGTTTCTCATGTGCAACTGTTATGTTGGTGGGGGGGGGGAAATTTTAAATGATCGCCAGATTTCAGTTCAAGAAATAATTTCTGTCTCCAGAGCATCTGTGGTTCATATACTATTGTCTACAGAACTAATGAAGCTTAACCTTACCCACCAGAAAACTAAAATAGTCTTTCAGTGTGTCTTTAGACAAAGTTCAAAATCAACAAATCCACTCTTACTTTGATGTTATATGCTTAGGTTCGAATCTCAAAAACTTTCACTTTATGTAAAGATGTTTGAAGTGTGGTATGTAATCAGTAAAAATTATTTACAAAAACTTATTATACTTTGATCTGTCCATTTTCTCTGCTGGTAACTTTCAATGTTGTTTTGGCATGAAAAATTTCTGGACAGGACCAAAAGGTATGCAAATACTTGTAAGTTGTAGGGTACACATCAACATCTAGTTGTGTAAATCTTGTCATCTCTTTTTCTCAATGGCACATGCATGTTGAAATCTTCTCCTCTCCGTGTCATTATTAACTCCCCACGGACAGCCCGTCCTGACAGACTAGATAATGTATGGGCTTGATTATCACAGATATTGTTTTATCTTTTGGTAATGGCCATTTTTAAGTATTTTACCACTCACAATATTTGTACACTGTATGACTGCTGGACAAGTCTAGCAATAAATCATGTTATTAATGTGTGGTGCACATAATAAAAAAGAACTGTCTTCTTTGAATATTTGTCTTTAGATGCAAGGGACTGATATTACTTAGCCAGTAACGATATATGGGTATATACTATTTAAAGCTACCAAAACTGTCTTTACCTTGTTAAAGCATCAAAAGAAACAGCCCTTAAAGTATTTCATCTACATAATAATCTACAAATAATACTGACCAATTCCACACAGCAAAATTGGTTGTTTATTAACTGTTACACCATCTTTTATTTTATTGAAAAACAAATTTTTAGTTTTTGAAAAATGTTTGGAGGGGCATGTCCCCCACTTTTTTTTTCCAAACCTGTCAATTTTACTAAAAGCATCCCACACTTCATCCTTGTGCAAAGTGTACTTTTTAATAGGGTAGGACACAATATTTACACAAAAACTGAACAATCAGAATTAATAACAGTACTTCCTCATTAATAACTTTCCTTTTTCCCATTCAGTGCAAGCATACATTACTTTTAGACAAAGTACAGATAACATCTCCCTCAAATCTATTTTTTAAAAATATTTATCAATCAACTGTGCACAAGCTACATCTTCTATCAAGCAAGAATGCTGTATTATCATGCATTACATTATTTTTATTTATCTATGATCCAATCAGAAATAAATGAAATGTGAATGCACAATATTAATGGATGTATAGAACTCAACTTCTGCAAACAATAAACTGCACTCATTTTTCTCTTACACTCACACAACCTTCCTTGGAAATTCTCCCACAAGTAACTTCTACAAAAACTCTTGAAAACAATGACAAGCATTCCACTCAACCTGACATCTGACTGATAATGCCTAAAAGAACACAGAAGGAAAAATATCACTGAAACTAACCTTTGAACACCTTCACATGACCCCTTCCACCAGAGGCAAATATGACACACATCATGCAGATTCGTGCTTACAGTTTGGCAACTTCCCACACACTTCAAAAATGTAGCATTCAGATTTTTTTAAAAATCAGGCAACTGTTTTATAACGAAATACAATGACCATTAATAGCTTCTATACCTGTGTTCCACAAAACCAAAAATTAGGGTATGCTGCTATATAATGAAATGATTCCTTTACAGAATGAAATGAGTTCAAAATACCGAAAAATAATGACTACCTGTCCCATGCATTCAGCAGGTCTAATATGTAAGTCTCTCCTTCCATTAAATTCTCTCTCACAAACACACACCAACACATGCATTCCAACCAAAGCCAAGTAGCATATACCGTTATGTCATCAACCGCTGTAAAAATGTGAGCAGGCAATTTCTCTGAGCAGATAATGGAGACACCAACACTTCAATTATTAATGTGATTACAAAAATAATTCACAACTATTCTAAATGGGCAGATCTTACAGGGAGTGTACCTATAAGGGTGGTAAACACATACTGAACCTTTATTCCTTTTATTTATATAGCTGTACAACAAAACCGAACCTCTCCTAGTACCTCCTACTAGTTTTCCAGCAAGATTTGTTCAAACATAGCAGGAAAGGAATGACAAAATGAGTCACGAAAAAAGAAAAAAAAAAAAAAAACCCATGGCATTTCATTGAAAGCTATTTGCAAAAGCATGACAACACATTGTCTTGAAAACCACAGCACTATGATCATTTCACATTTCTTTTCCCATTTGTTAATTTAATTTTTGCTTGTTCTCCAGAATACTAAATGTAACCTTCACAATTTTAAGTTTTGATTTATGAAGCAAAAAGCTTTACTCTGAGGTTTTTTACTTAAAAAAAAAAAAAGTCAAAACAGAAATAACACAGATCTCTATACCAAAAGTGCTGAATTATCCAATTTTTACCCCACTAAAAAACAGTACCAATCAAAGATTATTAGCCCCACAGAACAGAGACAAGCGCCGTTATCTTACTTATCTACAGCTTTATTGTTAATTTTATTGCTAACAACTGATTTCTTTCAAGGCATTCATTGTTTGCCTCCTTTGTTCTTCCACATCAAAACACAAGGACATGACAATGAAGTGCTTTGAAATCATTAAAATGTCTTACTTTGATTGTTGTTGCTTTTTTACCTACTGTGAATTGCACTTTCATAGGACTAAAACTTACCTTAACGAGAAACATATATATATATACAAAACTGGTGCAAAAGAAGCTGACTCAGATGAGGGTCAATATGAAACCAAAACTTAAAAGATAAATTCTTCTAAAAAGAAATGTAAAACTGGACACTTACCCCCCTTTACCAGTTGTGAAAATCATCATGGAAACAGTAACATAAAAATTAAAGTACTGAGAATCAAAGATGAAAAAAAAAAAAAAATAAAATAAAAATAAAATAAAAAAAAAAAGGTGCATGGCAGTGTATCCCACAAAATTCAGGAAATTAATGTTTACATGTTCATAAATTTACACAGAGAGTTTTTGTAGAGGCCTGTTAGATGACTTGCAAAATTATGCCCAGCATTCTATGATTAACTCACATGCCACACATGACAAAATCAAACAATCCTTGTAGCCTATTTCACAACAATTATTATATTGCAGTGTTCTTGAAACTTGCCCTACATGTAAAATCACTAGGGGCTGTGAAAAGGCACAAGCAGGTTGTTGCACACAGCTCAGTTCCTTCCATGCCACAAGCCCACTTGTTAACAAACACCTCCACATGTACATGAACACACTGTTGTAGAAAAGCAATGTGACATAGTTCGGACACACTGACTTCAAGTATCCCCACCAATGATAAGATTTGTTCACAGGTAGAGATGGTCTTTTGAAATGCATAACACCAGTCTGCCAGATAAGGATTGTTTCTGTGTGATGATCTTGTGTTGACGTGTAACATTTGTGTATCCTCTGTTACAAGGAACCCAAAGAAGTTAAAGACTTGATATACTGGAACACGTATATTGCTATCGGTGTTATCTGATGCATTACTGACCACATCAACCCTGGTAAAGTGTTTATGCACTTCTGAACTGTTACCTTGGGTCCATGAATGACTAATAAAGGAATGGCAAAAGGCATTGTGTCGACTTGGCAGCCATTCTCTCCTCACTAAACAGCCACTGTTTGATACCCTAACTGCCTGAAATGAGTTGTATGGCGCCTGAAATAAACCTAATGCACAGAATCAGACCCTACCAAGGAAGTGAATGTCTTGTGTTACATTAGACTGGCCCGTGAACACAGGATGCATGTACTGTGACGGTTCTACCCCTGGGCTTGGAAACTTCCCATCTCTGAAATGCACAGCCATGTGCCAAGAAGCGTCTCTAGGCTATCTGCACAGCGAGCTCAACACCACTCAGCAATGTAGGAGAAGTCGTGGAACAACTGCTGGTCATCCGGGTTCAGAGGTCTGCGCTCTTTGGGCGGAGTAAGAACAGGTCGCTCTGAAGTGAATTCTTCATCAAAGTTACTGACATCCTCCATGTTTTTCTGAAACAAAAACATAATGATGGAATTTTGGGGTTTTGTTTTTGGACAGTAGCCCCTATTGCTGATTATAACAGCTACACTACAAAACTTCATGCTTCATATTGTTACACTCCTGTTGCTCAGCAATAGCTTAGAACTTTTGCACACCCTTACAATACAACCTTAGATGAGTGATATTATTTTTTTACTAATAACTCTTTCTTTAAGTCTTTAAACTGACAAAAATCCTTTAAAATGAATGACTTGTTTATTGTACAAAATTATACATTTTTGAAGAAAGCATCTTCAATGTCAATGCTGCTTCAGTAAATGTGGCTTTGTTTGCCCGCCAAGCAAACTGCTAGGAAAATTAATGTTGGACGTATAAGGAGAAAGAAGGAACAATGATTTGATTAAAAATAAAAATGGCAAAGAACTGAATAATGGCAAATCTATACATGCAGAGAAATAAAAAGAATAACAATCAGAGCCTTACCACAGTAGGAACAAATGGTGGCTTCACTTTCTTAGTCAGCAAGTCATTCCACACTAAGCTCTGCAACAAAACCACATAAATGTATCAGAAAAAAAAATCTATTTAAACCCTCACTAGAGAGACGACAGAGCAGGCTTTTTGGTGCCACTGTAATGCCTTCCAGCTGTTTATATTGTGGAGTATGTGTCATGGTCTATAACACCTAGCTGGTTTAGATTTTGAGTCTTGTGGTAGGCATCAGATGGAATATAATTTAATGACCTTCAAAGTGAGGCTTCAAGCTCCATATGCAAGATCTCAGTCCTCGGACATGTGTGTAGCACTTGACTAGTCCTCCATAAATTATACGAGGAAACCATCTGTTCTACTTCTGGAGATCTTATCTCTCCAGGTTGCATAAAATGTTGAATACTAAGCAGGAACAGACTAATGAAAAGGGGATATCTAGCTTAATTCTATTCTGGATTCTGTTCAGTCAAGTGTTTGATATTGCAAACCTTCCTACTTTCACCAGTTGTTATCACATTGTATTTTGTGAAATCTTCATTAGATGACTATCGGATGAAGCATGAACTGAATCTTCTTTTCAGAGACCATTGAATGGTTACATCACAAACTTGTATTACTGGACTGCTTGCAGACATGTTTTTACAGTTAACTGCTAAAATGAGGCTAGTGTGTAAAAAGCTTCTGGTTTAGTTACGTTCATTGTTTGGGCCCGCTAAGACTAATAGTGGAGAACTTCGCAAGAGGCTAAGTGTTGGTATCGGCAGTTCACCTATGCACATCTGTGGTTACATGACGTACCTGTCAGTCACAAAATCTAGCAAACAATAAGTACTGTAAAATGCCTACAGATAATTATTTCAATTATATATGATTTAAACAACAAAATTATAACATTAACATGACTTACTGCAATGAAGTACCAAAAAAAAAAAAAAAAGATAAGAAAGAAAACAATCCTAGTACATTTATGCAACCCAACAATATAACAGCTATCTCAAAACATCCATATCCATTCATCTCCCCAATCCTTTATAATTTTTTTTAAAATCAGCTTTTCACGACTAACAAGCACTTACTTTAAAAAATGCATAAAAACATGGTATACAAACTATCAAAATAATTTATGTATCATTGTTTACAAAGACAATACTGACGACAGAAAGAGAACTAAGTGTTATTTTAGTGTAAACAGCAGTAAAATAAAAGCATCAATTACAAAAACACACACAGCCTTACCCATAAGCCTCATTTGATTTAATGCTTTACTGACCACCTACAATAATACCACCATGAATGTTTTTTCCAGTCTGCACAAGCTGTCTACTTTTTTGTCGCCTGCATAAAGCTCAAAGCTTGGGCACCCTAGTATCTGACATTCCTTACCCATCTCCTTTTGTCTCCAGGATTTTTTCAAGGTTAATAACACAACCCACCCCTCTTCCAAAACCAGTTTCTTTTAAAACTGGCGTGCACACAGATGGTTCTCTTTTCTACCCTTACCACCTCCCCATAAATCCACAATGGCGGTCCTCATGCATTGTTTTCATTTACATGTTCAACCGCCCTTGTTTCTATTCGAGACTGCTGTTCTATCCATTAATGCTTCCTCAGTTCTTTACCCTCAACTATGCTGCCCTAAAACTTTAAACAAAAACGTGTTCAGATGAATCTTTGTCAACGTAACCTGGACTGCAAGCAATGCAGGATCTTGTTCTTCATGAGGCCTATGTGTTAATATATTTCTGGTTGTTATCATTACTGTAAATTATAAAGTTTATGTTGAAGGGTAAACCCTATCCATACTTTAAGTTAGTGGTAGGCAGTAATTAATTAAACAGCAGATGACTATGCACAATCAGAAACCAAAATAAAGTACTGTCAGTACTAGTTGGAAGTGGGCAACTGCTAAATGAGAAGGGAAGTTCTGAACCAGCAACTTTTTCCTTCACAGTCAAGCACACTAATCACTAGATTACCAAGCCTACTTTATGATTTGTAAGACTTAATCAAAAAAAGAAAAAAAAAAAAAAAAAAAAACCAAAGAAAAAAGCCCCAACCCCAGAAATAAAACTCTTTTCTTCAAAAGACCTCCCATGCAGATAAGAAAAATACCCTTTTCTTTGGTTCATAAGAACAATTAGTGCGTATACTACAATGTCATAGTTAAAAGCCACTGTAAATGATTGCTTGTGGCATGACTTCAAGATCATAGGTTTTTACTGTTTGCAAAGTAACAGTTGTTTCTGTGGCATCCATGCAGACCAAATTCTTCTTGCTCTTTGACCACAGCGTGCTCTACCATGCATGATTAATCAAGTGCAGCAAGACAAGAAGTGGCGTAAATAATTGGTCGCCTTGTCACAGGCAAGTGACAGATCACTTCATGCTTACGTTTCAAATACTCAAAAGCAAGATTTTACAAAGATCTTGCTAAGGTGAAGAGAGTAAATGGTGAAAAGAAATACTCTGCAATCTGAACTTTCAACATTAAAAACGAGTGTTAGTTAATTCCTTACATGCTGCAATGATTTTTATTCTGTACCTAAGAAAGTTGTGCATTCTTACATTCCCATCATTTTCTATCCTTAGATGGACTTGACTGCAAAGTTTGCAGGTGAAAAATACAACTTATGTTTGCAAAAAAAAGCATGAGATGTATTCTCATGCAAGATGCCTCCTCCTACACAACATTTCCAGCATTCTGAAGATGTTGCAAATGTGGGTGCTCATTTGTGACAAAACATGACTAAGAGAGAACACAGTGGTCAAAGATATACTTATGTCCCTAACGGCTGAGCAGCAGCATGACTATAAGAGAGCTGAATACAAACCAGACCAGAAATAAAAAAAAAAAACAGAGTCTGCAACCAACTAAAGAACACACTATGAGTATAGGCAGGCTGTCCACATCACTGCACTACTAGTAGTAAAAGTCAATAGTATTTGCATTCCGGTGCCCACATCACTGCACTACTAGTAGTAAGAGTCAATAGTATTTGCATTCTGGTGCCCAGCTCTTTTTACCCGAAAAAAAGACTGTCGTTTTACATCCTCAGCGTCCTGTTCACTGGCTCCTAATCGTTTCTGGGGATTACGGCGCATTAGCTACAGAGAAACAGACAAAAATATCAAGTTAGACATGAGAAGCACACAAAGTCTCTTGCATTATGCCAACAAATTTACCCGGAAAAATGCTTGCTTCTTCACATCTTCTGCATCTCTTTCACTGGAGCCAAGACGGCGATCAGGATTTCGTCGCAACAGCTAGTGCAGGATGGCATGAAAAAGGACAAACAAATAATGTAAATACAGATCTAAAGGAAAGTTTTGGTTAAAAAATAGAAACACACACATATCTATAAAAATACCAGCAAGTTTGTTTGACATAACATTGATGAATTTAAAAAAGAACCACCCCACTCTCTCTCACACACAAATGCTAAGTTATCTAAACCATCACCTACTTAATTTTCACTTACATGAGTATATGACGCACAATCTTCTTTGCACTCTTTTCCTCTTTTCAAAAATTAAAATTATATTAACGATATTCATAGTCTATTCAAAACTGCTGTGAAGAAAGTGTCTTAAAATGCTGTTTCACAATCTGATGCAATCTATCTTGGTTGGTGGTGCTGCACATTACAAATACCCATTAGTATTATTAAATGGCAGCTGTCATCCCCTTAATTTCCAAGAACTCACCCGACGCATGATGGCAATGGCCTCTGTAGAAAGGAATCGTGGGTAGCGCACCTCCTCATTGACTATGCTGTCAAATACCTCTTCTTCATCATCACCAGGAAATGGCGACTGTCCAGGGAAAAAACACACACACACACAAACTGAATAAAATTAATGACAAACATACAATCAAGTATTATTTTCATGGACTATTTTTGTAACAAAGCAAAAAACCCCTGATGTATCATCTATTAACAGTAATTAAATAAAGATTTTGCAATATCAATTTTGATTAAGTCTACAAATAATTAGAATGGCTGTTCTGTATAGGGTGATGATCGTTAGAACTAACCTCGCCAACCAGCATCTCATAGATCAGTACCCCAAGACCCCACCAGTCTACAGCACGGGTGTAGGATGTTTCTGTCAGCACTTCTGGTGCCAAAAATTCAGGTGTTCCGCAGAAAGTGCTGGTCCTATCTCCAAACCCCATGCCCTCTTTGCACAAACCAAAGTCAGCAATCTTGAGGTAGCCTTCAGCATCCAGCAACAGGTTGTCCAGCTTGAGGTCCCTGAATATAAAAATTGGTCTTGCAGTGTTCAAACAGGTCTGACCACACTGAAAATGGGGACCTTATAAGGATCTGGAAACCTATTCTGACATTTCAAGGACTATTTCATAATGTGCACTTAAAACTACAGGTTATCTATCACTCATTTTATTTTACTACACAGTTTACAAAAAAGAAAGAAGATATAACATGAGGCATGATTTTATTAGCCATTTTCTTATAAGAGCTGAAGATGCAAGTCTATAGTGTTTCATGTTCTTCCCATATCTTCCTGTTTTCATGTGTGCTTTTAAACTAGCTTTAACCAAGGAAGCAATATTTAAAAATACATCACAAATTCCACACTGTGTTTGTCTTTTTTGTCCTACAATATCCAGTCTTTGTAATCTTTTTCTTTTAACCACAAATGTTAGAAACTGAACACTCCAACTTTCCAGGCATGCTGAAAATTTCCTTAAGTTTTTAGCTAAAAAATGGCCACCTATCAATGTTGCCCTAAATGAAAATCAAACTTATTCCTCATGCATCGGTGGGAGCATCTTAGTCTGAAGCCCAATAAGTAAAGCAGACAAGCTTTGCTGCACCTTATTTTTGTGGAATAAACAAATGCCATACAGATTAAGAAATTGGTACCACTGACTGGATCTGAATAAATACAAAGACAGCCAACTATCGGAATATGACGGTTTAAAATGGCCAACCTGTAAACAATCTTGTTTTCGTGTAAGTACTGCAGACCAAGTACCACACAACCTGCATAGAAGACAGTCCGCGACTCCGTGAAGACGTCACTGTGTATATGCATCATGAGGTCACCACCGCAGGCATATTCCATGACAAAACATACATGCTCCTGCAAACATTACAATATAGCCTTTCAAACTTTGTTGAAGTCATCACTTGATACATCAGAAGAGCATGCAGGAACAGGCACTTGTCATCCCTCTGTAACTTCCCTTTTTGAGGCACAAAGCTTAACTCTTTATAGCACACTCCAACGCATTAAAAAACAAAAAACTACATGAAAGGAACACCAAGAAATTAACTGTAAAGAGGTGGACTCATGTTGACCTGACTGTAAATATCTATTGAGAAAGTGTTGAGCTAAGTGGTGAGAGAACAGGTGTTTAAACCTGGAGATATACCAGTTTAATACTTAGGTGAGCATAGGTGTGGAAAAGTACTGCTGTTGCTTTTTGTCTTAATTTTGAGAGTTAAGGAACTTGATTTTTTTTTAAATAATACACTTATACAATGGAAACCTATTTACATAGCTGAGGCCTTTGTACCCAGTGTTTTTCAACGTAACTAGTCTACATAAGAGAAACATGATATCAGGTGAGGAGCAGATTGAGAAAATAATGATTTTAGGGTGACCTGATTGAATATAACATACAATTTTGATACTTTGGTATTAAATACATAAGGTTCAGGCATGTTTTTGTTAAAAAGTTTGTGTTGATGGTAAATAAATTCTTGTTTACTTTTATTACTTTCACAAGACAAGGCTCAGCACATTAGAAAATACACTACTGTACAGCAGACTGTGATGTCATTACTAGAGCAAAAATCAGTCAGGGACTACAGCTGCACATCTTCCGAATACTCACTGCCGTCTGGAAGCAGGCAAAGAGGTTGACAAGGAAAGGGTGACGCATGGTGTTAATAACTTCAAAAATGCGCTTCTCAGACATCAAGCTTTCTACTTCATCTCGGGCTATGATGTCACCTTTCTTCAAAGCTTTGATGGCAAAATACTCATTAGTTCTGCGATACTGAGTCAGCAGGACCTGGAAGAGAAAAAGCTGTCTTAACAACAAACTATATCATCTGCATTTTTTAATACCAAGCATAAACATTAAGCCAGCAGCTATCTATCGCCAAATTTTTAGGTCTGTAAACAGTAAAGGAAAATCTAGGAACAGCACAAAGAAATAAAAAAATCATGAAGATGGGAAGTGAAGCTGTTTGAATTTGCTTAAATAAAACTTTAAAATCAGCCTTTCCTTTGTAGGTAGCCTTCCCCAATGATCTCTAACAACTCCATCAAACATATCAGCCATGTTGTTATCTTTGTACTTTGTGTTAGAATGTTATGGACTGCTGATTTCTAACGTTGTACTTGATAAATTTCAATTAAATCAACCTAGGCTGAATTTTAAAAAATGAAAACAAGCACCCTTCTCACTTTGGCAAAGCCAGTCCAAAGACGTCAAAGGTCCCCATATGACCCATGGGCCATACTTTGCCCACCCCTGATCTAAATACTTCCTTAACGCCTGTCTAATGGTTGTGTGAAGCGTCTAGGTGCTTGCCACCTTACACTTGCAGCCCTCACCACTGTCTCTGTGGCACTTGAAAAAAGTGAACAGTCTATGTTAGTCTGTCCTGCCAGTATAGCTAGCTTCTCCATAAGTCCTGAGCAGTCCCCTCACTTTCTACAACCAGTGAAAATGATTTATCTCCACACTATTCAGCCTGATTATGGTCTGAGACTTCAACAGCCATACCAGTTGGCGATACCCAGATCTTGATCTAAAAGGAGAAGAAGTGGAAGACTTAAACCAGATGACCCTCACACATCCTACTTCAGAGCATGATGTAGCCAAAATTGCCTGATGGCAAGTGGAACAACAACTGGAAGGAAGTGATCATAACCCTATCACCTTCCACTCAGAGCATGAATGCAGTCCTGAGTACCTCAAAACAATGCCCAAGCTGGAACAACAAAAAGAATGAAACCAAACTAGTCAGGATTCCACAAAAAAAACACATGAAACTGCAAGATGGCAAGCTTTGGGGAGCAACTGCCGACCTATACTGGAGAACAGAGCCTGCATGGACAGACAAAATAACGCACAACCAGTCAAACGTGGAAAAAGAAGAAGAAGAAAAAAAGACGACTGTTTCATACTATGGTCAACATCTATTGAAATTTACCTTTCCAAAGTGGCCTCGACCCAAAACACTTATAGGTCGGAAGTCATCCATACAACAGGGTTGTCCTGCAAACCTGAAGACATATGCCACAAAAATTTAATCAAATAATGAAGAAAAGAGGAATTTAGATACAATTAACCTTTTCTCTCTTGTGCATTCTGTTTGAAACATATATCTACGCTTTACACTTCTGAGTTTCTTCAACTACTGAGTAAACATGGTTTAAAGACTGTAAATAATCAACGGAGCTGTAAAGAGTTAACCAATCCCTAAACTAATGAGAAATAATTGGAGATCAAACCAGTAGTTTGGCAACAATATACCATCAAAAAGTTTCACCTGCATCTGAAGAATAGTACAGAAATCAAATTTATTTAGATTATTTCTAACATGGCAATGCAAGTGATCAATAACAACAATCTCCTCCCCCAACCATACAAAATCCAAAAACAAACTAGAACATAAAACTTTTATAAAAGTAAATAAAAAGTTATCAGTTATCAAGTTGGAATACATCTCTAAAAGCCCTTAAAGCAAAGATTATTTCCCCCCTTTACTTACAAGGACTCTGATGTTGAGGGAGGTAAGGGTGCTGGCCTTGTTTTTTCTGATGGAAGAGGTGTAACAGGCAAGGATGGAGATGATTTCTGTTGAGGTGGTGATTTCTGGCGTGGAATGGTGGGTACCACAGACTTTACATCTGCCGTGGTTATCTGTTGGGAAGGGACATCAGCATGGCTGGAGGAAGTGGTGGAGGTGGCATCTGCTGTGGATATGGAAGGGGGAGCAGTGATGACATCCAGGTCCAGGTTGATGGAGGAGGTGTTCGGCGTGATGAGCTCTTCTGGCAGGAAGTCAAATTTGGAAAGTGCTTGCTGAAAGCAACATAAAGCGTGAAGACTTACTCAAACTGTATTTAGTTTCTACATAACTACATAAAAGGCCAATATATGTGTAATTTTTCTGATGAAAACAGATGACTACATAGTATTTATCAAGACACTTTCTAAGTATGGAAATGATCTGACCAAAACTGATAAGCAAAACTTTTTCTAAACTCTCTTTGCAGAAGTAAAATTTAAAAACAAACACCACTCCCCCACATACACACAGATATACACGTATGCTTAAGACTTCTGAGATAACCTGTGGGATCCGAGGAATAACGTCTACCACAATAAACTACAAACTTAAGTTCTGCACTTTTTTTTCCAGTCTGTCAGAGAATTTGACAGGCTATTTGCATATGAGATTATCATAATTCTCCATTTCCTGGTCTGGAATCATATAAAATTCGGATTATATACTCTTATATTCTTCTGTATTTTCTTATGTGAGATTTTCCATTCTCCATTTCAGGATCCTATAAAATTAGCATTACATGTGAATGTATTTTCTCGTATTTTATTATGCCAACATAACTGACAATTAATGAAAAATTTTAAGATTGCTGATTGAAAAAAAAACAACACCACAAAAACAGAAATATTTCCAAAAAGAAATAGCCACTGATTCTACACCTTATTTCATTAAAGAAATGAAGACAACATAAACACACCTGGATTTCTCGCTCTTGGGAGGTAGCTTGCCTCTCCCTAGCCGTAGACGTCACATCATCAGCAGCATGACGATGAATCTTTTCTGGAAGTGGTGGAGCTTCAAAACTTATCTGAGAAACTGGAGGGCCCCGATCAGCTGACATTATTCCTAGACAGGAACAAGAAACTATATGACACTATCAGCCTCAGGTTTCCAGGTTTCCCTCTCTACACACTTGATGTTGCAACACAGAAATGAGTATATAAAAGCTTGAGCAAACAAAGAAATACATATAAGATTTATGCACTTTCCAAAGAATTTGGTCTGGTTCTGGTTTCTTTGTCCTGCAACTTCTTTCTTTTTTCCAAAATCGAAGGCAAGTTATTAATAGTACATGTTAGATGCTTCCAGATTTTAAAAGAATTCTTTTTTTTAAAATCATTTGTCATAAACCATTGCAAACTGGAATACTGTTTTCCATGGTAAAATCCCTTTCTGCAAGTATTTACCAAATGACATAACTATGTGGAGTTTGCCCTACTAGCTATCCAAATCCAAGTGTCCGCTCCCAATTAGTCGGGACACGGTTTGTAGGGGAATAGGTGTTTTAGCAACTAGGGCTATATCATGGTAAAGCATCAACCCCTGTAGAGTAGGGGGATTGGTGGTCCACACTGAGCCAGCAACTAAGGATATCACAGCAAAGTTGGCAGAGTTTGATTCCTGTTTACTGGTGGCAGTCCAGTTGTGCAACCTTCACCAACAATACAGTGAGGATTGGCTGTCCTTGTTTCAGATCTCGAATTAGGTGCATGTTACATATGCTTACAAGGATGGCTGGTTTGCCGTGATATAGCCTTAGTAAAACACCACCCCCCACCTACTGTTTATTGGTCAACTCTGGCAAATCGGGAGTGGATAGCTGGAACTGGGTAGCTAGTAAGTCAAACTACACAAAGTCTTGTCATCTGGAACAGTGTGCCTCAGCCATGCCAGTTGATAACTTACCAGGAGAGGTAATTTGTGGAGAACTATTATTAGTGTCAGCTCCATTCTGTGGTAAGGCTCGTTTGATCAAACGTCCCCATGTAGCAACATTGATGTTCATCTGATTGGGTCGCAGAAAATTCTTTCCTGTTGTGTTAAGAAAGCTTTTTCATTTTTAACTGTTCAGGCTTAATAATAAAAGAAACAAATTCACAATCCATATCTAAATGTATATAAAATTATTTTCAAAATCTCATGCTACTTTTCAGGAATATGAACATCACTCAAGATAAAGGAAACACCATTTTAAAATAAGAAAATAAAATATCACAAAAATGCTCCCTACCTTTGTGCTTTGGAAAGATTTTCCGTTGTCTTTGAAGCTTTGGTTTACGCGACAAGGTGGGGTTTAAAAATGTAATCTGCAAGAACATAAATGTGCAACACCAACCAGAAAATTACAAGCGTAAAAGTCTGCTCTACTTTTCTGGCATGAAATCTATATATAACCATGCATATTTTGTCTCCTCCCCTCAACATCCCTCCCCCTCACTATACATAAACACACACAATCCAGCATGGAATTAATACACCACCATTTTATGGACATATGTGGTGATGCACAAACATCTACAAAGACACTGACCTCTGCAAATAATATGCCTTGTGGCTCTAAGTGTATCGTTAAACCATGCCGCTGGTTGTCTAGAAAGTCTTCTAGCCTCAGGAACTTTGTTGCACACATCTGCCGCCAGTCTCGCCAGTAGACTGACAACTCCAGTTCTCGTGACTATGCAGTAAGAAAAAGTGAGTCAGGTGAGGAAATGCAAAATCTACTAGGATTAGTCTATAATGTCATGTAAATGATACATATGCAATCTCCCAGTACCCAAAATGCTTAAAAATGCAAATATGCCTTTTTATATTAATCGTAAATGAATGATACCCCATCCCCCTTTCAAAACTTGCTAAATTCCACCCAATTCAGGTTTTAACTAACAAGGGACATAGCTGGCAAATCAACCAGTCTGCTTTCCACCACCGAACCATGACTTCAAACACCTTGAATTCAAGTTCATTTATTTAAATGTTAAAAATAAAACTCTTAAAAATATTGTAGGATACTTCTTTATAGTTTTTTTATTGTCCTGAACACTAAATCAACCCTGGGCCAGGCTAAATGAACACTTTAGCAGTAACACATTTGATGTCAACCAGACATTTGTAAGTACATTTAATACTAATATTAAAAACTAAAGACTAAACGCACACAACGGCTTTCTTTAAAATTGAGAAAAATCAAATTTAGACACCCTTGTGAGATTTAATCTCTGAATGTGTATCGCCAAATGGCCCTTTTTGTTAAATAAATGGTGGCTGAACTTGTTCGAATAAAGCATGGTCTGTAGGCAATATTTGATGTTAATAGCTACTTCAGTAATTAATGATTCGTTTGTCTTTTGGATCTGGGTCAATTCAACTTTTTGATGTTGTACTCTTACAAGGGACAATATGGATATGGTTGATGCAGCTTGGTGGATCTGACTGGAATGATATAGTTTTGGGTCAAAACAACCAGTGACCCAATAACAAGCACTCTATCAAAATGTACTTAATAAGCACTTGATACTGTACAACGTGACTATCAAAAAAGCTTTACAACAGTATGAACTGTTTGTCGTAAGTTGCCTTGGGGTTAGTCATAACAGAGATGGAGTTTGTATGGTAAAATACATCCATTAAAAATGTTTGGGTTGTATCTAAGCTGAGGTTGCAACACAGGTCTCTGAGGTTTTACCGTACACCGCGAGTGAATAACATACGAATAATAGGATTTGTGTAATGCATTTCGTCACACAGAGGGAAGCTTCATGCACTTCATAAGTGACCAGGGGCAGTGGGGAAAGAGGCCATGATGTAGATGCTGCAATGAAGTACAAAAAAGCACTACATATATACATGAACATGCACCAGTTAGCAGTACAACATGAAGGAACACAGAGACAGGAGTGTGAAGGAGAATGGACAACAGAAATACAGAACCTTCTACCTATGCAACTTAATACCAAAGGCGGGAAGGATAAGGCATTACACAAGCCTGCCAGGGTAAATGCACTGGACCATAACTCGCTCAACTAAGAATAAGTCTCAAGATCTAAGTACTTACCCGGTCTAAGTCGATGGAACACCTGTGATCCCAGCACTGCTGACTGTTAGGTTTCCAGGAGGTTTGTGCCACCTGCTGGTTATCAAGTCGTAGAATGGCCATTACCTCATCTGCATAAGAAGCATGTATATACATATAGAGAGATATGTTCTATGAATATTGGAGAAGATATCTGCATTGATATGAAATAAAACACACATGCACGAACATGAATCAATGACCACCCATGCATACACACAGCTCTCACTTTTTCCATGGGCACTCACTTCTTTACATCTTTAAGAACTGCAAAACTAAGATTTCATGCTATCATTTCAGCTTCATATGGTATAGGGAAAGTTGGCAAGTGCCACTCACTGGACAACTCATCCTTAACGTTGTACACTTTGGTGCCACCACGTCGAAGAAGACTTCGACTTTCCCCAGGGGAGGCCATCCACAATGACATGCTGTCTTTCCGCCGTATGGGAATATCTTCCAGAAGACCTTGAACCCCTACTAATCTGCAAAAGACAATGCCTTTCATTATAGAGGCACAGCTATACTGGTTTAATAAAAGATGACACAAGAAAAAAGAAATCTAGGCCACCCTGAAACTTAAAAAAATGTTTTTCAAAGGGTCTAGTAGGGGACAGTTTAGGAGCTATCTACCTACAAACATCACCATGCACAGAAAGAAGTTTAAGTTCATGTTTTTCCACATATGTGCCTAGTTAACATATGGTCTCAGCTCTCTGACTAGATCGACAACACGAACATATTTACCTACAATTCTTATGTCTGTGCTACTGACCTCTTCTCTGTGCATGGTTATGTTTGTAGGAACATAACTCAAAAATGGATAGGGGAGTAAGCACCCACATTTTGGAAAAACAGTTCTTTGTGCCATCTTTACCAAGTAGCTTGAAGGAAAACAAAATGAGATCCTTAAGACCATAATAACCACCTCATCCGAAGGCCTCGTAGCATCTGATCACAGCTGACATTATTCTTAACACCATTCGTGTGCTAAGCTGTTGTAATGTCAAAAAGCTCTTCCCCAAGATGATTTAAATCCCTTTTAAGCTTTTAACTATTGTCATGCTGAAATAATTCCCCATGAAGACTGAGATCCTTTTTACCTCACTTCCAGCTTGCCTGTCACTGCAGCTGCTTTGCTGAAAGTGTTGGCTGCACGGGGGGTTGGTGGCTGGTTACTGAGGCGGTGTGAAGCAGAGCTACTGTAGGTGGTGTTCAGCAAGTCGTCCAGCTCTCGCCTCAAAGTCTGAACTTTAGACGACTTGCTTGTATCAGGCTCCAGTTCCAGAAGTCGTTTCTCCAGTGACATTCGTATTAACTCCATTTTCTGGGACGATTCGCACAGTGTTGACTGAGCCTGAGATCAATACAGTGTTATATTTTGAGCTCCACGATGCATATCCAATATTTCTCTTTCTCTTGTCTTTCTCTCCTGGGGAATATGTCTAGATGTACATAAAAATTCACCCCACCAGCAGGCCCCATTCTACTATAAGTTTTTACTTGTAAGGATGAAGTGGAAAAAAAATCATACGGAGCTAGACATGTACCTCTTTCAATGCTTTCTTGTCTTCTATTTTTGAATTCTGTAATGTGCGAATGACATTTTTTGAACCTTCAGCCACAGCTGATTCAATCTTCAGATGATGTCTCAGCTCTTCTATTCTCAATTCCAAGGGAGAAAGTATCTCACAACGTGAACCTGAAAAATACCACTGACATGACAGCAAGCAAGCATCAGTGTGCATACCTAGGTGCATATATGCACGGGCATGTACACATGAAAACCCACAAATATATCTGCATGCCTACATACAAGACTGCCTGAGGAAAAGGATTAATGAAAATACACTCATGCATGGGACTGTAGATAACAGAATGCATGTATGGACACTGTAACAAAACAAAAAGAATAAAATCTCTTTCAAAGGGCGTAATATCTCAAAACAAAATGTTAAAGAATTAAGTCCTAAGACAACTCTTTACCATCAGCTTCAGTGGTGCTTGACGAAATGTCCTGACTAGCCTTCAACATTTGCATGCGAATGATCTCTATCTTTGTCCGAGCATCTGCAAGCATCTGCTGTGCCTCTGCCAGTAGTTTTTTGTCACGGGAAGACCCAGAACTGTACATGGCAATCATGTTTTCTGCACCTTGCTTCACCTAAACAAATGGCCATTTCTTATAGACGTGGTTTAATTCACACAACTGTGTAAGTACAGGATTAGTAAAAATTACTTTAACACTTGAATGTGCATACACAATCCATTAGTGCTAACATCATTTTGACCAACCCATTATATACATAAGATTCACAAGTATAATATTTTTAATCCCTTCTATATTCTAATAAATGCATTCTGTATCTGGTCCCTTTTTTCCCTAAATAAAGCATAGCAAGAAAGAAGATGCCTCTTATCTTCTGCCATTTCTGTTTTTCCATATTTTATTTATCCTAATCATAAGTGCTGTATATACATACAAGCAATCCCACTTATGACAGATTCACAATACACCTGGGCTTCCCCAGGTAACAATTGTTTTCCCTAATTTCCCCTAGCACATGGCCACAGGCTAAGATGCTTCTCAGAATGCTGATGTACAAACCTTGTTCTCAATATCTAGCTGCTTCTGCAGTGAAGCCAAACGCTGATTTCCTCCATTACTATCCACGGCATCCCCTGCCTTCTCTGGTGACTTCATCCTCTCTGTGACGGAGACAGATGTCAACATTTTCAATTTGCAGACACACTAACACTCTTTAGAGGCAAAGCACTAAAGGTTTGTTAAGCTATTGAAGGTTTTACAAACAGACACATTATGTGTGAGCTCCAGAGGGCTGGATCTGTGTGGATGCAAGCACACAGTGTGCATTCATCTAAGACCTTATCATGATTAGGTGCCACCACCACAGTTGTAACCGTCATCTAATGCTGCAATGTTGTCTCAGCTCGGTTGTGAATGCCATATCACATGGTCACAGTAACACTCACTGCTGCTGGTTATCCCAACCTACCTTGTAAATGCTAGAGCTTTACCTGTTCATAAACAGGTGCACACAATAATGCATGATAAATAAATAAAGACCTTACTGAACTCTTTTTATGTTAGGCAGATAGGAGTAGGGCATATAAGTGTCTCAAAAAACATATCAGTTAACTGGTAACCAATGTTTGTTCCGACAGATTTAAGAGCAGGTTGCTTTTGTAATTACCACACACAGGTGTACTGCAGGTTCTCTCACCTGTGGAAATATCCTGCGTACTGTTGGTGAGCAAGAGAAAGGTGTTGACTTCCTGCAGGTCTTGGTGCAGCTGCTGCAACTTGGTGTTGGCCTTCTTCACGATACTGTTGACATTGGAGAGTGACTTCTTGTCTGTGGAAACCTCACGCAGTTTTTCTGCTCCTTCCTTTATCTTCATTTCCTTGCGGATCTCCTTCTTCAGTGCCTGCATCATCATCCTTTGATGAGTGTGGGAATGTACATGGATAACAGCTTTAAAATAACAAGTCTAGGAAAAACTGGCTTGAACTAATCAGGTTCACAATTCTGTGAAATTTGTTTTCAAAGAGATTGTGCAGTAATATGTAATATCACCTTTAGCAGAGACCTTGATGATGCTGCAGGAAAAATGTATGGCCTGGAAATTGTCTTTGCAATCTATTGCAGTGAAAGACTGATAAACTGAGAAAAGTTCAAACTAATTATAAGCTATTTTTCTTTATGACTCTTCTGCCTTTGACCACTTTCGAAATCCTATGTCCATCACCTCTGCAATTTATGTTAAAATCATGCTTTGTGACCCACTTTTGCAAATCCTGTGACCGTGCATCATAGGTTTACCCATTAATCACTTAGATTTACTACATAAAAGAAAGGACTCCCAAAGTGGCTGTAATTACCTCCTTTAACTCCTCTAGACGAAGCTGAAACTCGGCATCTGAAAGGTCTGGCTCCAGACCAAAGCGTTGACCCACACCTTGATAAGAGTCCCGCATGGCACCTCCCTGTGACAATGTGTAATACCCTATGTGACTAAATTTTATATTTCACTAGATGCTTGGAAAGACACACCCCCTAACCCAGATGAAGTTTGCTCAAAGAAAATGTCACAAAATTTAATTAAATTTTAATTTAATAATTTAATTTTAAAAATATTACTAAAACTATTTTGTAAACCACAACAGCATAAAAGCTTCACGAATTAACAAAAGGTTGTTAAGAGTGACAATGAGTCAAACATCGTGTTTTCAATTTAAAATAATTTTTAAAAATTTGACTCGTGGTGGGAAGAGGGAAAAATAAATCTTATTTAAATAGTGTATGCAGTACTCAAAGAGCTCTAATCACAGACATGTATAGCAATGCATGTTTGTGCTCTGATAAACAAAAGAAAGAAACCTTCTTATCTCCCAAAAATACAGTATGTAAAAAAAGAAAGGAAAAAAGCAGTCCTGTTGAATAACAATAAAAATAGAAAATAATAAAGAAACCAGCCAAATGCTTATTGTTCTGAATACTCTATAATTTGTGTCATTTGTATGTACATTTAAAATATATTGCACAAACTTTACTTAAAATTGTAGGCCACATAGTGACTTAAAGAGGGAAATAGGAGTTTATCCGTGTTTTCTTTGAAAGGCAATTCAACATTATTCATGCCCATTTCCAACAGCTTTAACAATGGGGTGCTTTAGCTGATATTTTAAAGCCAGCCACCTTCACTTTCCCACATACAATTGTTCTGGTCATAAGAAACATTCTCAGAAAACAGGGCAACACATAACCAACAGTGTCGTTAATCTCGGATAATAAGACAACAGGAAGGAAGAGCTAACACCATCACACACACACACTTTGCATTTTTTGCAGCTGCAGAAAACTGGGCTTGTATTCATAAGCTGTGCATTTTATAGAAGGCAGACTTGTGGCTCAACTACAATTTCTTGTTTTTCTGGTGGTGTTGCCAAATAAAGCCAAGCACTTTCCCTCAAGTGCTTGGTACTCCACTCCAGTGGTTAACTTTTCCATAAATTAAAAATTTGTTGCCTGGAAGGAAAGGCTGCCGTTATAAATAGGCTAGGCAATTGGTTAGCTAACACTAGAAAGTTCAAATAATACACTGAAAAAAAAAAGTCACTTTATCCACCTAGAAACAATAAAAAATTAAAGGTACTGTGTGCAGCTATTCTGCAGTCATGGTTTGAGGCTGAAGAGATTCTTCTCCAAGTCACATTTGAAATACTGAAGCTAGGAATGCTTTACTAATGTTTCACTCAAATGAAGAGAGAGCTGGATAAGACAAATTCTGGGCAGCTGTAATTGCAGTTTAAAAAAAAAAATGCACAAGGCAAGCAACTGAAATGTTATGCCGAACACACACACTCACCCACTTAGCATCCAAATAAAACCTAAGGTATTCTTAAAACTTTCTAAATTCTGACACTGCAGTGCTATCACTCTTTATAAAAGCACAATGCTTAAATCAATATGAAAGCAAGCTGTGCTTTTCTTTATTTGTTTCATTAGGGAACAAACCAGAACAATGCACTTAAACTTCTTCAAACTTAAACAAACAATAACTACAACAAGCATGGCACTTAGCAGGAAGCTTGCAAAGCCAGTGATGATGCATTGTCCTTCAAAGTGCATTGTTAAGATACCAGGCATCATTATGCATCAACCTTTATTACACGCACCCCTGCAGTTGATGACTTCCAAGCTTTGACCTTGCTGGCAATGAACAAAAGTTGTTATTTTGATTATTTGAAACCCACTGCTTTCAGTCCCTTCCCTCCTAAAGTCACAGGCTCTGCTAGTAAATTGTTAGCAAGTGAAGAAGTTTTGAAACAGTTAAGTATACCAAACGCATCATCTTAATGCTATAACCATGTTAACAATAGCTTGTACTACTGCCTAAAGGAACTGGGCTGCTTGTCTGCATTGAAACTGCTGTCAGAATGGCTAAGTTTTTTATAGAAAAAACATCAATGATATGCTTATATTGCATGACGCTTGCTTTAAAGTATCACCCCACACCCCACACACGCACTATGCTTGTGCACACACACACACAAAGGAGATGTGCACTCATGCATACAATCTTCAAGCGCCGCTGAAAGATGCAAATCTTATGCAATAAACTCACAGACACAAACAGAATCACACCAATGCTAATGTGTGCTAGGATAAGGACAGATTACACGGAAACATTTAGTTGGGCTGCTTGACTCTCGCATGGCTTTTGACATGGCTTGTTCAGTGATAATGAAAACCCCAGATCTACAAAGGTCTCACAGCAAGGACTGATCACAACACACAGGCCATGTTGTGCATCACCAAACACACATAAACCAATCCCCTCATTTTCACCTTAATGAGAGAAAAGACTACAAGAGAGGGATACAGCTGACATTAAGCAGAAAGACAGGGACAGGAAAGGGGAGAGGAAAAAAAGTGCTAATTCTGCAGAATATTTACCTCCCACTCATCCTCATCTTCGCTCATCAAACACTCGAACATCATCGACACCTGTGCCTGCTAGTGATGACTCCTGAAGCAGGTGGTGGTGGTGGTTGTTGCAAGAGGGTCAGCGATATGATTGTGATCATAAACACATCTCCCTACATCCACTGTCCCAGCTGCAAAACACTTCCTCCTGATACTGAAACCCACCAGTGGTTTCTTATGCCCCCAAATGAGATGTTTGTACAAGGATCATGTAGCCTGACCCTGCTAGTTTCAGTCTGAGGAAGCCAAGAGGTGCAAGGTTGTCAAAAAATTTAAGTTTACCAAAAACTCCAGAAGTGACAGACATACTATTAAGAGTGGAAAGAGGAAGCCAGCCCTACAGAATTCCCTTAAAATTCCCCTCTCCCCATCTCTGGTGTTTTTTTTTCTTCTGAATGTTGCTTGCATCATTTCCCCTTCTTCCTGCATGCCTGTCTCCTTTTGTACCTATTACTTTAATTTATGTTTATCCTGTTTTGTAAACAGCCTCCCCCAACTCTTTGCTTCTGGCTTCAACCTTATTCCTTTCTTGCAGGGTTTCCACACGACCTCTGCAAAGTAGTTTTCAAGATAGACGCTTCCTGTACAAATCAGACACTTCCTCTCCCCACCACAACCCCTTTCTTCTTTACCTCCAGACACAAGTAGTAATGGAAAATTTGCAAAACTGCAGTCTGTCTGAAGAACGCTCTCACTGAATAGTGGAGGCGGGGTATCCACGAGACACACTAGGAAAGGGCGGATAAAACACTGACACATAAACTGAAAGTCGAAACCTTTATACCACTACTAAAGGGTGAGCCACAACAGGCTTTTCTTCAAAAAAAAAAAAGTGGACGTCAGATGTTAGCAGGTTGCTTAAGTAGATACAGACGTCTCTGTGCTCCTCTTCTGATTATACTCCCACATCAAAGCAACATTAAAACTGCAACCGGAACAGCCCACCCGCTTGTCAGTAAACCTCACAGTTCCAAGCAACGGTACATATGACCCGCACAAAGTGCTAAGGCAGTAAAGGGGTATGAAAGCATGTGAAAAACAGTTCAGATCACATCGCATGGCAAGGACTCGCTAATACCTTCACATCTCCGTATCGTCACAAACCAGACACCTCAAGTTCTGTAGCTGTCTCCTAAAAATACCTCCCAGACCTGTACCTTGGAATGACCCGCAATCGGCGAGAAACTTCAGCAGCACAGATTAGGAGACAAGCGGCGCTTTGTAGCGGCCAAGTGCTGGAAGGGTCGGCGATGGGTAGCAAGGCTGCACGTGACGCTGCAGTCCCTGCTGCACGACGGTTGGCGCAGGTCTGTGTGCCCCCTGCGTCAGTTATTCACACCTACACTAACACGTGCCAATCGTCAGGCATATGTCACTTCCACTCGGCGATGAGTAACCGGGTGTTCTAACAACTCCTGTAGGGATCCCATCGACAGGGTATATTCATAATGCGGGCGCGCGCACGCCCCAACCCACGCACATATTGTTTTGTTTGTGTGAGTGGAGGACTGAAATCTTCCTTGTGACCTTTATACTCCGCTAGGCCACGCCCTCTCGCAGCTTCCCAACACATACAGAGAGGAAAATAGGGAAATAAAATCAGCACCAGAATCCATAGAACTCGCAACAGAAAAAAAATGTTTGGATCTTTTGACTGATCACGAGAGGTAAATTGTTGGTCAACTCCGACCGCGCCTATACTTGGAAAACAGCAAATAAATTTTTAACCAGATTCATTACACTTCAACCACTGTTGTAATACTGCACAGGTTGGGTCTGATTAAAAAAGCTTCTTGAGAGAGCGTGCTAACTGAAACTGTTGCATTATTCTACAGGTTGCAACGGCAGACTGTCCACATTTATTGTTATCCTTGTTATCTTCAGCGTTCAAAAGATACAGTGTTATGTGGAGATTTTTCCCTCTCAAAATTTTGTTTTGATCAACGTAACACTACAAACATGGATAAGTATGGCATCATGGAGTCACACATGTGACCATGCGGTGTCTCTGAAACTGTGTGTGGGAGGGAATGGGTGTTTTAGGCCAAGCCAGCAACTAATATATATCACGGCAAGGCAGCCAGCCCTGTAAACAGATGCCACATGCAAAGGAAGAACAGCATGCCCGAGACGAAAGCTGAACCCAGGACAGCCAACCTTCGCTGTATTGGTGACAGCCGCTAGCTGTTGAGCCACCGGACCGCCCATCTCTGAAATTGTGGGGGCAACGCTCAAGGGTTTGAGGACATGTGGTACAGAAGAGACAGACAGAGAGACAAAAAAGGTTTGCCCCCCTTCCCCACCACCACGACCACCACCATATCCGAGTCGTGTGAAGTCTACCCCTAACAAAGATCAAAGAATTAGCCGAGACCTACAACAACCTCCCCTCTTTAAACTCCGCAATCGAAACCATCACAGAGGGGTAAGATAAATGGATGGTGGAAGACACAGAGCAAGACCGACTATTTCATTCCCGTGCGGACCTACAATACTGTCGTTCTTTAGTCACGCCACCTTAGTGTCACTCAACAGGCGCAGGTGAAGCAGCACGTTTTTTTTTTTTTATCGGAACATTGTCTTAGTGCGCGCACAGGTAAAAAACCGAGCGCCAGCTGTTAGTCTTCTGCGCCACTCCCGGAAACGTTCAACAGTGGAGACCCCAGTTCAACATCTGGAGACGGAAGCTGACACTATTATACAAACACACTATTCACACGTTCATTAAACTGACGCTCCACAACAAGTAGTGAAAGCTATTTTTTTTTTAAAAAAGAAAGAAAGAAAAAAGAAAGAAGAAAGAAAAATAGCAAACTCGGATTGTTTCTTACTTCTGTAAAAAGTGGGAAGCCTTCAACACACTTTTAACCACTACTACTAAATTTAACATTTTCCCAACTTAAATTAGAAGTCAGCTAAATACTTATAAAATATTAATAATTTAGCTGACTTGGAGGCATTAACATCCAATTAACACACATACCTGGCCCCTGATATTTCTGCCTGTTTTTTTTTTTTTTAATAATCTTAACATCTGTTTACTGCAAGTGTGTAAAGCTTTAAAACTGCTTATTGGTAGCAACCTGCTCCTCAGTGTGTTCTCATAATTCAAGAATGAAATGGCAAGAAACTAATCTCTCCCACAGTCTGACTACTGGCATCCTTAGTCATGTTTTCTGCTTGTGCTCCAGTCTGCAGCTGAAAAAGGGCCCAATCTATAAATTAATTAACCTAAAAATCAAACCAAGCATAAGGAATCACTTTGGTTGTTTCTTTTAAAAGAAAGATGATATCCCATTTAAAAAACAGCAAATTATCCAGATGGCAACCAGAAGCCTGCCTGTAAGGGAATGTTTTGCTTCAAAGTGAGAATTTCTCATGGTATGGCTAATGGGTGGATGATTTGGAATGGATAAGTCCACACCTGCAGCGGTTCTGCACCATCTCTATATTCACCTGGTCTTGTCCAACCCTATTTAAAGTCTCATCTACATCACATACTCCAGGAACAACACAAAAGGGTGGCTATTGCAAAATCTGTCGCTGCATACTTAGGTACTGCTGTGAAGGATAAGAGAAAATGAAGGTAGGTATTTACAGAGCGCTTAAAACACCAAGGATGCATTTCTCTTACATCCTAAACTGAAAAAAAAAAATCACATAAACTTCACATACTAGCTCCTTTTCTGAGACTGAGTGATAAAAGAGTGTCATTATCGAGTACAATAATAATCAATCTGTAATTAAACTAAAACAGTCCAAGCCAAAAATAAGTATGCTGTAGCATAATCTCTCTTTCTCTCACACATACATACGCATATGCCCCCCATCCCCTTACACACAAAAGACACCTTTTTCTTGCTCTCTACCCATCTCCTGCTAACTAAAACTCTTTCCAAATCTTTTATGAATAGCATGAATATTGAGACTGTCAGGTCAATGGATAAAAAAATAAAATAAAACAACCCCAAAACACTATAAAAAACCGTAGACTCAGTGCTGCTGCTTGGCAATCGCATACAACACCTTGCATCTGCAAGCTATATGGTAGAGGAATGTGCTGGAAGCACAGAGTTCTATCAAGTTCAGAGAGGAAAGTCATCTAATGAGTACTAAATTCCTTTTGAAACAAGCGGCCACAGCCCCCAGAGCAGTGAAATCCTGACTGACATATTAATCAACAGAAAAGCAGCCAGTTTTTTCTGCTAATAAACACAACTGTCACTGCTGGCATATGTTGAGATGGAAACTTATGGATATTCAATGTCTACTTTCTAAAGCTACCCACCTCTCCCACCCCTCAGGTAGATGTTTAAGGATTTTTAGTTCCTAGCCAACTTTTATTTATATAAGTCTGGTGGAAGCAGTATACACTTGCAGTGTGGTCGAGATTGTTTATAAATTCACTGTTTTCCATGCCCAGTGTCATCAGCTTCCATAAAAATGATAAGAAACGATAAGTACAGAAATCCTGTAAGTTTTGTAATAACTCAATATATAAATATAATAACCATCTGCATTCTCTGTTGCACAAGGGACATGACATGGAGTTGCCCCCCCCCCCCAAAAAAAAAAACCTGCTACTTTCGCAGTTTTCTGGATGCTAAATAAATAAAGTGTACATGCAAAGTATGACTGATCCATGATCAGGAGCGCATGCAAGCTGAGACTGATTCAGAATCAGAGTGTAAGAGAATGATGCCCATCTCCAAGCTGAATAAGGGTCTACAGGTACCAAGCATAGCAGGACCCAATGCAGCAGCTTTAGAGAAACCAACAAACCACAATCTATTGCCTTTGCACAGGTTGCTGTGGTGCAAGTGTCCATCTAAAAAGGATAGGAGTTGCAAGCACTGACCTGTAGAAACAATCAGAACTGGCCTACACATAAAGAAAGGCTGAACAGGGCAATGCTCAAGTTTGGCAGAAGGCAAACAGCTTTCAGTTTTGCTGCATCCTTGGGAAATAAAAATAACAGTGCATCATGCATCAGTTGTACAAAAGAAATACCCAAATATCTGCCAAAACCATGCACACAAACTGAGAAACCTATTGTCAATAATACAAAATTTCTCTGGAAAATAATAGGCTCACTCAACAACATCAATCACCATGAGTAAAATGACTCACAGTTTTGAAAAACTGCAAGTAAATGTGTCTCAGTCAGCTGCAAAATGAAAGCCATGTAGTTTGTGTAAAGTTAATTAGTTTTCCATAGTTAAGCACTCTTGTGCTAATTAAGTGCAAAACAGATGCAAACATCTCTAAAAGCCTGATAAAAGCTATTTCCAACAAGAGTGGAAGATAACAACATAAGTGAAAAGCACTGTATTATTATTAAACGCCCAGGAGATGGTATCACAACAACCATTTACCCCTATTTCTGCTTAATTGCATTAAAAAACTTAAGAAAAGATAATTCTTAAATCATTCTTTAACCTCTGTGGTGTTTTGGAAGAATGGCTTATGACAGCTGCAAATACTGGACAGTAAAATCACACTAGTTCATAAACTAAACTATAAAATAAATTTTCTTAACTCGTAACTAACCTTTTGTACTCGGCTGTACACAATGAAAAAGTACTAAGTTTTAGTTTTATGATTGTTAGTCTTGCTTAATAAAGAAAAAAAGAACAGTATGACTGGGAAAAAGTTTTATTCAAAAAAATTTAAAGTAGGGACTGTCTAGAGAGAGCTATGCAATGCTAATGCTTTTTTTTTTTTTTTTTTTTTAAACGAACATTCATTGTATGAAATAACACAATGATACAATGGTTTAAAAATTAAAGATGTTTCCACAATAAGCAGCTTGGTGAAGAATAATATATTATTATATGGGCTTTCAATTTGCAACTCACAATCAGGTTCATGCCATCTGTAATCTTTTGATAAAATAATAAGCAGTATCTACAGAACTAAAACCACACACAGCTGTATGAGTCTCTAGTTATTTGATGCTTTAATGACTGAATCAGATATCAAGTTAAAGGTAAATGTAAAACTCTAATCAAAAGGGGGTTCACATCACCTCTTCCACTAGTTTCTGCTTGATAATTATTTATTCTGCTGATGTCTAATATTTAGTCAGAATATACATTCCTATAAGCAGAAGGAAAAAAAAAAAAAACTCAACCTCTGGTGTGCCTCCCATTCCTTTTTACATATAGAAAAATACTACTAATAAAGTTGATGTATATAGTGCTTTACCCCATCGTCAAAGGATGGCTCAAAATGCTTTGAAAAAAACAAAAACAAGACACAATAATATCAGCCGTGTAGCAAATGCGGAGAAGATACACACACTTATTTGAAGTATCTTATAGAAGACAACTTTCCGTTTTGCTGCCATCTCTTAGAAAGGTAAAATAACCCTGCATTGGTTGTACACAAAAATACCTGTCAAAATCATGCCCACACACTGAGAAAACTATCGTCAATAACACAAAATTTCTCTGAAGAGTGATGGGTTCACTCAACAACATCAATCACCATATTTCCCACACACACACACAGAGGAGCAATGCTTGCATGCACATCCCAACACCAAAGCTGGCTGATCTTTTTAGCATATTTATGTCTGACCAGTGGATGTATTATGTCTTCTTGCTTTTCCTTGATTTATTCCCATTTGCATTTTTAAGCCATAGTATTCGTGAAACATATGATAATTCATATGTTTTTCCTGCCTAAAAAGGGTTTTGATGGCTCTAGCAGATTATGATACTTAATAAAAGGAGTTAACTGAAACATAATATGTGAATGGGATGCAAAGGGGTTGTATAGTACTAACATCCCCCTTTATTTCACCAACAGTACTGAATTCTTTTCATTGTTATTAAGTAGCAAGCAACACCATTAAATACCCTTATGAATGACATATGAGCCAAGAAGCAGGCATCATCTACAGAGAATGAAAAGCCCAAACAGACACAAGCACAATCATGTTTGATCATTTATAGTAAAAAGTTAAAATGGTGCTAATTTCTGTAAACATATGCACACATTGAGTAGAATAGCTGCAGTCTTACAATACGAACTACACAATCTTCTTGCTTTATATATATATACACTCCAAAAGACTCGATCAAATGCATAACAAACACCAAGAATTTGCTACCTGAAGTAATTAATACATTACACAGTCTCGATCACACAACAGCAACATACAAAAGCCATTCTCGTACGATGCTGAACATTTTAAAACATATTTCACAGTTTTATTTTTTTTAGTATTCGGGCAACAATGTGTAAGGCTAAAACCCCTCTTCCTCAACCCTAAACACACAGAGAAAAAATACAAACACTGAGGGGACACACTCGGCAGTATACAACCACGGTATCTTTTACCTTTTTTCCTAAATCAAAATTTAAATATGCTGGGAATACTTGAACGATTATACATGAAAAAGAACACAGACAAAGCATGTTCAAAACGATCAGTATCAAGCATACTATTTCAGAAAGTGAATTAGAAGTGATATATTAGCACAATACCTGGGTGTAGGAGGTGCCACTGTCTGACGCCATGTTGAACTGGAATAATTGTCCCCCGCCAAAATACTGCTTTGAAATAAAGTAAAGTTGCTTCTGATTGCATACAGCGCACTTCTGGTGAAAATAACAGGACACTAACAATCACTCGCCTTCCTTAAGACGAAAATGGGACATAATTCTGCCACTGCAACGTCTATCGAAACAAGTTCTCCTCAAGATGTGTACAGCAAGCTGACATTATCATGTCACGTGCACAAAATATCCAATGAAATTAATGTTCTCGGCTACTTTCATCGAGGACAATTCACGACAGTTACACAAATTTTGTGTTGAAATCTTTTGGAAAAGATACGAATTTCGGCATATTTGAACGAAAACTGCTATTTAAAATCGAAATTGATTTCTTATTATGTGCTTGTGTAGCTATCGTAACGATCCTGCACGTATTTGTCGATCGTTTTGAGTCATGAATCATATCTATGACGATTAACAATTAGTCATGTCATTATTACTACTTATTGCCTTATTCGAGTCAACACACGAAGAATACAGCAAACAATAGCTTTATTCAAATTTTCTTCGGTGTCCGCGCTTAGGTAAAACGTCAAAAATTATAATAACAGAGACCGTTCTGCAGATCATGAACGATCGAGCTCTGAAGACGGGCTGGTGACACTGAACACTTGATATAAATGATACTACCGTGTCAAACATGAGCAATCCTTAATTTTCTTCTTCAGTTTCCGTCATACTGAAATTTAGGTTTCATATTTTATGTTACTATTCAGTTCATGATAATTGAATTATCTCAGGCGCGAAAGTTACTGTACGGAATAATTAACAGTGCCTATGCCTATATATAACAGTGACCCTATGCACTGCATGTATCAGTGTATGTAATTTGATACGTCCTTGATTATATTTTTGGAGAGATGAAATTACATTTTTTCAAGCATCTCGTCCGTTTAAACCAAAATTAGTTTGAACAGTCGAAATTTAAAGAAAATGTTATTTTCTTACAAGATTTCATAAAAGTCTCTAAAAATGGAAAGTGTCGGAAACTGAATGCTCAGAAGGAAACAAAACTTATACAGGTGCAACGATCGAACAAAAACTGGGATCATGGATGTGTAGTAATATAAGTTGGTGCTGGGATTGTACGTTTTTCTCTGCTAGGTTTTGCACAGTTTGTACATTTATACCAATTTTCCTAAATGAGTGTGGATTTTGGCCCTTGATTTGTGAGAGTGAGCGTCCGTGGCACAGCAGAAGTCTGCTGAGTAGATCGCTTCCTTCTGCTGAGAGCAACTTGGGGTTAATGAGGTTACTTCGTTTGAAGATTAGTGCTGCGAGGCAGTAAATGCTTATTTTAGCTTTGCTTTATTTCCCCCTTCTCTTCCTTTTGGTGTTAATTTAGGAGAAAAATGTTGAGACGATGGAAGGCAAATATACTCCCCTTACACTGTCAAATGGTCGTGACACATTAATTCGTCATATGTTAAAAATCTTTAAATGATTGTCCTGCGTGAATATCATTACCAAACATGACAATTATAATGTTTCTCATAATACTGAATTGCCGCTTTTAGTTTTATTTAACTTGAATCGAGCATTTCATACATCAGAGTATACATGATTCTGCATGTTGTTGCAAACAATGATATAAGTATTGACTGCAGCTCGCGTCATGGCAGTCTCGGCATTATAGAAAAATTATTTGTTTGTTAGCCAAAGAGCATCAGACGGGAAAACAGGATTGTCAGGCAATTGTTGCACAACAGCTCAGGTAGGCAGAGAAATTCTTGTTCACAAGATAATTTTATTTTTTCATGAATCAGTAATATATAGCCCATAAATGAATATTTTTTGTCAGACTTTTTTTTATAACTGGTAAATGTTTTCTATATTCTGGTCTCAGCCTGTTGCACACTAGCTATAAAAATGCCAGGTTTTTTTCACAATGTGAATTTGCCTCATAAGGTGCATCAGAATGCCTATGATGAAAGATACTTAGTTTATCAATTATATGGAACTATTATATCGGATGCTGTGCATATGAATTTAGCAATATAGATCAAACTGAATTGTCCAGCCATTGGAAATTGTAATGAGGAGAAGTGACATTACCAGGTAAATTAAATGTGAGGAATTTTCATTCTTATTTTATAGCATTTTGGGAGGTAGTGAAGTAGCATGCGCAGATGGCGGAAGGTGAAGTGCATGACTGACACAGCAAGAACATGTTGCTTAGTCTTCATAGCCCTCATTATGGTAAGCAACATTGGTACATGTTAGAGAATGGGTACATTAGCTTTTTTTAAATAACCTTTTTCTCACAGTATAAATGCTTCACCTTTAATTTATTGTTGGGGAGAGGGTAGAGAGAAACACCCAGAGTTTGTGAGACATAGTCATACTTTCTAAAAGTTTTGATGTTTTATCTGCAACACTTTGCCAAAATGGGAAATGAATACATGGGTTGCAATGCCTTACCATAATGAGCTCGTTGATCATAATTGCCTTAGAAAACTAGCAAAGGACAAGTGACTCATAGTAAAGAGCATACAAATTAAGTGAGATTTAGTATCATATGATTGGTTAAGGAGTCAGATATTCATGAATGCCTTGGGTTGATTTTGTTCACATACTGTAAAAAATATATGTAGCTACACAAGTACTTTCCAAAGCTACTTTTATTTTTTGTATGCATGATGAAAGAAAGCATCATAGACTTTGATTGTCCTCGCTCATTTGTTATAGCTGTTGTCATGCCCTGTAAGTAAAGATGCAAGCAGGGATTGGTTTTTTTTTTTAGTATGAAAGAAACAGAGCTAGAAATATCCAGTGAAGATACTGGCAAGAGGAATAAGGGTTAAAAAAAAATGCTGAAGCTTGTTGGTATAAAAGCCAAACAGAAGATTGTCAAAGAATAAGCATAGATATATTTTATATAAAAATAAGAAGTGAGAGGTTTGCTATGATATTTTTCAGAGGGCAGCAGAAGAAACGAAAAAGAATGCTGTAGCTGTAGCAGTCACTTGTGGCCTAGTGTTTCTTCTCGTGTACCTATGGCAAGACCCTTGTGATGGCAGGAAAATTCTTGCCAATCTGGTATTAATGTTTCTTGTAAAAAAAAAAATTTTGTTTAGATCGTTACATCAATTATTCACAGTAATGTTTACACTATAAAAACTAGTGTTATTAAGCAAATATTCTTTCATCGCTTCAGCTTTTTTTTTCTAGAATACATAGTGCAGAGGCCTATTTTGAAATACTTGTTCAAGTAACCATATATTTGTTCCATGTTAATATATTTTGTAGCTGTAAATATATATATATTTATGTAATATTTATGTCTTTATTCATTTGGGTTTTTTCATTAACATCAACAGATGTTTGTTTACATGATGAAGTCTGCACACTTTATCGTTAGTCTTGTATGTACAGTGAGGCTAAATGAAACATGAAGAGTGATATTTAGAAGATGTCCAAGAATTATAAACATGTTATTTATGTTTATTTTGTGCAAGAAATATCCAGTGTGATATAGACATGATTTATTTATTGGTAAATATTGGAGAATAATGATCTACATGAAAATCTTATTCTCTGAAAGTCACTGGCTTTATACTCATAAACAATATTTTTGTTTATTCATGTAGCAGGTTTTAGAACTATTCTGCTTATCTTTGTCCTGAAGAAATTCTTTAATAATATTTTTTAGAGGCAGTATCTCTTTTGACCATTTAATGTTCTGCTGGGCATTGTAATGTTTAAAAAAAACCCACAGAATGTGAACTGTTTATTGGAGTTTTAAAACATGAATCAAGCATTGTTGAAAATGCAATGTCATCTGTGTCATTTATATCAGTGTGAAGAGTACAAGAAAGGCGAAGTGGCAGGTCGGCTCTGCTATAAGTTTTGCTATGATCAGTCCATCTATCTCTCATACTGCCACGAGGATGGCCCCAGAAAGGTAACAACAAAAGTATTTTTCAACTATTGATGCTACTTTTATTAGTAAGCTGAAATGAGTTAAACAAAGTCCCCATTCGTTGTGTAAGATCTAAGTCTTAGAATATCGAAATTCTCACCAGCATTTTAGAAAGTGGTCAAAGCCTTGTTTCCCGTATTGTCACAAAAGCGACAACTCTTTATCAACGTATGGTTAAATTTTTAGCTGAGCATGAGAAGGTCAGTCATTGTGTGCTTTTCTCTCCTAATTTAATTTTAGTCCATTTTGTGGCAATCTAAAGACAGCGGAATGTTCTATTACCTTAATACAGTCTTGATCTTAACATCATATTTTATTATTTAATTTAAAATTTTTCATGCTGGATAAATGTGCTACTGATGTTTAATGTTTGGTTTTTTTTTCCCCTGGCATTGACTGAATTGCTTTTGATACTGATTTGACATTTTTCAGAGCTTTATGTGGGAGAAGATGATGATGCGCGTACCCACCAGTCTTCTCCCAGATCATCATGAAATGACTCTGCATGAGGGCATGTCCTTGACAGAGTTTGAGGGTCTGCTTTTGGACTTCCTTAGATCACATCTTGGTCCTCATGATTTCAGTGATTTGATGTTTCGCATGAAGCTTTTTGCTGACTTCAATGATGATGAAAAGGTGTGCTTCAAACATACCTTGATAATGGCAGGAAGAAGTT
Organism: Pomacea canaliculata; assembly: GCF_003073045.1. Taxonomy (NCBI): domain Eukaryota; kingdom Metazoa; phylum Mollusca; class Gastropoda; order Architaenioglossa; family Ampullariidae; genus Pomacea; species Pomacea canaliculata. The sequence continues at coordinate 16,132,710 of NC_037600.1, forward strand.
GAGCATGCTCCAAAACTTTGTATTAGCATTTGTGGCAAAGGTGTTATTGTAACAGGACATTTTTTGTTGGGGATATTGTTGCATCTTTCTCTCACCTCTTTATGTTTGCTTTTATGTGTATTTTTAAAAAAATTTGATTTACAATTTTAGTGTCTCCATTATCACATGTGTGCCTTGCAGTTATTTATATTATACTTTGGTCTTCAGTTGCAAGAAAAAAGGCATTGCAAATACAGTAATTGAACTGTGTTTTTGGTGTTTTATCAGAAGATTAATAGTTTTGTTCCAAACATACATCCATTCATCCGAGACAGAATCTGTCCTATACAACTGACTTTCTGCTGACAGCTATCTCTTGGTGAGGTGCAGTCTCTGTGGCGACTGATTCATATCCGTGAGTTCCTAGTTCTGTTTATCTTCCAAGGAAGTGCAGTCTTCCCAGAGATCAATGGAACATGTGGCAGTCTCTTTGGATTTAACTTTCCACAGGTATGGACTTCACTACCAATGCTTAAGATGATTTCTTTTTTCTTTTAATCTGTTCAGATTCATTGTCTTAGGTAAACTTGATACAAGATTAACTTGTCATTAACCTAGCTTTTTGATAGTATTCTTAGAAAAGTACAGATTTAGTTTATGTTAGATAACTGGTATTGAGCAATTACAAAAAAAAAAAAAAAAAATGAAATTACTGTAAAATATATATAAACTTTTTTTTTTTTACATCACATGTATGTGCATCTGTTACAGTCATACCGGTCTTAAAAAATAGTAACCATATACTAGAAACAGTGAGTCTTGGGAATTAAACCATTGCAAGACTTTTCATTCATAAAAATTCTGATGTTGATAAAAAATATTACAGTACAAAAATATTCAAACATTTATAAAAGTAAAACTTAAGTAATAAACAGGAAAGATAGTATAGCAATGAGTTCTACACACTTTTGAGTGTGCAGACTCATGTGTGTGTCCATCACAAAGTGATCTCATGGAGGTGGAGTAAAGTAAATTCATTGATTGATCCTAAGAGGTGAAGATCACTTTTAAGCATTATGTGTTCTACTTTTCACCACTGCAGGTAAGTTCGATCTTCACAAAAGAAGTATCTCCCATTTTAAAGTTGGTGTCCAAGAATGCCTTTCGCTGGTCTTTTCCATCATGGGAAGAAAGGGCAAGAGTAGCCGTGGGTGTGCTGGATCTCATTTTTGACATTTATGAAGAAAACCATGTTCGGTTCGTTATGTGTGACCTCCAACCTTCTATAATTGGACATACAGAGAATTATGAAGCACAGGTCACAGATGCAGGAAGAATTCTTTCCAGTGTGATGTTGGAGTCGGAGCTAAGCAATCGAACTTGCTCACATGATAATCAGTGCCAGTATTCGGAATCTTGCACTACCATGTGTGATACAAAGAAACAGAAATGTTCAGGGGAGACCATTAAACCCACCATTTGGCAGGCATGTCAGCTCATAAAAGACTATCTGTTGTTTGATGCCCCTGACAATATCCAGCCAACTTTAGAAAAGTTGTTGTATAACTGCATGCGGCTGGTAATATATGGCCAATCCATTGATATGAGTCACACAATTCTTGTTACAGATTTGAAAACCGTTCTTTGGGACCACATAAAAACCTTGTGAAATAATCTTTGAAGCCTTCTTGGGGCTTTTTAAATATGCCAGATATGGCTGGTGACTGAAATGCAATCAGATAGTTTTAATCAAATTATCCTCTGGAAAAGTCATGGAAATAAAAAGGAATTCTATTCACTGGAAAATTGCTGAATTTAAGAATTCTTTAAGGCATCTTGAACAAAAAAAGGAATTTGCCTGTAAGGACCTTACTAAATGTTCAAAATTTTAATTTAAAGCATAAAAATGGAACAAGTGTTAAGAAAGTTAGCCTGAAGGCAACGTAGATTCAAAATTAGCCCACTAATATAAACATTTTTTGTGTTTCATTAGAAAATAACCATCAACTTGAACAAGATTTCAACCAACTTTTTGTGACTTGTTCTAATGCCCCACAAACTTATGCATCAATAAACACAGGGCAAAAAGACAGAAAATGAAAAATGTTAAAACGAAACTAATGATTTGTGCTGAAGTAGGAAATTTTAATATAGATTAATAATTGTGCCTGTTTGTAGTCTGGCAGTATTTGCTTATGGTTATCACAACATGTAAGCAACGTAGTTTTATGGTTTTGTGTTTGTAGGATCAGAGATGGGGATGGGATGTGACTAGATTATACATTGTGTCAGTTGTTCAAAACCAGATGAAAAATAATGGTAAGCTAATAGGTAAGCTGATAATGATTTTTGAATAACATTTTGCAGATTGTTGAAAAAGATTATTGACATCTGTGACACAATTTTAACTTTTAAGGCATATGTTGAACGTTTAGAAACATAGTCATCTGATGTGCAGTAGAAAGCTGGAAGTTGGTAAGAGAAAAGTCAGGAAATTTTCTGTGCAGGTAATAGTTTGGGTGGGTTATTTGGTTGGAAAGTGATTCTATCTATAGTGATTTTGTGCTAAGAGAGAGGGAAAGAGATAATGAAAGGGAGAAGAAAAAGAACGGTCTGGGAAAACCTCAACAGCCAACTTTGTGAATTGGTATTACATTCAGAGAAAAGTACACACGCTGTAATAAAAGATCTGAATGCAGGATATTATGTTCCTTAGTAGAGTGATAAAAAGTGAGCATTCATGGCTAGATCATCATGATTTGCTCAAGTGAAACAGATACTCTAATTAGCTTCTTTAATGCTTATCCCAAGCATTTAATAATGCTAAGGAGGTTAAGAGATTATTAACCTGAATGTGTGGTTGTATTTACAGACTATATTAATGTTGCAGCATATATCCTGGTGAATTTTATTTTAAGCAGATTGCAAGCTACTCGTACAAAGTATGTTTTTATGCTGTTCAGGGATACTAGAAGTTTTTTAATTTACTTTGTGATTATTTATGCTTGGAAAAAAATCTCATTCGTAATTGTGTAGAATGTTTCTTACAGAGCTCATTTGCTCACAGTTAATATCCTGGGAGAAAAAAAGTTTTAACTGCTTAACTTTCTCGATATTTTGAACAAGTCTTTTGTTGCAGGAAGTGTTGAATAGAATAGCATTGTATTATTCTTTTTAATAAAATACCTTTGGAAGGAGTTACAGAAAACCATTTTAAACACATAGAACATCATGTCTCTGTTAATTTACAAAAACCTGAAAGGTGAATGTTTACATTTTAAATATAAAAATGCTTTTATAGATGTATTAATATAACAGCAAGGTCATCTACCTCTCACAGAATCAAGTATGGATATGTAATTTAAGCACATTTTTAAGTCAGAATTACAACTGTGAAATGTATCAGCAGAAAACATTATTCAGCCATCTGTGATGTGTTTATTATTTATTATTTTTATTAGAGTAAGCAATCTTCACTGATATTTACTATCAAGCATCTGCATACAAGCAGGTTTTGTTGTGATTTTCACCAACTTTAAATGTTGAAACCAAAGGTAAGGATAAAGATTTTTTCTCAAAGTTGGGAAAAAAGGAAAAGACCAGTACAGCTGTGAGTATTGTGTACTCCATTTGTATCCATGATTTGAATCCTAGATCTTATCTTTGCCAGGTGGGAAAAAATATTTTTGAATTGCTCAAAATGCCTGTTCAGTGTACAGCACAAATGATATTAAATGTAGTGGAACATTTGTTTTCATTTATTTTGTGAAAGATTAATTTTTCTGTCTTTTGCAATTAAAATAATGCTGTTTTTTAATCTGCCAGGCATGATGAGTAATTAAGTAAAATAACTATTTTGACCAAGAAACCATTTCTATGCAACATATGGGAATTGAAGTGTGGCATAGTTTGGAGTTGAACAGTATTGACAGATGAAAGTTGGACTGGCGTTGGCAGTTTAAACTAGAGGTGCCACATTCCTTTTTTTATCTTGGCATTAGATCACAATGGCATTCCCAAAACTGTGTTTTATTTTAGTATTTTGACTGACCAAATAGCATTGCTTTGGTGTGTAGAAGAATGAATGCATGCTAAGATGATAAAGGAGCATTTTTAGAATAAGGTGAAGATTACAAAATGTGATATTTCTACTTAACATCCAGAGAATCTAGTCATCCTATAAAAAAGAGGCAGATGCTTATGGGACATTTAGACAGTATGGGTCAGTATTAAACATGTCATTGCTGCACCTGATGTTGAGTGTGAGGAATTTATGAGTTGGGTAAGTGACTTTTTTGTTCCTAGAACCACTACATTCCAAAAAAAACAACCGATAATGTCTGCTAAAAGGGACAAAAATGTCTCTTTTTTCCAATGTAATAAAAATAGTAAACTGATGTTTATGGCCATTCATATCTAGTCAAACAAAAGTATTTAGATGCAGGGATGTCCATATTAAGATATTTTTATAATAGTATGGGATAGGGCCCAACACACACATGCACACAACAAACACAGGCTAACATGCACAAAGGCAAAAGTGCACACACACCCATATGTTGGGTGGGACATGGTAGCTGATCACTTAGCCACCCAGCATTAAGAGTGGAAAAGAAAACCATTTTCACTGGCGGTGAAGTGTGTACATGTGTGTGTGGGGTCAGTGAGATGGGGGTATATTCTATAGGAGTGGACAGGAAAACTATTTTAATTTCTATAGAATTCCTGGGGAGGGTTAGAAGTAGTTAGCTGGGTGGCAGGAAAAAAGGGTCAGTTGTAGAGAGCAATGTCTCATCCTACATGCAGATAACCAGTATATGCTTTACCCTTTCTTGCACTTATACCCAGACTCAACGATTTGTGTTGAATAAGAGTAGGAGACTGTGCAACCACCCTCCAACTTTTTACATTTTCACAAAGATAGCCCCCACTTCATTTTAAGCTTTGTAATGTTAATTCAGCATTTGTAAACATTTTTCTAGTTATGAATTATTTACTTTTACATTTAGTCATTTTGGAGAAGATTGGTATTTCTATTGGCAAGTGGTTTATTAAGTATTTTTATGTAATTAACCTGTGGTTATATCTGGCCATCAATGGTATTATTAACCATTTTTGATTTCAAATGGTTTCATTGTGGAAATTTTTACGTGTTTAATGTGGATGTCCAGTAACACAATTTATTAATTGTATGGACGAAAATAAGCATGAATCTAAATTTGTATGTGTGTTTCAATAAATAGATGTCCATATTTCTTTCAGTGTGTTAAGGGAAGGATGCCATGAATCATATTGAACAGAATTTGCTTTCAGAAAGAATCATGCCCGTAAGATTATTTTTGGTGTCCTTTTAATGTTTCACACAGAAGTAGAAAAAAACAGTCAATTAAAGTGTTGCCTTTCAGAACTGAATCTTGCTATTAGATGTTCCTTTCACAGTGTAGATTTGCTTCTGCAGCTGTTTGCTATCAATCCAGAAAATCTGGTTAAATCTTTCTGTCATAAATGTGCATTCATGTTTTTTTAAAATGTGTAACTTTATTTTTTTCTGGGTTGATCCGTCATTCATGAACATTTGTGCACTAACACTTTTTTCTTAATACACAGGTTTATCTTTATTTGGATGTACAGATAAATTTTATTGGTGTTTTGGGGACATTTATTGGAAATAAACTGTGTCCATGGCCGACTTTTGTGGCTTGTTTTTCAAAATTTGCTGTTTCTCTGTGATTTTGAGAACAACATTTCATAGATTCATTTTTGAATGAAGATCACCAAAATTTGCTTCATGTGCAAAGAAGATGGTAGAGATAATTGTAAGAGGCAGCTTAATGAGTATACACATACACTCAAATGCATGTGTACATGTATACAATCGCACAGAGCAATTGCTTCAGTGACACAACAAAGATTCCATTTTTGAGTTTGTACACAAACAGCCATTGAGAAATGTTACATGCATTTTTATTCATTTTTCAGATTTTCCACATGATTTATATACATGTAATGTTACAGCAATACCCAGAACACAGAAAAACTGCAAGTAAGCAATGAATTTATGCATGTATAACTGTAAAAATATCAGCTGCCAGCGAGTATTTAAAAATCTTGCAAGTCAAACAATGACATAGTATCGACACCCAAGAGTTTTTAGCTGACGCTATTTTTTAAAAAAATCATCAACAACAGGAGTTTGAACAATTTACAATAGTATACATAAAGGATGTCCTTGAACAATACCACATTGCAAATAAAAGGTAAAAAAAAAAATGGTTTAACTGCTCGCACCGCAAACACCAGGCTAAATAAAAGACTACTCACAGGGAATAATACTTTCATTGAGGCTGCAGAACATTGGTACAATTTTAGGAGGATTCACAACAACTTGACACTTTTTGTATAAAATTCCTAGAATTAAGATTAGTTGAGGCTAAGGTTGAGATTGGTTTCAAAATTTTGGTTAGGGACAGGACTGAGTTTTTTCCCATGGCTTCATAGTGTATGCCATGCATCTTTAACATGGTGTCCCAGTGCATCGTTGTCCTTAAAGTTGTCCTTGTTGTTTCTAAAATTACCGAAAAATTGACAACTCATAAAAAGTTGGAACTTTGGATTCCTATAGGTCGCTAACAAACACCATATATTTATAACATTTGTCCATTTCTAGAGTGCATAAAATAATTTGGTTCTGAAATGTCTTTCTTTGAAACTTATCTTTCAGAAATCTTTTGCTATCTTACGATTCTTCGAAAGATACGTTTTGAAACAGCCTAAGACTTAATTAAATGTTGCTAAACAGTACTCAGGCTGCTAATAGGGCAAAGGTGCAGGTCGAGGGTCATAAGGAGAAAAAAAAACCAGCATAAAAGTGGTAATATATAAAATGAGCGGCAGTATAATGCCAGAGGGCCAGTGAGTACTCAAAACATGTTCCACATGGCCCACAGAGGGAACATATTATTGCCTCCTCCTGGTTGGTTTAGCAGCATCGCTGGCCACCAGCTGTCAAACATTTTCCTGTAACTGTAATAAAGATAGACACCATTTAAACATACTGTATTTTGATAAGATAAATACAAGTCTGCAATTTCTCCTCTTCCCACCATCCAAAAAGCTTATAAAATCATCTACATTTTAACGATTTAAAAAGAAAGAAGGCGACTTCGGTGAGTGGTTTCATATCTTAATTTATTTTTCTAGCAATGTTTCATGTAAGAACTAACACCCTCCTAAAGGACTTATAGTATACTGTTAATTGTATATAAGCTTCGTTAAAGAAGAACACTGTATATACGTCAGACTTTTTCTGTTATTGTGAAGACTTGACCGGCACACCGTGAAAAGCTCGATTCGCTTTCACTTTGCCCTTTGACCCATAAGAACAGCCGTTTAATTACAACAAATTTGACAGTTGGATACTCACAGCATCATCTGTGCGAAGTTCTGCATGGGCGGCATCTGGTTGGGGACAGCTGGGGGGACCCCACCGGTCGGGTCTGTATTTCCAAGGATTTGAGCGTCGATGACATGAGTTGCCACCAGCACGACCAGCATCTGAGTGGACAATTAATAACACGGGGTCAGTAAGTTCATTTCAAGTTTCATCAAGCATCGCCACCACCCACTATCGTCGTGAGTACAGCTTTGATATAAAGTTGTTCGTTGTCTCCTTTCAATTACCATCCTCATCTCCATAATCAGGGTTAGGGTTCGCATAATCATAAATGCCATTATTTAAATGCTCGTATAGGAATGTGAGTTCTTAAACAATTCCTACGCAACATGAATGTTCACTTAGAAACTCAATTTACTAGCTTTTCCCCGTAAAACATTTGTTAATCAGAATTTCAAGTTCCTGAATTTTCCCCGACCACGGACATTTATGGAAAAATGCAAGTTTTTGTTTTGAAAAGTTGAAGAAGTAGTTTATCCAACTTTGTTTTATATGTTTAGAATTTTTTTTAATTGTGTGAAAGTTTCGACAATAAGTCAAGAAACACATTAAGGCACGCCCAAGAAATGTGCGACAGACGGACAAATAATTCAGCTTTCTTGACACATGACTGGGGGGTGAGTGATGACGGGTGTGGGAGGGCGCGATGGGAACTTGTCCACCTCCATTTTTCTCTCGGCTACCGAAGTAAGGAAAAGATAGGATAAGATAATATATAATGCTATTAAATTCTAATTACAATTGGCTTACAATTGCTTTCTTAGGTGAAACTAACACAGTTGTCTTGAAGTTTTGCCTGTACATCACAGCAAAACAAACATTTTGTGCTTTTATGAAAATAAGGTCTCATTTTAGTCTTACAGGAAGTGGAGCCATAGAGCTTGGACGCAGAAGTTTTATTTAAAAAAAAAATAAAGTTTTAGAATAAAAAAAATTATGTTGTGGATATTTTTCCACTGCATTTAATTAATTAAGACATGCAAAATAAATGAGGAGGTTGAGGGAGAAGAGTTACGAGGAAACAAAAATAATAAACTATGTAATGTGACGTGTGTGTGCGGAAAAGCATTCTAAGGTATGCCTAAAGAAATTAGTTGTTGGTAATAAATTAGGACCACAATGAAAAAGATTTATGTTTGTTTTGTGTCCTTTAGCTTCAACTACGGAACGCCTGAGTTAGACTTTGGCCTGATGGATATAAATAATCTTGGAATTGCTGCCTAATAAAGATATGCTACCGACCAAAAGCATTCTCAACTGACAATTGTTTTTGGTAATAAATTAGGACGACAAGGAAAAGGATTTATTCGTTTTTGTGTATCATATAGGGTTACAATGGCGGTACGACTGTGGAGGTAACAAGGATATAACAATATTTGAATGCCTGCGTAAAGTTCTACCAGACCAATAATTTTTTTTCTAATGACTGGACAGTGTTCAGTGCAAAAATACTACTTTCCCAAATATGATCACCTTTTCTTTTTCGAGACACAGGCCTACAAACAGAACTGCAGTGTGCATGCAAAAGAGGACCTCCTCGAAACTAGGTACTAGTTTATAGAAACTTATCTTTTTTTGACAGATACAGACATTTTTCAAGTTTACATAAGATAGAGAACAGTTTGGCCGACCCTAGGTGATCTGTCAATGCACGCCCTCGAACATAAAACAGACTTGTGTGGTTATAGTAACTGCAGGCTGATCCAGTGGAGGACCTTGTTGACCTGCATGAAGAACATCCGTGGTGCGGGAGGATGAAATTCTGAGAAATGTTAAATCCGTGTTTAGAGCAGCTCCCTAGATATCTCTCAAGAGATATCAAAATGTTTGTTGTTTATGACTGGGCTGGTCCCATTCTTGAATTTGGCCGAATATCGAGATGAAGTGGACTAGTCATGCTTGAATGAAGTTGCTCTTTTCCGGTTCCTCGATTTGCCACATTGAAGTAAAACAAACAAACGAAGCCCAGCCTGGCCTATTCCCGTGGATTATCTCTGTCTTTGTAATCACCATCACCATTATCATGGGCAAATACACGGACAAATATTCTGCATACGGTTCAGTTTTCTTTTTGCAACTGTCTTGAGCCTAATTTAAAGTGGAAAATGCGCTATACAAATCATCATCATCTCAAATAACTTTCTAATCAAGATGTATAAGAATTTTTAGCAAATTTTGTTATGAAGTAAAACTTTTGCTATAGTCACACTATTCTTTACTGGACAAATATGGACGAACCAAGTTTATCAAAGTTTTTATGTAACCATTAAATAAAAGTTTGCCAGTGTCAGTCAAACAATTGTCCATGATTGTCTGCTTAAGAATAGCTTCTAGAGCTACGAGAAACATGCAAATTAAGTACTGGCTGATACCAAAGGGCAGCTTTCCAGCAAAAATTCTTATGTACTTACGCACAAGTACACCAGCTTAAGCATTGTGTCGAAAGATTGGCAGAGACGATTAGAGGGTTCAACTGTTGTCAGGTGTAGCAACCTTTGCACGAACAGCAGCAGCAGCAGCTGATGAAACAAACCGTGAAACTGAGAGACGAAGCGTGAAGATGCCAGACTGATTTTACTTTCTTTGTTCCTTCCGTCTTATAGTATTTGGCTTGAGGCTGGCCACGCCCCCTTTCCTGCTTCCTCCACATCTCTCTCTCTTGTTTGCATCACGTGTGCATTCTTAAACACCCCTCTCACTTCCCGCATAGACAGCTCAGTTCTCGACACACCCATAAGTCACCCACCCCACCCTGTCTCAGCGACAGGTTTGCCATCTTCAAGGAGGAGTGTACAAAATAACTGTCCCTCCTCTGGCAACGTGCCCAGCCACGTGTCCTGTCCTCCGCAGGTGTGTCGACTCAGGGGTCACGCCGAGGACCTTAAACGGGTTAAAGATTTTAATTCTGTTGTGTTTTGGGGATATTTAGTAAGCATGTTCTTAGTCTCCTTATTAGCTGCTTTACTTATTCGTTATTTATTCATCTTTTTCTGTCCCACCCTGTGTTTATTATTCTTGTTTTTTTTACGCCCCTTTCGCCAGTTAATTAATCACTACTCCCAAACAAATTATGCATTGTGTAATCTATATATTTTTTAACCTTGCTGAGACTAATTTGGTGAGGTTTTATTTCTTTTACATTCTCATTTTATTTACAGTTTTCCTGCTTATTTGTGTTGAACTTCACTTACGTCATAGTTTGTTTGTTTTTTTTGTTTGTTTTTTTTTTTCATTCTTCAATACTCGGACACGCTGTTATTTCTTTGCACGTGGTGTCTGTTTACAGTGCTGGCTACTTTGCGATGATAATTAAAGCTTTAGTTGCTGGCTCAGAGTTAAACACCAGTTCCCCCTCCCCATCTCCAATACAGGGAGGATTGGCTGTCCTGGGTTCAGATCTCGTCTCGGGCACACTGTTCATTCTCTGGATATATGTATGTAGTTTCCTCTGTTTATCCTTAGTTGCTGGTTTTGGGTTAAACACCAATCCCCTTTCTTGTTCCGTTTTTGGTTAATATTATTTTAGGAAATTTCTTGTCTCACTTACCTAACTGATAGGTCAGTTTCCAGTTTTGATGTTACAGGACTGTTAGAGATATAAAAAATAATTTAGAGCGCACGCAAAATATGGCCGGGTGGAAACTAGATACTGGTATCATCTTTGAGAAAAACTTTAGAGCCTCGTTATCACGTGATCGGCGTCACCTGTGGTTTGCTTGCTGATGACAGCGACATGTTAAAGTGCATGTTTGAGGTCGAGGTCGCACATAAAAATGTTTTTATTCCTGTCGTCAGCAGAGTTTTTACATAGTGTTAACATAGTCTGAAGGGTTTGTGCCACACCTCGACATCCATCAGCCTTGTTTATACAACAGACCTTCTCAGGTGTTAGAAGTCATGATGGAGGGTGTGGAATGGAGATGGCCACAAGAGCTGAGTGAGCTGGGTATGTTCCGACCTTTGGGTTTTAATCTTAATAGACCTCTGTCTAGTTTCTTTGTTGCATGACTTTGTTCAGAAAATGTTTAGTGGGGTCTTCAATGATTTAGAATTCCGGTTAAATGACTGCGACCAACACTACAACGCGGAACTTTCGAGAGTTGATGGATTAAAAAAAAGCATCAGCAGATTAATTGTTGTAAACAGCAGAATTTATTCCTGTAAATTTTGAGTTTCAAGGCAGACATACAGTTAAGTCCAGTTATGTTCCGTATACATCTTGTCTTTATGTAAATGTCGTCCACGCACTGTACACTATAACTACCTACACCCTGAAATCATTTGATTGTTTATTTAACAAGAAGTTATTTTCCCATGAATTCTTTCCGCTATTCTTTAAACATTTTTATTCTTAACTTGTCGGAACAGTTAGTGTTATTATTTTCTCCATATAAACAATTTTCAAAGCTAATTCTTGGAGAGATATGAGATCTTTTAGAGACAATTACTCCAAAGGTAAACAACGCTATCGCATTACGAATTACGACTAAATTACCAAATGTATTGTTTATGTCCTGAATTATTTTTTCGCTCGTCATTAAAGAGAAAACAATTAACTACGCACAGGAATTTTCTTTCTCAAAGTTTTCTTCATCGATATCATTCCTTGGACAGACCCGGAAAGCACAGGTGAATGCTTTTTTGTCTGGAAAACAAAGGCGGACAGGTGTGTCAGGAAGTGTCGAGGGCACAAACATTTTGACTGTCAAGTATGCAAATAGCGGGACTTACAAATTCGTACCTGAAGCGTGGATGAGCACGTGAGGTGTATATACAATTTTTTCTTTGTCTTTAAAAAAATAGGTCAGTCGGTTAGTCGCACGAATTGGGATTTTCTGCCTTATAGAACATTCTTGATTTTTTAGTTTTAGTGTTCATTCTCCCATGTCGATATGATATAGTCATTGGCACAGCGCATGCCAAAATGGCATTTCATCTGAAAATAACTTGGACATCCCTAGAAAGATAAGAAGCCAGAGGGAAGAGGGTAGGTTCGTTTCCCGGCGACCCGATCACAGTATGGAGAAAGGTGTATCAATAAATACAGTTCACACTTCAAACCAGTCTCTCCTACCACTGTCAGCACGTGCGTTCAAACAGGCGCATGCGCAGGCAGACATGATGGCGGCGCACGTTCTGTACGTAAACCAAGCCAGTGACGTCAGCACTTGTCAAGGCCACCTGCGGGATCTGTGGTCTACCTACTAACAACAATATTCTATTATTTGTTTGTTTGCCGTGTTCACTGTGGAGACATCAGGAGGAGGACAGTGCCCGCATTGTTCGGGGGGACGGGCGCGGCCCGCTTGTTAGTCGACGCTGAGAAAGATTCACGGACTTACAGAGCTACACGGCGACAAGCCCGCTGATGAGGGGCGTGTGCATACCTGTATCTGTGCGTGCGTGTACGCGCAGGTGAAAGATGATTATGATTGTCAACACGGACAGGTGCGATGAATGACCCCCTCCTCCAACCCCGAGCACGCGACGCCTCTACCTGAACCGCTTTTATGGCAAAGAGAACCTCAATGACGATGACGATGACGATGGGATGTTAGGCTCGCGAGCATGGAATCAGGGCCGAGCTTCATGAGTGCTCGTATGTCCTTTACATAAATAACAGTGACTATAAATTTCGAAGGAGGAAAAGGCTCAGGGTGGTTTTATGTATGGAGGAGGCGGATGTAGACAATCATGTACTCCACCTTTGTGGGTTTGCTGGTCTGTAGTAATAAATAATAATTAAAACATTCCAGAGAGGCTTTAAAATGAGAAACTTTGACTTTGACTTTATTCAGTGTGAACCATGGCTCATGGCTAAAAAAAGGTGAACATAAAAGCATAAAAAATTTTAGAACTTATTTACATAGATGTAACTAGCAAGTATATGGTCAGATGTATATATATATAACATACATAAAGCCAGCGTCTTAAGCCTCTCAATAAATTAGAACTAGTTAAACATATTAATCTTTCTATAAAACAAAATTTTACAGTCCATTTAAAAGAAAATATGTTTCTGGCGAATATGGTGGTAATTTGTTCCAGGTGAGTGGATCAGAAACAGAAAAGAAAGGTGGACCAGATGTGTACGGCCTGGTTCGAGGAATGCAAAGCCTGAATGAAGGACCGAAGAAGATCGCAGCCAACGAGGATAGTAGACTTGAAGTTGACTGGATAGGTAGGTGGGGGCGGTGTCAAAACTTTCGAGACTGTTCTACAGGATGGATATTGTTTTTGTAGTGAATGCGTTTAAAATCTGGGAACCAATGAAGTATAATAAAGAGCAGGTATACAATCGGTCCTCTTCTAACGGAAAACAATGCAGTAAACATTTATGTGCTCGAGAAAATACATGACATTTACAGGTATGAGTAGCTGGTGATCTCTCTGAGAGATTAAATAATAATAAAGTTAATTTATATATCGTTTTATCACACCATCAAAGGCTAGTTTAAAGAAAAACTTGAATAAAAACTATAAACATACAGGCCGAATAATAATAGCACAAACACGGACGCACGCAAGAGAACATGCATAATTTATATCTGTCAACAACAAGTACAGTAATACGGAAAAAAGTGTATTCGTGACTTGAACTGCTTATAATTACACTTCACCAATTTTATCTCTCGAGAGAATCCCCCCAGCAGTTTTTTTTATCAACCCTTGGAAACGGATAGCCGAGTGGTTAGAGCGATGGTGTCCCAACTGAGAGCGCGCTGGTTCAATGCCTGATTAGCGCAGCAAACTTTTCCCCAGTCGACCTCGCTGGCGGGAACGGGTACCTGACTCTTTAAAGGGTTGGGGAAGGTAAGGCAGCGAGGGAGAGGAGATGGACACAGCCCTCATGTTTTTATTGGCCCCGAGAAAAGTGAGGTCTCTAACACCTCACTCCACCCATCCCAACGACCTAAAAAAGTTAGGGGGTGATCTTGTTTATTGTTGTTTAATAAGACTGAAGCAGAGAGAGAGAGAGCGCTCACTAAAGGTATCAAAACGGTGCCATCTTGTCTTTTAAACCACATTTTCGAGGAAGAAAATGCTGCCTTATCACAAACATGTTTACGCTTATAGTATTTTTTTGTTTGTGTCCTTCAGGAAAAGCTACTTGTAACTGCCATGTCGTGACAGGATGCAGTGTAATGTTGTAGACTTGTATTTATTAACATGTTTGCTGCCGTCTCCTATAAACTCTACTTCATCATCTGCATAAAAATGGTCATCCGTGAAGACATGCATTTCATCCATCTAACCGTATGATTAGTGGTGTTGACAAGGTTGAAGAAAAAGAGGAAGACACGAGAAGAGACAACAACAGCATCCTCGAGGTCTCTCGGAAAAGTAGAGAGAACCGGTGAAACCAGGAATTTTAATGTAAATTTCGTTGGTGCGCGCGCACGGACTATGGGGCTGACGACGACGATGATGATGATGGTGATGATGATGGTGGGACTCTTCCACCTGCCGCTCTTTAGTTAATCTGTATACATTGCCATAAACCTTTTCTTAACAACTGGTGGTGTTAGCTGTAAAATATATCGTGTTCGGCAAAGTATGAAATGTGAGGGGTTAGTTGATGACAGAGGATAACATCCGTTTCTTAGTCCTACTCGTCTTAAAATAGATATCAACAAACATCCCGATTTTTCTTGTTACGGAATATCCCCTCACCCACACACACACCCCCCACCCACCCGGTCGCTTCTACAAAAAAATATGTTCGTGACTTTCATCTTTTTTTAAATAGCTTTTCAGAGCATGAACTGCTTGTCATATGTATGACCGTTCATTTGTCACGAACGACTGGCGATTATCTTAGACTACGGTCGTGTGTAGGTGGACTGCTGTCTGTCTGCCGAGACCAACGCTTAGCCTCTTGCGAAGTTCTCCGCTGTTAGTTTCGGCGAGCCTTAACAATGAATGTAAATAAACCGGAAGCTTTATACACACCTGCCTCGTTTTAGTAGTTGACTGGAAAAAAAATCGTCTGTCAGCAGTCCAGTAATAAAAGTCAGTGGTTCTACCAAGCGTTATTGTGAGAAAACGCTTGTATCAAATGACGATTTTGCTCTTGAAAGGGAAGAACTCTGTGTTTGTGTGTGTGTAGGGGGTGGGGAGAAGGACCGAGTACCCAGAAAAGCCGGAGGAATCCCCTAATGGTCATGATACAATTTTTGATTTGTTGTTGTACAAGGCGAACTTTGAAAAAAATTAAGCAGAGCTAGCATGTACATTTTGCTCGTATTGCAGTCATCGAACATGATGTAAGTTGTAGTCCGTTCACAATCTTCCAAACATTTGTTGCCACTGAAATTCGACAAAACGGGGGAGGGGGAAAGCTTAAACACAAGAGAAGAAGAAAGAAGGACACATATAGGAGGATATAGTCAAGGATAAGAAGACAGAGGAGAGGGAAAAAAATAGACGAACTGGCGGTGAGGGAGAACGAGAAAATAAAGGGGACACAAACGTTCCACACACACACATTTTCAAGCAAACAAACACACAAACAAACACCTATAAAACAAGTGTGTTTATGAGTGGGGCAACTAAAGCTACATCATGGCAAGGCAGCCAGCCCTGACATAGAAACAAACAAACACACTCAAACAAAAAAAAAAAAAACAACAAAACAAAACAACAACAAAAAAAAGAACAAAACAAAACCACCAACAAACAAACACACAAATGCAAATAACAAAGCAAACAATAACGCACAAAAACAAACAACAAAAACGCACACGCACATCGGTATCCTAGTCAACATTCTGCAGAGTGTACCTGTCAGCAAGTTGTTGTGAAACAAATGTAAGCCAGTCACACCATCTATCAGCCTGTACTTAGCCCTCCCTGACAAGAGCATGGAAAATTCCTTGTGATCACCGAGGTCAGGCCCTATGCTCCACTGGGGGCGACTAGGAAGAAGAAGACCTAGGTCAGGGGTGGAGAACGTGCGGCCCGCGGGCCGCCCGCGAAACTATGCCTTCGCCAAATACAGCAGCCTTATTATTCAGTAAAACAGCACTCAAAAATTCCTCAGAACATAAATGGCCAAATATTGTCAATGTAGTTATTTAAACATAAACAAATTGTGAGAAGTTTTGTCTTTTTTTTTTAATTCTCTCACTTCTATGAATACGCAATAATGCACCCGACCCAAGTGCTTGATAAGAATTCTTCTTATGACAATTCACGATAGAGAAATCCTTTGTGATGAACTGAGCTCACAAACTTCTCAAGAAGAACCAGAAGCGAATAATGTGACACCCACGGTAAAATAGTTTACAAAGAGGATAATCTATAAAGTTTCAAGAAACGCGCTGTAGTTCATCATGGGAGACGAAGAGGATCATAAATAAAAACACCCTGTAGCTCAGTCTAGCTATTTGACAAGGCGACGAAAAGAAAGAAGAAAAGGTGAAAGGTTAATGGAGGTATTAACAAGTAGTGCAGTAACAGGTTCTAAGAAAGTTAGGCACATTATCTGATAATGTGAAAAAACCTGTTTGCTTAGCAATTTCATAGTAGCAACGTTTATGAGTTGGCATAAATTTACACATCGCGCGTGCAAACATTTTTCCCCTTGTTTGCGACCCCATGATCTCGGTATATCACGAGATTTGTTTGCGGCCTTCTTGCTGTCAACGATGTCACGTGGAGGAAATTATATGGAAATATGGAACCAACGTGACTTGCTTGGCAGAACCTAGATAATTTCTTTGCATTTCGCCAAAATCTTGAACATTTTTACTAAAATCAAACATCTCTCTCTCTGTGAGGGAAATGGCCTCGCATTATTTATTTATTTAAATATTTATTTATTTATTTATTTATTTATTTATTTATTTATTTATGTGAATACATCTTTTAGGGAGTCGGTCGTCGGTGGGAGCAACAGTACGTTAACTCTTTGAATTCAACTCGAAATTGTCAATCAAAAATGGATGAACAACTAGCATATATTTCTTGCCTTACATATTCTTCTTTTAAAAAGACAGTTGTCCACCAAATAAAGTTCAATAAAGTTTCTATCTTAGTTTGATAGTATTTGCTGTAATTGGCGAGCTTATGTTTGAGCCTCAGGATAGCACACTAAAGCAACAATTGCAAATTATTGTCTAAAACTGAGCAGTAGTAGACATAAAATTAGTGATTATAAATCGTAATAACCAAATGATGCTATCTATCAGTCTGTCTAAAAACATTTGAGTAAGAAAATTTGGGATGCGTGGCGAGGGGAAGGCTTTATGAACAGTTCACTTTTGTCCCGGAATATGTGTTTGGGTCGCACTTCCAATAAAATGTTTATGGTAATGCAGGAATGCATTTCAGGCCACACCCTCATCTTTCCTTCCGCAAAGACACATAGGTAAGGACCAGAGCGATGAAAGGTCCAAAAAGAGGACTGAAGCCTGGCGTTCGTCTTTGACTGAGTGTTCATGCCTTGCTGGTCACGTGACGTTCATGGCCGCACCTCAAGGGAGGGGCGAGGACAGGTACGTGAGGGGGAGGAGAGAAATCAGGGAGGTGTAAAGAGAATGGTGTGGAGGGATACGACTCGTGTCAAACAGGTGAGAAGAGGATTCAGTCTTGTCACTGCATCCACACAATTTGTTTACTGCGGACGGAAGGTGCAAACGACAAAAAGAAAGTTGTAGGAAAATTGTAATTCTTACAGTTCACATGCTGCTGGCTGATCCCGGATGTCATGTCATTGACTTTAAATACTGTATATCCTCTCACTCCTGTACAAGCTCAGAAGATACATAGAATGCTTACAAATTACACAAACACACCAGACAATACATGGTTAAGGGAAAGTGATAATACATGGTTTAATTCAGATTTGTTAACAAATAATACACCACCAATAATATTCGTTCAGCCCACTACCTGACCACAGCATAACTATGTATTAATAAATAATAATTACTTATAAATACTAATAAATACATTACGAATAAAGTACATGTGATAACAGACTGTACAAATAATTAAAACTTTCTGCAGATCTGATAAATAAATTATAAAAAAGCTTGCAAATAAAAGTTACATACAGCAAGAAAATAATTTTTAACTTCAACATGTTCTCAATAACATGAACATTATATACACTAACTGTACCAGGTACTTTTATTAACATTTTGTTGACATCGATGCTGATCATATACGACGTCGAAGCCACGATCAGCCTTCATAGCTACCATCACCCCCATCTTCGAAATCATCTCCGAATGTATTCTGATACTCGTCGTGGTTCTCGAATCTATCCTCATTAGGGTATGTAACAATATAGCTTGAAATCTGCTCAAGAAATTTTGGTGTGCAGGTTACTCTTGCGGTGCCATCAGCGGTTCGCTGCTGGAGGACAAGGTAAACACCTGTAAGGCCATGGCGTCTGTACGCCAGCCTCAAGTGGTGGACTCGGAGACCGCTTTTCGCTGCTCGCTTCGCCATGTTCAAACTGACAGAACGAGCTTTGATCATAGGCTTCCAGCTTTGTAAATTCCTGTACGTTTCTCTCCTGCGTCTGACAACCTGATGGACGTAGTCGAGCCCAAACGAGTGTAAGCAAATCGCATCCCGGGTCACGCATCGAAGGTCCAGAAGTCGCTTCAACGCTCTGACATCACTCATAGCCTCGTGCGCGGCGTACGACTCCCTGAAGAAATGATCGTATAGAGCCGATTGTTTGTAAGAATCCAGACCTGGACAGACCGCTTTAAACAGAGGTACTGTGTCTACAAAGCCTGTCACCTTGCTTTCGAATTCCGCCAACAAGCCGCAGGCTTCCATGGCATTGAAGAGCACGAGGGCGTCAAACCACTTGCAGTTGTGAGCGAACAGCACGACAGGGTCATCCCCTACAAACTCCAGAAACTCTGACAGAGCCTGGCGTATGTTCACAGCATCCACCGGTTGGTCGTTCAGATACAAACGTCCTTCATGTTCATCGAAGGACAGTCCATGGACACTTTCAGCCTCCGGATGGATCTGTTTTTTGGGTAGAACATATCTACAGAAGGACTTTCTTTGTCCTAACGCAGCAATCTGCAGTATGTGGGAGGTCATCGCTGCAACAAAGAACAATAATTTCATCTTTAAAATTTTAAGTGCATTTTTTAACGATCGCAACAAGCATGAAAGACGATCGGACATTGTATGATATCATTTGACTGTTAAAATAATTATTGCAAACCTCTGATTATACCGATAATACTTAGAGGTCATAACATACCTAGCCCTGTAGTTTCTAGATCAATCACCACGGCTGCATTTACAGGTACATTCCTCAGTTGCGGGGAAGGCGATGGAGGTGGAATCTCCTCGTCAGACCCATCTGGAAAAATATGTACAGTATATATTTTCTTCTTCTGCACGAGAAAACAACATTCGTTTGTATGCGGCTTTCGCCTTCAACAAGAACACTTTGTTACAAACCTGTTTGCAGGTGTGGGATTTTACAAAAGTAAGCATGCGTAAAAACATTTTTAAATTTTACCAAAACACATAGCGACCGCTGATATTTGATATAAGAAATAAAGGGAAGCTACAAGGTTGTGAAACCCTCGGATGTTTCAAATTATCTCCCTTTAACATGGTTCATAGTTGATAAGACTACAGAGTTGTGTTGCTCAGTGCAGCCAGTGCGACATAAGCTGCGAGTAAATCTTTAGTTTGGAAAGGTATGCTGAAGACAAATCTAACACTAAATTAAGCTTTTAATTTAATTGAAATATAAGTAAAATTTAATTTTTATTGGAACTAATGGGTAACTCTTAAAGAAAAGTTTTGTTCAACAATATGAAAAAACAAAGCAAAACAAAACAAAAAGAAAAGCAATCAAAAATCAAAAGAAAAATCAACACACACAGCCCCAAAGAACACGTTAACTTTGAAAAAAGTGCCAGAGTATTTCTGTATGTGAAGGTACAGGGTTACTATACTATAAAGTATAAACAAATAAGGGATCGCCTCACCTTGCCAGACGCTCATTTGGGAGATGAAAGCTGGAGTCGAAATCCAATTTGCCATGTCAATTTTTTTTTTTTTGAACACAAGAGAGATCTGCAAATCAAATGGTGAAATACATTTTCCTAAACCACTTTGAAGTAAACCTCACTCTGCAAATGTGCAATTTTCACATTGTAGAGATGTACATTTATATATTGTACATTTATTACTAAAATATATCTACAGACGTACCTTGAAGATGCAGCAGATGATAAGCGTGCAACGATCGTTCGAACATTAGTTCACACCTTCGCGAACCCATCCTTATATGTCAACGGCTCGGAGCGATGACGTTACCTTTTCCGTTGATACTTTCGTTTTCTGCCACATTTTTCAGGGATACCTGGTTCCTGGAAAACGGACCTTTTCAGGGAGGGACAGTCTCTCCCCATCGTCCCACACACGCTATGCAGCTTGTGCGTGACTGGCTAACCGTGTCACAGAGGGGTGAAATAAGGGTACACAGCAAGCATACACAGGGTGGCTGAGCCACACCCGTTTCTTGTTTTAGATAGTGGAACAAAAAAAAAAAAAAAAGGTGGGGGGTGGGTAGACAATTGAAATGAACTGTCACCAGCCAGCATTTCACTTCCCAGAGAGACACGGCAAGTGCCGAGTCACCATATACTTGTGCTCCTAGACGGGTGTGGTATAGACATATATGAGTAATTTTGTCTTGTTTATAACTGTTATAGGCACAGTTTTATTGGCATCCTGGAGCATTTGGCCTAGGAAAGTTGAGGTCGCTCGTCCCCAGATACAGAGACATTATTTAATGATCCTTTTGTCTCTGAGTGGATACGTTAGCTGCCTTTTGTTTGTTTGTTTCTACGATTCAAGATAACTTGTGAGAGTGTGTGTGTGTGGATGAAAGCTATATTTGGATTATGGAACATTAGTCCCCAGTGACTGTTGATTCAGAGAATGTAGTGTTGTGCAGGAATATAAAAATTATTAATTTTGTAGTTGATCTTCAACCAAGAAAAGGAATTTTCCTTCAAGACAGTGTTTAAGTCAGATGTTTTAGATAAGAGTAAGGATTGACTGATGTATTTTTATTAGTTGCTATAGTATAAATTATTTAATATCTTTAAATATATAGAAGCCTACACAAGAGGCAGAGCCATTTTCTGAAGAAAGAACGAGCAAATGTGTAGGCGGGTACGCGTACGCGAGTGTCCTCAAGGTGACTGGGACTCATTGACTGACAGACATGCCAGCAACCTGATGACATGTGTGATGCAGTGGGTGGGTTGGGTGAGGTAGCAGATGAGCGAGTAGTGTGGTAGGTGTGCTGTTTAAAAAATAAGCACAGGAAACATGAGATTAGGAGTAGACTAGTGTTAGTAAAAAGTGGGTTTGAACTGTGAACACTCGGCTGTGTGATACAGAGATTGACCCTTGTTCTTCAGGTCAATCATGAATAACATTATATAGCATATTGGTATGGACATGTGCGCTTCAGAACTTTCAAAGAAAACTGAATAGGATTAGTGTAGTACGGCTGACACTGTGAACATTTATACAGCTGAAACCAGTAGTTTTTCTGACTATATTTTTCATTACAATTCTTTACTAATCTTTGTATTTAAAAAAAAAATGACAATTTATAGCTGTTTCATATTCACTAAGCTGCTCAACTGAATAAGAACTGGAATTACTTACCTACCTTCTTGTCTCAGCTCATGCTGACATCCCTTTTGAGAAGTGAAGATTATGGTCGAGAGTATGTGAACTTTTTGAAGCTCGACTGTCTGATTGTGATGTTGCTGCTTTCACAGAGCTTGTCCATGTCATGATGTCTGATTGTAAAGCAAAGTTTCTGATTCTTAGTTTAGGTAAAGCTAAGTAAAGCTGATGTGCGACTGTCGGTGATAGGCAGGTTGGAAAGGTGTACTGACAGTACACTTGCGGAATAACAGATATATGGATTAATTATTAGTTGATAAGATCTGTGTATATAGAACAGCAGGTACATGTGTGTGTGTGTCGCGCGTGCGCCAGAGAAAACCAAACTGTGAAATTCAATGAAAATATTTAGGTGATCTTTATAGTCTAAAGGGCTTGTTTATATGACTAAGAGAGAGAACATGTAAAATCTCTCAAAATAATGCACGCTCAGAGGATACATGTAACATTCACGTGTACCCTTTCGTGCCCATGCAAGTTCAGAAGATACGTAGAACACTTACAAATCACACACACACACACACCAAACAATACAGAGTTAGGGGAAAGTAATAATGCATGTTTTAATTCAGATTTGTAACAAATAATACCCCTCCGATAATATTCGTTCAGCCCACTACCTGACCACATGAAAAATTCAACACCAAAAAACCCGAGATGCACAAAAATACGAATACCACACCCGTCTAGGAAGACGCAACATTAACCCCTCTACACGGAGAGTCTCGGCACTTGCCGTGTCTTGCTGGGAAATGAAATGCTGGCCGGCGACAGTTTATTTAAATCGGTATATTTAACATAGCATAGCATAGCATAGTACTGATTACTAATAAAGTACATTTGATAAACAGACTGTACAAATAATTAAAACTTTCTGCAGATCTAATAAATAAATGTTTAAAGAGCTTGCAAATAAAAGCTACATACAGCGAGAAAACAATTGTTAACTTTTAAATATTTTCAGTAACATGAACATTGTATACACTAACTGTTCAAGGTATTTTTATTAACTGTTTGTTGACATCGATGCTGATCATCTTCGACGTCGAAACCACGATCAGCCTTCATAGCTACCATCATCTCCATCTTCGAAATCATCACCGAATGCATTCTCATATTCTTCGTGGTTCTCGTAACTATCCTCATTAGGGTATGTAACAATATAGCTTGAAATCGTTTGAAGAAAT
Source organism: Pomacea canaliculata (assembly GCF_003073045.1). Classification (NCBI taxonomy): domain Eukaryota; kingdom Metazoa; phylum Mollusca; class Gastropoda; order Architaenioglossa; family Ampullariidae; genus Pomacea; species Pomacea canaliculata. The sequence continues at coordinate 16,156,035 of NC_037600.1, forward strand.
TTTGGTGTGCTGGTTACTCTTGCAGTGCCATCAGCGGTAGGCTGCTGGAGGACATTGGAAACACCTGCGTGGCCACTGAGTCTGTATGCCAGCCTCAGGTGGTGGACTCGGAGACCGCTTTTCGCTGCTCGTTTCGCCATGTTCAAGCTGACAGAACCAAAAGCGATCATAGGCTTCCAGCTTTGTAAATTCTTGTACGTTTCTCTCCTGCGTGTGACAACCTGACGGACGTAGTCGAGACCAAACGAGTGTAAGCAAATCGCATCCCCGGTAACGAAGCCCAGGTCAAGAAGTCGCTTCAACGCTGTGACATCACTCATAGCTTCGTGCGCTGCATAGGACTCATGGAAGAAATGCTCATACAAAGATTTTTGGCTATAGGAAGATAGACCTGGATAGATTGCTCTAAACAGAGGCAGCGTGTCTACGAAGCCTGTCACCTTTCTTTCGAATTCCGCCAACATGGCGCAGGCTTCCATGGCATTGAAGAGCACGGGGGCGTCAAACAACTTGCAGTTGTGAGCAAACAGTGTGACAGCTTCATCGCCTAAAAACTCCAGAAACTCTGACAGAGCCTGGCGTATGTTCACAGCATCCACCGGCTGGCCGTTGAGATACAAACGTCCTTCATCCTCATTGAAGGACAGTCCATGGACTTCTTGCGCCTCCGGATGGATCTGCTTTTTGGGTAGAACGTATCTACAGAAGGATTTATTTTGTCCTAACGCAGCAATCTGCAGTATGTGGGAGAAACATCCTACAACACAGAACAATAATTTCCACTTTAGAGTTTAAGTGCCTTTTGTAACGATCTGTATGATATCATTTCACTGTTTGTTTGTCTTTTTTTTTTTTAAAAAAAGGCTTTGTGTTTTCTTAAGTAATAATAAAAATCTCTAGAACCAGTTCCTTTTCTACTCATTTACAAGAGGTGATGATGAGTTGTCTACTCCTAATATTGTATATTTGTGAAGGAGTATATATATATAACTAAACCTCTTTGAGAATTACCATTATGTTTCTGCTGCATTTCGAATGTTAAAATAATTATTGCAAACCTCTGGTTATACCGATAACACTTAGAGGTCATATCATACCAAACCCTGTAGTTTCTAGATCAATCACCACGGCTGTATTGACAGGTACATTCGTCATTTGCGGGGAAGGCGAAGGAGGTGGAATCTCCTCGTTAGACGCTCCTGTAAATATATGTACAGTATATCAGTGGCGTAGGAACCAGGGGGGCAGCGGGGGCAGCCGCCCCCCCCCAAGGAAAATACAGGGGGGGCAGGAATATCCTTTTGCCCCCCCCCCCAATATGAAGAAAGGTAGGGGAAAGTAGAGAGGAGACGGTCATCACCGTCACAAAAGCGGGCCCTGAGGCAAGTGGAGGCTCTAACACCTCTGACGATCAGATCGGGGACAGTCCGTTGGTATTGTTTGCCATGCTAATTGCAGGCTGTGTTGAAGCCTGAGCGAAGAAAGCAGCCGGATAGTACATCGGTACATCGAGTGTGGTCTCCCTCCCCAGTGCGGCGCCTTTTCTTTGGCGGTTTTCGTTTGACCAACATAAAACATTCCCCACCCACTCGCTGTCACCCTAAAATTATCTGCTATCGCTTACAACCAAAGGGGCCGCACTGGCCATCGGGAACACAGAAAGCCAGTAACAAATTAGTTGCATACCAATACCCCAGTCTTGCCAGGAACCCTTACACTTTGTGAAAAGCTAGCGAAGCACGAGGACTTCCATCTTGCTAGACACCAACGGTTTAGTGCGAATTGACGGCTTTGACTTCACCTAAGACTAAGTAAGGCAAAGACTCTGAGTCCCTATATCGGTAGTTTTCTTTAGAGACAGAGAGACTGGTATTATTGCAATCTACGACTCAGGGGGAAGTGCATAAGTAACATTTCTAAAACTACACAAGGGCACTCTTTTATCATCAACGACTGTGGCTGGTACTCAACATAAGTTATCTGTGTTATACTGTTTGGTTTGTATATATGTGTCCGTGTTTTGGTAGATGGCCATAGAACGTGTCGCATCGCTGGCTCAGCACCGTCGGGTAGCGGAGCGAGGAAGGGGATGGCCCTGATGCCATTCCCACCCTAGTTTCGTCCCCTGGCCACGGTGGTCTGGCCAGTTTATGGCCCTTAATTATAGGGTAGCATTGCGTCCCTTCCTCTCTGGTCTCTTTGGTTCTCTTTGGGGTGGATGGGGCTATTTTCCCACGGTGTGCGGACACCGAGTTCTGGTATGGGGCTGTGCCTCTTTGTAACGTGTATTATCTCGCGGACGCTGGGCCCTGTGGGTAGGGAAAGAGCCTATAGAAGAGTTTTTGCGTGGTGGAGAGACCTGTGCCCGTCTCTGGGAGTAGTCGGGGGTTTGCCACGTGCTGTGTGTACTGTCGCTGGAACTGGCGTGGTGTCTAGAAGAGGGTTCCAGCAACCAGCGTATTTTCCCCGCGTTTGTTGTGAGATAGAACAAAGCGTGTCACGAGCCGTTGGGTGAGTAGGCTTAATTAATCTTTACCTTTGTTTTACCACCCGATGGCTACCCTGGCCAGTATGCAGAACGCAGTTTTTTTCTGCCTTAAAACGAACAAAAACATACCTGAGAAGCTCCATGACACAAACGCGCTTGAATAACTGTCTCATTATGCATGTATTTAAAGAGAGGGTTGATCTGCAATGGAGTTCATTAATAGAAATCACCGAAGACGCAGTTTTTTGGGAACACTGACTTTGCCAACCTTGATTAATATGATTTATATGATTATAACGTTTATCACATTTCTTGTGAATGCTTTAGCCGGGGAGTCATTCTTTAATTTGTTTTTTCTTATTTAATGCTGCTTTGCCTTTTAACAATAAAGCAGCTTGTTGTGATGCTACCACTGTGTACGTGCGTGCGTGCAGTACCCCCCCCCCCCATTTTTTTACGTAATGTGCGAGCGCGAACGCCGTTCACTGTCAGCAGGGAGTTTGCCCCCCCAACGCCGAACATCTTCCTACGCCACTGTATATATGTTCTTCTTCTGCACGAGAAAACAACATTCATTTGTATGTGGCTTTCGCTTTCAACACTTTGTTACAAACCCATTTGCAGGTGTGGGATTTTCAAAAATAAACATGCGTAAAAACATTTTTAAATTTTACCAAACCACACATAGCGACCGCTGATTTTTGATGTAAGAATTAAAGGGAAGCTACAAGGTTGTGAAACCATCGGATGTTTCAAATTATCTCCCTTCAGCATATTTCATAGGTACTAAGACTATAGAGCGGTGTTGCTCAGTGCAGCCAGTGCGACATAAGCTACGAGTAAATCTTTAGTTTGGAAAGGCGCGCTGAAAGTTAAATCTAATACTAAATTAAGTTTTTAATTTTTATTGAAATATAAGTAAAATTTAATTTCTAGTTGTGCTAATGGATAACTCTGAAAGAAAAGTTTTGTTCAACAATATGGCAAAAAAACCCCAAAAAAACCCCAAACCAACAACAAACAAACAAAAAACAAACAAGCAAACAAACAAACCAAAAAACCCAACAAAAAACAACAACAACAACAAAACCCAATACCAAAGCAAAAACCAAAAAACTCAACAAAACAAAAACAAAAAACAATCAAAAAGCAAAAGAAACTACAAAGAATACGCTTACTTTGAAAAAATTGTCAGAGCTTTTGTGTATGTGAAGGTGACTCATGTACAGGATTGCCTTACCTTCCTTGAAGCTCGTTTGGGAGACCGAGCCTGAAGTGGACATGCATGTCGCCATGTCAATTTTTTTTAACACAAGAGAGCTGCAACACAAATGGTCAAATACATTTTCCTAAGCCACCTTGTATGAAGTGAATCTATAGTCACTCTGTAGATGTGCAATTTTCACAGTGTAGATATATAGTCTGGCACTTCCGGTACGTGACTGCGTGTAAGAATAACCATGTGACCATATCATATTTTGTTGCAGTTTTGCTCCGAATAAAAGCTACAAACAAAAATAAATTCTCTGTGTTGGAAAAAGCAGACAATAAAAACGTATTGTATGTAGCAATTTACTCTCTAAAGAGTTATTATTATTCATAAAGACATGCATATTAGTTGAGATGATATTTTCTTTATAAATTCACGAAAACATATAATTAAAAGATATTAGTAGGTCCTAGAAAGCGAAAAAAGAGTCACGAAACTATCAGCTAAAGCGCAAAAGAAACACAATGACACTTACAGCATTATTTATATGTGTAGGTTAACAATGCAGATATATCCTTATCCCAAAGGATCTTTTCCGTTCATCACTTATAATTTTTTGCATAAAATTATCATTTTTATAGTTATTTGACTTATTTGTTCTTTGTTTTAGCAATGAATACTCCACGAAAATAACAAAGTGTCAGTCGCACATGAACAGATATACCAGGAATCCCTAAACTAACTCTACATTCGCTTTAATAACTAAGCAGCTGAGCAGTCACTTCAACAAATCAATCAGTCGATCGATGAATGAACACAGAATTTTCTTACCATTGAGTACAAGAATTAAGAATTAAATGAAAAATAATTGTGAGCATACAGTGATGGTAGCCATTGCAAGCACGGTTGTCGTCTGGTTTTTCTCTAACCTGTGTGTCTCCGAAGACGTCTGCCCACTTCATTTCAAGTCAGCTTTCAGTAAATTTCTACAGTATTTTGTTTAATAGTTTAGTTTTAGTTTATAGTAATGCGTAGAGCGTAGTGTATACTCTTGTGTGAACCTGAGTCTGCGGAATACTAATTGTACATTTATTTTTAAAATTAATAAAATCTAAGTATATATGACATATCCCACACAATATATATCATAACATTTCACACAGAAGACCATCAAGTATTGAGGCAGAGTACTGCTGCTCACTGTTTATTTGATCACCCATGCTAGGACTAACTTAATTAAATAACCACACATATCAATATATCTACAGACGTACCTTGAAGATGCAGCAGATGAGGACCGTGCAACGATCGTTCGAGCATCAGTCCACACCTTCGCGAACCCACCCTTATATGCCAACGGCTCGGAGCGATGAAGTTACCTTTCCGTTGATACTTTCATTTCACGCGTATGTGACATTTTTCAGGCATACCTGCTTCCTGGAAAAATGGATTTTTCATCATCCCACACACGTGGTGCGTGACTAACCGTGACACAGAGAGGGTGACATAAGGATACACAGCCTGCAGTGGGGTGGGGTTGGGGTAAGGTGGTGTGGGGTAGTAGATGAGGCCGGTAGCGTGGTAGGTGTGCTGTTTAAAAGAAAGCACAGGAAACACGAGAAGTAGGAGTAGAGTGGTGTGGTAATAAAAATGGGTTTGAACTGTGAACACTCGGCTTCGTGATACAGAGACTTTGGAAAAAAATATTCCTATTAGACTAGATGACTACTCTAACAGTTATCTTTCCTCTCGTTTTAATTTTTTTCTCTCTGTTTTCTCTTTTTCTGCGTGTATACGTGTGTAGAAGAAGAAGAAGAGAGAGAGAAGCAAAACTTGGTTGTGTGTATATATATGCATGAGTTCCACGAAAGGCTCGCTAAGCAATTTGCTGATGTTGAATGCACAACGAAATAATTATTTTTACAACATCGGAATTTGCGTATCCTGTTTGCGAAAAGTAATTTCTGACTGTAATTGTGTTGGTGGGAAAGATTCTTTTCTCGGGAAAAGAGTTTTCAGCAAAGATCAATGAACCTCCAACTCGTCTGACAGGAACGATCGATGCTGCTTAATTATTTGTAAGGTCCCTGGTCACTGTTCTATGAAGGTGAAGGACTTTATAAACATCTCCAAATGATCAGTGGGAATATATCTCTTTCGTTTCTATTAAGAATTTACAAAAGTAGAATCTAATTGCCTTGAGGAGGAAAAGGGTCATATTTTTTTGTTTGTTTTTTTTTTTTTTATCCCAGAAGGAAATTAGTAGGAGCTCTGTAAGAAAGCAAGGGTTAGAACCACAGCACAATAATGAAGGATCTCAGTTGACCAATTCACTTGTATCGCCTTTTTAAAGCATAAGAAGTAAAAAAAGTTTTATTATGTTTAGCTGTTACATGACTTTGTTAAGAAATGTGTAGTATATTCTTATTACTTCTTGTTATTTTCTTGGCACTATGCAACCTTTCAGTATCAATGTTTAAGAAAAGCATCAGCATAGAATTGTTCTGCACTTTTGATCGGCTTATTTTTTGCCGGATATAAAACAAAACAGTAATAACATGCATAGTTCTGTACTGAAAGCTTTCTCAAAAATGTTTAAAGTACTATTGAAAGTTCACATCTGCTAGTCGTAAACAAAAGTCATGTTTTATCTGTGACGAAAATCAGAGAGAAGATATCAATCAATGTATAGTTTCTGACAAAGTTCCATCAGTAGTTAAACATGACATGCTGATGTTTAGAAGACTACTATAGCTGAAACAATGAAAAGACTCTAAAAATGAATTTCTCTCTCTCTCTCTCTCACACACACTACACACACACAAACACACTCACACATTCACAACCTTAACCTTTACAATCATGCAATAGAGCAGTTAGAACGAGATGTGTCTTTCCCTAATGTCTCTTTCCCTTCTTGATGGCTTATTTTCGGAAATTTGTTTCGTGTTGGATACTCGTCGTCATCACTAGAATTATCACTGCTATTCTTACGTTTATCATCACGACGAGGACGGTGATAATGATGACTGTCGCTACCACCAACACGACGACGATCAGCATCATCACACAAAAGGTCACGGTCATGTTCATGGTGTCCCTCGTCGTCGTCGTCGTCATCATGATCATCATCATCATCATCATCATCATCATCATCATCATCATCATCATCATCATCAAGGTTACACTCATGGTGTCCTTTGTCGCCATCAACATCACCATCACCATCGTCATCATCATCATCTACAAGGTTACTGTCACCATCACACTCATGGTGTCCTTTGTCACCATCACCATCATCATCGTCACCATCATCTACAAGGTTACTGTCACCATCACACTCATTGTGTCCTTTGTCACCATCACCGTCATCATCGTCATCATCATCTACAAGGTTACGGCCATCATCATACTCAACTTGTCCCTCGTCACCATCATCACCCATAAGGTGACGGTCGTCATTATATTCACGGTGTCCCTCATCACCACCGCCATCACCCACGAATTCGAAGTCATTATCATATTCATGCTGTCCCTCATCACCATCGATATAGTCTGTCTGCCAGCTTCCACCTTCTCTCAGGATCTTGAAGTTATCTTCAATCGGGTTTTGAGCAATGTAGCTTGAAATCTGTGTCAGCACCCTCTTGTTCTTGGTAACCCTTGGCTTGCCCTCGCTGTTGGGATGCTGGAGGACATCCTGCACACCTGTCTCGCCGTCCTTTCTGTATGCCATCCTCAGGTGGTGTACGCCAAGTCCACTTCCTGCTGCTCGTTTCGCCATGTGAAGCTTGACAGATCCGGATCTTATCATAAAGTTCCAGCTGGGCAACATTTTCCACTCTAGCATCAAGCGTCTGTCGGCCTGAAGAATGTAGTCGAAACAAAAGCAGTGTCTGGAAATTGCTTCCTCTGTAACACACGGCATTTGAAGAAGTTTCTTTAGCGCCTCGACATCACTCACCGCCTCGTGTACGGTGTAGGACTCGTGGAAGAAATGTTCGTACAGAATAAATTGTCTGTAGGAAGGCAGACCAGGGTAGACATCGCTAAACAAAGGCAGAGTATCCACAAATCCAGAAATCTTTCTTTCATACTCCGGCAAGAGGTTGCAGGCTTTCACGGCGTTGATCAGAATGGGACAGTCGAACCTCTTGGCATTGTGGCCAAACAGGGTGACAGGCCCATCCCGTAAGAACTCCAGAAAATCAGACAGTGCCTGGCGAATGCTTACAGCATCCACCGGCTCTTCGTGTAGGTACAAAATCCGTCCATCGAAAGACAGGCCATGAACTAATTGCGCGAAAAAATCAATCTTCTTTTTCGGTCGAACGTATCTGCAGAAGGAATTACCTGGACTCCATGCAGCAATCTGCAGTATGTGAGAATCTGTCTCTGCAACAAAGAAAAAAAAAATAAAAGCAACGTTGAAGTTGTAACTTTTTAAAAAATACGTCAAAGAAAGTCGGACCTATTCATGCAATGGACCTTACAATACAAAAACATTAAGCGTGACTGAGAAACAGTAAATATAATCTTAAATAGTCTTAAATAATAACTCATTATCTGATAATATTAATAAAAACATATATTTTGATTCAAGTATGTATCTACATAAAGTTACAACATATTTCAGGTACTTGTGGCGCCATGTCATCCTCATTCAGGATATGTCTAGTAATTCCCCAGCGGTTACACAATAAAGTAAATTCACTGTTTTCTCTCTAGTCCAGAATTATTCTGAGACTGATCTTCGTAATTCTTGGTCGCGAATATTTAAATGACTTATCCGTTATAGTCTGGATGTACACAGTACCCGAAGGTGTCGTTGCATACCTAGTCCTGTAGTTTCCAGATCGAACAAGACGGGTAGAGTCACGGGTACATTCCTAAGTCGCGGTGGAGTCAACGGCCGCGGGATCTCCTCGTCTGACGCTTCTGCGTCGTCGTCTTCTTCTTCGTCGTCGTCGTCCTCCTCTTCCTCCTCCTCCTCATCATCAGTGGAGTGTAGAGTCACGGGTACATTCCTAAGTGGCGGTGGAGTCAACGGCCGCGGGATCTTCTCGTCTGACGCTTCTGCATCATCATCATTATCATCATCATCATCATTGTAGAAAATATGTTTTCTACTTTTTGTGGCATTTTGTGTATTTGGTATAGTTAGTGTGTTATTCGGTTGGGGTAGGCTTGATTACAATGATAAAAGCAGTGAACTGGTCAAGCTGGCAGCATATCGGCCCGACTGGCGCGCCAAATGTCTGGCCGCCCTATTCATCACCAGTGGCCAGTCGACGCTAACGACAACACCTGACGTAAGCGGCCGCGAGTCAACCATGGCCAGGGGGAGACCACCGGGTAACAGCCCGACCCCTCTTTGTCCAGCTGAAGGCCGGGTACAGCCTGAGGCGAGCAACGCCCCTTACACCTGCGTTCAGAGCCTTTCTACACCTCCAAGGACACCGGGAGGAAGTTACGCCCACCGGAACCAAGAAACCAAGTCTGGGGAGGGGCAGAGAACGTCACTTCTCCAAGTAGCGAGCTGGTGAGCGGCCGCTGAGAGTCCGTCTTAGAGATCATAGAAGACGTTAAAGTCCACGTGGGGACTGAAACTGTGAAGTGTGAATTTTGATAAGCAGGAATTTGTGAACTCTCGTGGAAGTCTACATGGGACTGAACTGTAACTTGTGAACAGTGAGCAGTGGAATTATTATCGTGAGAAAACTAACAAGAAGAAACACCAGAGAGATAAGTTTTAAGATATACTTGTAGCCATTCTTTTATGTAGATGTGTGTATGTGTGCTCCTTTTCTTTGATTATATTCTTTATTCATGTTGAAGTCCTGTATTTTGAGAAGTGTTTTGGAGTGAGCGTGTGGACGCATGCTGGACGGGTGCATGCGAGTGGAAATTAATCATTGCGCGCAGGACCCACACGTGGAAGTCCATTACAATCATCATCATCATCATCATCATCATCATCAGTATAAAATTGCATACTCTGTATGGTCTTGTGGACGGAGGGAGGAGGAAAGGTAGCCTTTGCATCGATTACAATCTACACCGTTCCCGGTAAGTCGACTTTATTTCATGATGATATTGAATAGAGGGACCGGGAACGACCCCCCACTGAACAGATGGAAGTGGATCATGTGCTGTTAATGGACCAGGTGTTAGGTATATTTTAGTGGGTTTTTTTGTTTTGCCCGGGTTCGCCACGTGACAATTTAATGTTCTGCGCAATTGTGGTTGAATGAAGCGCCGACTGCTACTCTCTTCCTCCACCCTCCCTTCATTATTTTTGTAACTGGAATATGAACTTACCTCCAAGGACTTCTTCCTGGTTTTCACAGTCAGAAGAGCTGATCACCGGGCTATATGTGATCGTGGGATGCGTTTGGTCCTCATTTTCTCGGACGATCTGACTGAGACTGCCTGTAATCATAAATAAATCAGTAAAACGTGGAATATCTGCAATTCTACTTCTCTCAGGTACCTAATAAAATCCAGTAATAATCGCGGTTGTCTTTTCATCCCGAAAAAAAGAGAGAACCATCCGAGAATGCTGATACCTACCAGAGGAAAGCTCTTCCTCGGAATCTGAATCATGAACGACAATCACTTCCGCGTTTGAAACTGTGCAGGGCTTGTCTCCCTTTCTTGTAGCTGTGTTTTCATCTTGGCTGCATGCTGAGGTCACAGAAAAAATAAGCAAGAGGTGTACACCATCGACAGGAAAGGTTCTATCAGCGTGTCTGTACATACCCTGGCCGTTCATAAATATAGAGGTACATTCATACGAACTATAAGTTATACAACTAACTCGAATTACTTACATATACCTTTGTGCGAGTTCATGTCGGCGACCATTTAAGAAGTGAAAGCCACTAGGGTGGAGAGGGTTGTAGTTTCCCAGGTGAGCGTCTGCTTGTGACACGGTCACCTGACTAAACTTGTCTATTTTAGGACCTCCGACTGCAAAGCCCACATTTGTGACCCACATTTACAAATACTGGTTGTTAAAGGTGTAGTTGGGTGCAAATGTTTTCTAATGACTATATAAAGCTTAGTACAAGATACTACTTCCCCAAATCCCTTGACTAGTACCAGCTGATAAACCACTATGCTGGTTTGTTGATTTTGGTCCTGGGATAATTGGATAGAGGCAGCAGCTGAAGAGGATAACCACTTGTAATGAAGTCTTGCTTGAAACGGTTAGTCCACTCCTTTATATTTGAAAAAAATGTGAATACCCCTGTTCTGTTTTCCAGGTACACGCTTATAAACAACACAAAAAAAAAACAACAAAAAAACCAAACAAACAAACAAAAAAAAACAAACAAACAAAAAACAAAACAAACAAACAAAAAAAAACCAATTTTGGGACGTAAAGTTTACCCTAGATACGCCTTATTAAATATAATTTCATAATTATTAAAGATACGCCTAATTAACATAAATCCCGAGCTTTTCCACCGGCTGTACCTTTAGCAAGATTAACTCAATTCACGTATAGTCTTGGTAATTATGATGCTGATTTCTTTCAGTGCATGATACCCAGTCATTAGGAACAATTGCACTTCACTAGCCCTTTAAGCTGAAGTGAATTTGTCAGTGCAAAGTACGACCAGTGGTGCAAAGCAGGGTGTAAAACTATACCGACATTCTCAGTGTTTGCGGCTGATACAGAATCTGAGTAATTTATTAGGTGATAAGGTATCTGACTACACCAAATTAAATGTGCTTTTATATTTTAGATATATATATATTTCACGATGGGATTGAAAAAAATATATAAATATAGAAACTGCTCCTGACAGTTTGAGAAGTTTACTAACCCCTGTTTTAAAGTGTGTGTGTGTGGGAGGCACTTATCGTGATCATCATTAATTAAGAGAGGGCGTGAAGATTGTTACCTGATCGGGTGAACTTAAATGTACTGAATTTTCGATACAGCAATGAGAGCCCTGCCTACCTGAAAGGCCCACACCAAGACGAATGAGTACAGTGTTTTCAATTCACAACTTGTGGAACTACGAACACTGTAAATCATTTACAGCAACACAGAAGAGTAGTAGTAGTAGTGTTTGAGTCTGAAGGTTGGGGATCTTACTCGATATTTCGCTTCCTTAACACAATTTGGTGTCACTACTAGAGATAACACTGTGAGTACCAGGACAACAACATCAAGGTAATGATAACACGATGATAACCTGTGATGCTGACTTCCTTCTCAACGTGTTCACGTGAAGTCGTTCTTTTATAACAATTATTATTAGACTACATGTGAATTCCCGAGAATTCAAGTAAAAAACGTAAAATATGTTGAAATAGAATCAAAATTGTGTTTACATATGCCGAAACAAAGATGTAAAGATAGAAGAATTGTTAAGAAATATAAACTAAAAATATTTATAGTGACATCAAGTGTGTAGATGTAACATAAGCTGGACGAGATGCTTTTAACTATTTGTTGAATTCACTCCGATTACATGTGGTTTAATGCAGATAGGTTAGCCTGGACAATAAACACAAAACACGTATGTTTATTACAGTGTACAATGTTAAAATGTACATAAATATAAATTCTAATTGTATTTTATTGGTTATTGTACAAGAAAATATTGTTAAAAACTATGGAAATAAAGAACTTTGTAAAAATCTCTAGAATTTTTGTTCTTGAAAAGAATACAGATGGAATTCCTACAGTGACGTGGACCAAATAGAAGTTTGACTCACTCACCTCCACTTTCCTTCCGGTTCTCACCAAGGTTCGTTTGAGACAAGCTGGAGGTCAAGATTACCTGTATTTGTAACGATGTCGCCATGTCAAAGTCTACCTTTTTATATGACCTCAGAAAACATCTGCAAAACAAACTCAGTGAAATAAAATTTTCCATTAAGCAGGAGTGAATCTCAGTCCGCTCTGCGCATGCGTGCAGCCTCTCACTACATCATAAGCTCTTGATCAGTTATACTTTTATTACCTGATGATGACAGCACACTAGACAAAATGGACTTCAAGTGAAGAAACCTATCAGCACGTGCCAAGACTTGTCACAAACAGTGCAATGTATTCAAGGTTTGCTAAACATAAGGAAAAGTACAGAACTTGTTGATGTTGTAAAAACCGCAATAACCGAAAGCTGCTAAAAAAAAAATAAAATAAAAAAATATCAGACTTAGTGTGAGTGACATATGAAAACTACAGAACTTGTTGATGATGTAAAGGCCGCAGTAACCAAAAACTGCTCAAAAATGAGTGTGAGCCGCATACGAGAACTGTAGGTCTACCAGGAACACCAAAGCTGATCGAGGAACTCTACTTTCGCTTTGGCTCTTAAAACTATAAATAACTTAAATGATTAGAGACAGCTGTGGAACGAAAACACGAGAGGTTTTTATTTTCTCCATCGTACCAATCCACCTTACACGCCAGGTGTGTCTGTACACGTATTCACTTTTAGGATGCAGCAGATGAGTAGCATTCAGTGCAGTTTGTGCATCATGCTTATAAAAAGCGCCCTCTACTTTATATCAACTTCCTGCAAGTGTGACGTCACGTTTCCCGATAACACTGCTGCTGACTCTGAGGTAAGATTTCCAGGCATGTCTGCTTCCTGAGAAAAAGACTTTTCTGTCAATGGTGTTTAGGAAAACGAGCTTCCCAGGTGGTGCAACATGAGCGAGGCACACTAACCCGGTTCCCGTGACCTACTAACTTACCCTCCCGGCACCTGATGATGTGTGGGGCACAGGTGGGGGACTGGGGGTAACGAAGATCAATAAATGCAGCCAGGCGTCGCTTAGCGACAGAAAAACACTCTTAGAAGAAGAATTCATTTATTTGCCGAGTGATAGTAAATTAGGAATTTGAATTGATGATCTCACGCACACCCATACTTGCACACGCTACAGCTGGCACTTTGGGTGATAGATACACCCCGTTACATTTTCTCCACACACATACGTTCACATATTTACACACTACCTCTCCTTCTCGCTTGCTCTCCATTTCTATCACACATACAGACACTGGCCTCAGACCGCAAAAGGACACAGTCAACTAGTACTGGTCCTGATACGAGTTCACAGTAAAGAAACTATTTCTCACCTGGGAGTCTACACCTCACACGGGACAGAACAGACCATTGACCGGGTGGGATGCATTTGACATCTTCGTTGTTTGAATATAATATAGCGTACTTAGTAAAACAGAGATATTTATTATCCTTATCAGGTATACATCCACCTGAACATTTTAGACGCCGGGTTCACTCCATGGTCGAGTTTTTACAGCTGGAGTGGCTGCCATCACTCAAGGGACTTAAGTGGCGTCGAGTTTATTCTATGCGAAAAAATTGAAGCAGATACGGTTTTGACTGAAATCTTCTGAGTATTGAACGCTGAAAAAAAAAAATTTAAGTCTTTTTGAACAAAACAAAATTTATAATCTTGGTATGATCAAGTGCGATGCTTGATGTATGAATAAATTTGACAGCTCTACTTTTTTTTGTCAACTGTCTTTGGCGCTTCTACAGTTGTCACCCTTTCCCCTTTACTTCCGTCGTTTGTTTGTATCTGCTTGATGCTACATCTTTGCATGAATTGCAACCAGAAAATTAATTTTGCTTCGACCCTTTAAGGAATGTAAACAGAAGAAAACACCGTTTTCTACTATTTCTGTTTATAAAGTCGTTTGCAGCGACGGACACAGCAGAAGTCTTTTTTGTCTTCTCTAATTATCAAAGTTATCTCCATAGTCAGATTTGAATTAGTGAACCATTACATCCGTTTCGACCAGATTAATACGTGTACTAACCAGAAAGAGAAAATGGCAGACAGTTCCAAACTCAGAAGGAAAGGTGTAAAGGTTGAGTGTGTGACTGTCGCGCAATGGATAACTCTCTTGACAAGAATTTGACCACACCTAATTACAACGCAATCACTGCATGTCCATCCATTCGCCAAATCAGTAAAATAGATAAATACATATATATATATATATATCTTTATTAATGAAAAGAATGTAATAAAACAATACATACGTACAAAAATGGTTTACAGTTAGCTCTACACGTAATTCTTAAAACTTATCTCTCCTCGATGTCGCTCGCCTCATAAATGTTCACCGTTAGTAATCCGATACCCACAGTTCAATGTTCACAGTTCAAAATCCAATATTCACAAATCCCTTCTTTGCTTACATCAATAGTATAAAGTTCATGCTGGCGTAGACTTCCAATACACTATACATTCACTGTCCAGTTGGTGGTCTATATTCTAACTAAACTTTCTGAAAGTAGAAAATACGTGTTCTACAAAATCCCTTTCTCCGGGGGGAAAAATTGTTTCTGATAAGGAATATTTTTTTTCAAAATTAAAATATATACACATTAAACATGGCATAACATGAATGAGCACAATTCCATTAAATCCAAACAGTAAGCAAAATCATTAATACATATGCATTAGCCTAAATGAGGAAAGCAGCAAGAAATGAATAACAATGAATTTTCAGCAGAAAAAAAC
The DNA here is from genome assembly GCF_003073045.1 of Pomacea canaliculata. Lineage (NCBI taxonomy): Eukaryota > Metazoa > Mollusca > Gastropoda > Architaenioglossa > Ampullariidae > Pomacea > Pomacea canaliculata. Next base: position 16,171,262 of record NC_037600.1, read on the forward strand.
TGTTGCAACGGCAACAGATTCACGAAATATTTGCATTTTTTCTAAGACTATTTAAAATGAACTTACAGACTGTTCAAATAAACCATCTCAGCGTAGTTCGTTTTACACAGATTGTTCCATATCAACTTACACAGAACATAGACTGCCTTGACCATCCTGTCCTGTCATTAGCCGGAGTGGTGCCAGCTTGACCAGTTAATTAAACATTAAACTTTGCTGAAAGTAGAAAATACATTTTCTACGAAAGGAACATGGCACAATATGTGATAGACTTTACTCACGTGCAAAAAAATTTAAAAACATAATTGCAAAACATCTGTGAAATATAAGAAATTTATCAATGCAAATCAGGTTAGAAGAAAAAACTTGCTGTCAGTGCAGCCTAGCTCCAGTGACCCTCCTTTCTGTTAGGGTGGGCTTGCTTGATTGACATGCCCTTACAATGACTACTAAGAACAGGAAGGTTTTTTTTTAAAATTCATTTGTTCTGCCTCCTTGGCTGTACACTTCTTTCTCTATCTCGTAAGTAATGCTAAAACCATGTATTAACTGGTACGTGTTAATACCAACCGCGTTACAAAAATAGGTCTTGTATTCTCAGTTGATGTTAGTTAAAGTTTGTTGTTGTCAGTTAATGTTGGTTAAGATAGAGTGTTTTCAGTTTGTCGACGAACAGATTTTCAATTCTCAATTGAGTGAAGGAGGGTCCAGGTCGCAAGGTCAGTAGTTGTCTGCGTAGGCTGCTCTCCGATTCCTTCCTCGTTAATTCTGATAAAAATCGTCTTCGTCCTCCAGAGACTCGTTTTCTTGTTCGTCGTCGAAAGAACCTTTAGTGATGAAGCTTACAATTTTTTCAAGCACTTTCTTATCCTTGGTAACCCTTGGTTTGCCATCGCTGGTAATTTCGGTGAGGACGTCCAGCACACCTTGCTCTTCACCCCATTCGTAGGCCAGCAGCAGATGGTGAACTGCAAGACCACTTGCTGCTGCTCTCTGTGCCATGGACTTGCTCACAAACCGAGAAGTTATCAAAGGCTTCCAACTGGGTAAGTTGCTCTTTTTCTCGAACGACCTTTTGGCAGCCTGAGCGACGTATGTAAAATCAAAAGAATGTTTTGAAACTGCTTCGTCTGTAACATCGGGATGTCCAACAAGGGTCTTTAATACCATGACATTGCTTATGTTTTGTTCCTCACGTGGAAACAGTTTACCGTACAGAGTACGTAGTCTATAGGGACCGAAATCCTGCCAGACACCTCTAAACAGAGGCAGTGTGTCCACAAAGCCTGTCGCCTTTTTTTCAAATTCCGGCAACATGTCACAGGCTTTCATGGCATTGTACAAAACGGGAAAGTCAATCCGCCTGGAGTGGTGGGCAATCAGTGTTACAGGCTCGTCCCCTAGAAACTCCAGAAACTCGGACAAGGCCTGGCGTATGCGTAATGTAGGAAGCTGAACGCCATTTCGATACAAATTGTCCCCTTGGACAGAATACTTAAAGATCTCTTGAACCCAATAACTAATTTCCCTTTTCGGCAGGACATATTTGTTGAAGTATTCCTCATTTACAGGTACATCCAAACGTGATGCAGAGATCCGAAGTATATGGCATTCATTTTCTGCAACAGACATAGACAATAGATGTAAAACACACAAGAAACTGTACTACCCTAAGGGGTAACACAACTTTGAACTGTGATTGGTCAGTATTGTAAAGTTTGTTCCATATTTTCTCGCGGTAACTAGGCACAAAACTAAGTCTAGGTAAGTGTATTTTCCGGCCATGGCAAGCAATTACTGTGATACATATATTTATACAAGGGAAACCATATTTTAATGGTTTATCCACGAATTTATTCACACTTACAACGAGTGCTGGTCTCTCAAGTTGTTATTTGAAACAGAAGATAAAAAACGTTCCTATTCCAGTCCGTTTAACCAACTCCAAGGGGGAAAAATTCAATAAGATGTTAAAAAAATTAAACTCAGAATAAATTCTGCATTTATATAGATAAAAATGGTTTCATTTTGCAGCTCTTAAATCGATTGTTTATGAAAGGCAAAACACATATAATGACTTACCCAGCCCAGTGATTCCAAGATCAAAGACCACCTGTCGCGTCAGAGGAACAGGTCTTTGTTTTGGAACAGGTACCGCACGTGGGATGCCACTTGGTCCTGCCGGACAACAGAGTTTATTTTACCACAGAACTGTTTTAAATTCCACAAAATGTACCAGTAACGGCCTCGTCACATTTCAATAGAGATTTAATTAAGCAACTATTATGAGTATATTTGTAGTGTTATTACCTAAAGTTGTTAATTTTTATCAAACTTTGTCTTCGTAACATAATTACTCTGGTTAATACAATATAATGATGATCAGATTTGTAGGAGAACAATGAGCTATTTTGGATTGCGAGATTCCCGGTTTCAAAATCATCAAGGTCAGAAAAATTAAAGACACATTTTCTGATTCTGATTTGCGAGAGAACAAGTGTCTCGTTAAAAATTGTTTTGTGTTTACCACAATTTTTGTATGCTGTCATACGACTCGAGTTTCTTACCTGCTGCTCCATCGGAGTTATTGCTCTGTTCAGATGCCATTGTCGAGGTCGGAATGTTTGGTTGACCTTCTCCTTGCGATGATGTTGCCATTTCAAGAAACTCTAAGTTAGAAAGCATACTAACATTACTGATCTACCCCAAAAACAATTTTCCTTACATTTTTTTTGGTAGACATATAATTTGATTTATTTCCATGCAGACTTTGACTAAACATTCTTGAAGATTACACATAAATACAAGAAAACCACATATTGATACTAAACTTTAAAATAACACCCGAAATGAGCTGAGAAATGTGAAATAGAAATACGATCTACAAATGCGTCAATGAAATAATGTTTATAGCAAATTCCTTTAAAATCAGACATCATAATAACAAAATTACAATAAAATGTTAATTGCTATATTCATAGATGTTAATATGTATATTTCATGTCAGACGGATAATTGTCAGAACCCATAATTAAGAAAGTAAAAAGTAAAATGTCATCCTCAGTTGAAAGGAAAAGGAGTGATATCGTCGTCTATTGAAAACATGAATAGTTTTCATTTCCCAATAAACGCCTTTATTCCCTTTGTACGTCTTTACAAAGAACAGGAAAGAAAAACGCGACCTAGATTCATGACTTGGGGTTGTCTCCCTCCCCATCATGACGTGGCATTAATCTTATGAGTGGGTGGTTCGACACCTCAGATGACCTCTCATAAAAAAGTTAAAAGCTAACAAGCTAACAAAAAACTACAAATCAGTAAGGCTATTCGTCTACCTGTTCGATCAAACGAGATTTTACGATCCATATGAATAAGGAGTCTTCTCTTTGAAAAAGTGAATAAGAATGCTGACATTGTGACAGTGATACGTGGCAGATGTCCGCCATGTTTAATTACCTAAGAACATTTCTTGAATGTAATCTTTCTATTTTATTCTAACATATTTTTCTCATGGCTTCATGATATTTAATCATTTGTGTCTCTCAACCAGTACCCCGGTGTAAATTAAATACTCAATAAGTTACACTGGATATATTAAAGTATTTCAAACAGACTTCCTTGAAGTGTTTTTGCTCAAATCAAAGTACAGCCATTCATTTTGCATTTGATGTATTATTTTAACAATTAATAAAACTATGAAATAGACAAGAAGTACATACCCTGAAGACTCAAATGATCAGCAGACTGAAATGTAGTTCGTGCGATAGACTAACAGAAGTACAATACTCCTTTTACAGCAACGATATGCAATGTATGGCAGCCCCGTTGACTTCGTATGCATGTAAATCGAATGACAACTCCGTTTACCTGCTACTCGCTGAGTGCTAGTCGAGACCTGGACGTGCTTATGGCCTGTTGCGATTGCGCATGCGCATGCGCAGAGCGCTAGTCGTCCTCCAATAGCTTTCCGCGATTGACAACCGCTGCTTTTTCAGGTGACGAAAATCGATGGCGTGTCAGTGGAGGTATAGGAAGGCTACTTCCTATCGTCACCTCTTTCTTTCCTTACATCAAGCTGTCGTCTCCGAGGTGTCACCTACTTAATTAGGACGTTATTTCTCAATATTAGGTATTGACTCTATTGTAGTCGAGTCAAGCAACTCAGAATGTGAGGAAACGATCTCGCACCTTGGTGTGTTTGCGTGGATACCAGCGGAGACAAAGAGAAAAACGAAATAAACAAAGTGGCTGGCGAAATATTTGCCAGAGAGTAGACAGGTTTGTGATGCCAACTACCAAAGAGAGTTGTATCTTGTGACTATATTAAATGTGCAAAAGTTTAAAATATTCAATAAATAAAGATGTGGGCAAGGCGTTTCAACATTGCTTGTGGAGATCTCCTTCGAGCACATACTGTGTTATTTGGTAATCACAGTAACAATGTGACTCAACATAAAAAAATATTTTATGGGAAGTCATCTCGCAAAAGGTGAATGAATGCCTGTGGCTTGGCACTTAGAAGTGCCCTGAATACATAGACAAATGAAGAGCCTTGAAATATAAATATTTACAAATATAGCCTGTGTTCACTCAAAGGTGGTACTAAATTCGCAACATCATAACACTGATAACCCAGATTACTCAACGATTGAAAGCAAGTGACTGTTTAGTACACACACACCTGGCTCCTCCCGATGCAGGAGTTCACTGCATTTACAAAGTGTCTACATAATACTAAACACACACAGTGGCATTTGGAGAGGGCAACATTGTTGTATATGTTGAAAACTGCTTTATACATTTCCTGATGTTATAAAGACCACAGAACCGGAAGCTGCTAAAATAATAACAGACTTAGTGTGAGCCACATATGAGAACTGCAGGTATTCCTGGAACACTAAAGCTGAGGAACTCTACTTTCGCTTTCGCTTGTATAACTATAAATAACTTACACGATTCGACACAGTTGAAGAACGAAAACACGAGAGGTTTTTATTTACTCTTGTTTATCGTCCTGCATGTCTTTTTTCGTGTTGTTTCTATTTGTATATAAGGATGTTCTTCTCTAAAAATCTGTCCAATGTATAATTAATTCATCAATAAATTAATCCACTAGGGGGGCTAGCTAATCAGCTACGAATTCACTCAAACTTAAAAAAAGATCAATCTATCAGTCGCTACAGCACTTTGGGTTATACACCCCGTTACATTTTCTTCACACATATACATGCACGTACATACACCCTATCCCTACGGATTTAGCTATGTGGTCACGTGGTCACGAGAAAAAGACAACAAACAAACAAACAAACGAAAATTTGAGTTCAGTCTGGTGAGTACAGTAAAACTCTACTTAAAGTATGTTCTGTCCTGATTTGTCATATTATAAGGTGTGCCACATTCGTATTTGTTAACGACTTGATTGCCGGGTGTAGATGTGTGATTGCAAGAGGACTCTTTTTTTTTTTCTTAACGCTATTCATCAAGAGTATATGGCCCTCCTACTGGTCTGACAGGAGATATTCATTTTGACTGGCTGTGTTGGGTCCTACGATCTGCATGCTAGGAGTTTATAAGCCAAATACATACACACACTTTACTGTAAAGCTGAGAACTGCTTCAGCTTCTCTCAACACAATATTTGTTGACGACTTTAGAGGACATTATCGCTGCAAGAAACCTCTAGCAAGACATGAAGAACCCACAATCACCAGTGCTTTTTTCACGATTGCATTTTTCCCTAAAGTTTGTCAACAACTCGTATTAATATTTGCAAAAGAATTCATGCCAGTCGCTGTCCTCCACCCCGGGTGCACGCCACACACTGCGTGAAGCACTGGAGAAACTGGTCATTAATAGAACAGAGGCGGAACGACCCAACATATAAACGTAAGCAGGCGTCAAACTGTCTTCTCTGAGACCGCTAAGGACATCAACTTAAGACAACGCTAAGCTAAACAAACAAATCGTGTAACTCTTTGTCCAAACCGCTGGACTGTGGTAATCTGGGCGTGGCTTTGAGTGATCCCAAAGTATATTCGATTTCTTAATTTTTCTCTGGTGTTTAAGTCAATTCTTTTGATTTTATTTGGAAACGTTTCCAGGTTTTCTACTGGTAGATCGAGGGTGGAGCATCTACTGTAACTGTGTAGGACTTCAGTCACATGACCGCATCATGACTTGAAGAAATGTTAGAAGCCGGTATTCAACGATTTGTTCAGTTGCTTACGCCTGACTCTCTGAAACTTTTTATCTCGAATTTATCTGTTTAATTCAAGATGAACTTTTCTCATTTTCTGTGGCTTCTCCTTTGTTTCAAGATTTCTATCAACAATTGAATCATAGCTCATATAAGTCACTAGTGGTTATATTCGTGGAGTAAACACCAGATGACACAATTTGACTCTAAACAGCACCAAGAGTTTGTGACACAGCACACTGCCAATTACTGCACAGTTGGTGGTCAGTAAAATCACACACCATACATATCATTAAATATCAACCAAAGACTACTTCGTGAAAGTTTATTGATGAGGAACTGAACATTTTAACTTCGGTAATGATAGAAACCAGTAGATGCGTACATCCTATTCTAACACACCTACATTCGTTCTTGTGAATGGTCTGTCTTCATAATTTCATATTTTTAGAGGAGTAAGAAAATATTAGAAAAAGATAAAACAAAGATCAATAACCGATCTTCAAGACGCTACAGGCGAGCAGTTTAAAATGCAGTTTGGGCAACTAAGTTGCAACAATGAAAGAATCTCCTTCCCGGACCATTCCTTGGTCGTCTTCTGTCCAACATCCAGCAGCATGTGGGTTAAATGTCCGAGATCGACCAACGGGTCTATAGAGGACACGTGACTAGGCCAGTGGAGCACCTTCCAGATAGTGAGAACGGTGATACAAAATGTTCATGTCCATGCGATTGAATTCACAAACTAGACGCTTCGTAAAGTCATTTGAAACAGGATGGACAAAGCATGGTGACTAGACTTAATATATCTAAAAGTACAATCTTTTGTAGGTGCTTTGGCCAGAGAAAAAAGACAAATACATTGTCTTCACACGACGACAAATTTGTTTCTGGCTGTACAGAAAATATAAAAAGTTCAACGATCTGGAATTTTCTCAGGAAGAAACTTTATCGTTCTAAATGTAGGCAGCATCACCAAATGGTAGACAGCAAACAGTAGCACTCTAGATATAGACATTGTCTTTCCACAGAAACTTGTCGTCGCCAACCATGCTTGCAAAGCGTTGAATAAATGGCTTGTAGAAAGTTTCTAGAATCTTCCTGGTTTCTGGCAGCATGGGTCCGGCGCTGACCGTGTGAACACCTTTATTCTTTGGCTGCTGCGCAAGGACCCACGTCATCTTAGCATGGTCCAGAGGCTCTGCAATAAACAGAAAGGATACTTGCTGGCACTTTATTTAATTTTATTTCAAACTTCATTCTGCAAAACTTGAAATGTTGATGATAAAAAAGGGAGATGATTAAATAGGTTGATAAATGATAATTAGTCAAATGTAAAATAGTGACGACATTAATGACGTCAACTATACGTGGGCAGAGTTTTGGTGAGCTGATGTCGTAGGTGTGGTGACGTCAGGTGTGTGGTGACGTCAGGTGTATGTTGACGTATTATTATTTTGACGTCATTTGTAAAGCTCGCATGGAGTGTGCTCCTGGGGCTGGGACAACGAGGAGACATGGACAACATATTATTATTATTAATTAAAAATAAAATGCGTAAACATTTAAAGATGCTGTATCTTTCGTTACAAGAACTCAAATGAATTAAGAAAAGTACCCATTTCCAAAAATTCGAATGTCTTTGTCAGCTGGACTTCCATGGATCGTACATAATCATCAAATCGTAGAAATAAAATCTGGTCACGTGGGATGATTCTCAACCAGTCCTCAAGGTATACGGAATACATATTTTCGTATATCCGCAACTGAAAATAAAAACGTTTAGTTTTAATAATTCGAACATTACGACAGCCTTAGCTATTAAAAAATAATTTGTCCGGTTTCTTCTACATTTGCCATTCATCTACATTTTGACCCTCAAATATCTCATAAATTTTCACAGAAAAAGCTTCATGTTACACAAATGGTGAATGACAAATAGTTTGGACATGTCTATGTGACTTTGTGTCTATGTGTCTTGCCGACTGTACTTGCTACATAAAGTCAGTCAAGGAGAGGATGGTAAGAACTGTTTATGTGACCAACCATGTTGACACTGTCTCGGAGGGTTTTGTCGTACACACAGTAACGCAGTGACTGACTCTTAAAGCAGGTGAGGAACTTTTCAAGTCCGTCCACCACGTCCTCGTGGAACTTCTCTGGCGTCAGGTAAGTCTGGCAGGACTTGTTTCTGCCCCAGTCAAACAGGAACCGCGAGTATAATCTGCAGAACACAGCAAAGACTTCAATTCTACGAACCCCGCCACCTTCTCGCTCATAGGTGCAAATAGTGAAGGCATCACGTGCAAACATGATAAACACAAAATAACAGGTGAACAGGTAAACACGCATCAGGTATTACAAAGCACTATGCCACAAGAGACACTAAGGTGTGTGCAAGTTCTGTCTACTAGAGTTTGAAATGTTCCAAAAGTTGTAGCTCGCAAATACTGTCAAGCGGCAGATGGTAGACAACTCTTGAGACTACTTACATCAAACACAGACTTGGGTTCTTTCCCTTAGACAAGTCACCCGCATGTTCCACTTGTAAGCCATATGAACGAACATGATACTTTCCATAATCGTGTAGCAGTAGAACTAAATAAAGCAGCTAGCAAGAAATATGGGTTGTTAACACTATTGATTTGTGTTACTTAAACTTAATACAGTAATAGAAATTGTCGTTTTTATATTAATTAATTACAGCAGGTAAGATGACTCGACAACCCACTGTCGGAAGCAATATTACAAAGTTTAAATACTTATCGAAGATGGTGGAATAAAGGATTTGTCAGCTTGTCACTTTAAAAAAACTAAATTAATTGTAAATATTTTTTAAAATACAGAAAGATAACTTAATGTCTGTTGTGACTTTTTCGTAAGGAATGAAGTGGTTAGCCGACATGAGTATAGAGTCAAACCCCTCCCCAATCACATTAAAAATAGAAATGAGAATACATCACTCTCATTAAAAACAAACACTTATTTGTGCAAGATAACACATCGACAAATCAGCTCCAGTAGATACTGACATTTCCTTGCAATCTTGATAACAGTAGAAATTTTGAAGACTTTTCCAGAAAGTGCCCCATCCTCTACTCTGTCTTCACATGAACTCCGACATTTCCAGTGGCGGACATTTTATAGTCAATCATTTATTTTAACATCAGCTGACCTGGAGGTTCTTCTGAAGTTAGTGTGTAGCGGTTTAAGTCTTTAATCTCTCAAGTTTTTATTTTGACAGCAAAGAAAGCTAAGACTGGAATTCAAGGAAGTATTGTTCGATAATTAAATTTCCCACTAACCTGGGTGAAGTAGCTGATGTGTTATTTGTGTAAATTAATTTAGACACGCCAAGAGTAAACAACCTGACAAGATAAAGGCTGATGCAAAGTGGGCTTTTAACTAAACTACTTGCTGCAGTGTGGAATTAAAGGCCATCCCGAGTGAGCAATTATTTTCAAGCGAGTAGGTTTACTTCATTATCAGATAAAAATTCCAAAAATTTCAGCGAAACTGTTCTCTTTTTCAAATCTTTGAACTTCACGGTTCTTTTTGATATTTAGATAGAGGTCAAGACCGCATTTCCAGGGATGTCTTTAATTTCTGAACAAGGATTTAATAGTGTGAGCATTTCAAAATGGCTGGGGCCCTTATCGACGTCAAGTCTATCTACTTTTTGAAAAAAAATTAGTAAAAATCTACAAAGTATTTTTTTTTAAAATACCATCCCCCCAGAGATATAGTCTATTTACTTACGAGCTAATTTAAGCATAATTTCACGAATGACTCTAGTAGTTCTTTAAGTATTGTTAAGAATGTTGAAACATGAAGATGGAGATGTTAAAACACGATGGTTAAACAGTTCCCTATTTTATCATAAGTAGAAAGGCAGATTTTATCCCATATTCATATGGTATTGTAAATGTATTTTAATACAGCTTACCAAGATATTTAAAAGTGAAATAACAATGATTATGACAGGATCGGTGTTGAGTTTAACAGGTAAGCTAATATCGAGAGAAAACAATCTTCAATCATTCACAAAGTAATCTAATCTTAACTTGAACAATCGCATGATCGGGTTCTAAGATCTTAAAAATATCTTAAAATATGAAAAAGAATTATTACATCAGCAAAAGGAGTTTCAACTGACTTAGACTAAACATTTTATCTGACATTGACTTCCAAACAACTACTTTATTCTTTAAGACAAACTTTGTTAAAGAAATGCACTTGAGATCAATGGAGGAATAAAAGACCGATGAACGAATAAGAAATTGAGAAGTTCTCGCAAATTTAAGTCTTTTATCTTAAATGGATTGTAATTTATTTTACTGTACCTCTGGACTGGGTGGCGGAAAATAAGGATAATTTTGACTCGAGGATTCAAGTGATAGATGTGACTGGGTAGAATTACACGAGGCTCTGAGCATCCTTCATTTCCAGAGAAACGAAGCCATTCGTAGCTGTCGTAGAAATAGCTGGGTGACCCGTCCACTGCAATAAATAATGCAGCCAGAAAAATAGTCACAAACACACAATATTGTGGAAATGAGTGGGGAGTGTCGTGTCATAGTGGAAGCACAGTGATTAATCGTTTGCTGAAAATCTGAATTTTAAATGTGTTTTGTCAGACAGGCGACAATTTGATAATCTAATATACTGTATATAGAATAATTCAGGGGCAAACCTTACGAGACAGACAGAAAGAAAGACAACAGGAAGAGAGACAGAAAAAGGAAAAAAAAGAAAAAAACCAGGAAGGAAGGGATGAATAATGGAACGAAAAACAATGAAACTAGTGCAAGAAAGAAAGAAATACATGAGGGAAAAGGAACGAAGAGACAAATAATGGTTTGAAGGGAAAAAAATTAGAAAAAATCAAAGTAATAGCAAGATAATTAAATAAAAACAAAAATCCACAATATTCATATTGTATTCTGAAAATAATGTCTGTGGACTGTGGAACAAATTTAGTTAAAAAATTTTGTTCATGGCTACAAAAGGCTACAATCAAAGCTTAAATATAAAATCTTACTCGTGATCTTCTGACTTTTTCCAGATGTCTGAAGATCATTCTCAATTTGCTCGGCAAGCCCTTGAAAGCTGTTGGCATACTGGAAAAATGTGCTGTTGTCTGAAATACGGAACAGTAAAAAGATTGACGGGTACACGAATGAATTGATATTGAAAAAATCTCATATAAACAATACACAAAAAATAAACAAAATGTAGTCCAACAATACTTAATATTCGCAACCAAGCAGTTACCATGTATTAAAGGCTAACCCAAGTCAACAAACATTGAAAACGTTGTGAATTTTTTAAAAATAATAATTATTATAATTATTTATAATTTAATAATAATTATTTTTATTGTTCTTAATCCAACTCTCAGGAGTACTTTACATAAGTTCAAGACTAACACAAGTAACAAAGTCCCACGTACAATAATATCGTTCTCTGTCAAACCAGTGAAACTCCTTTTTGATGTTTATAAAGTCTGGATGCTTTGAAATGCGGAAAAATAAATCTGATGTTCCGCTTTTACTGATTCCGGCCAGAAACCCATAGGGTACGCACAGGAACTGTAACTCTTCGTCGCTGTTCCTTTGGTACCAGCAAGGGTTTTTACTTTTGTTGGAAAAGTTAAACGGACCCTGAAAGAGATTCAAAAATGGAAGAATAAGCCGGATTTTTGTGAACTAAGGTTGTTTTTATTCTCAGTCTACAGCATTGGCTTTCTTCTCTCAAGTGGTAAAAACACAGAAAGTTAATAACAATAACAACAACAACAACAGCAACAACAACAACAAAAATAAAAATAAAGAAGAGGTGGTCTAGTCCTGCACAACATTTTATGTCTAGGATTTCAATAAAAAATTGAAAAATCATCATGTTAAAATTTTGAGCAAAATCTTACCAAGTGCGGGTTAGGGCCCCATGCAGGTATCCCGGGTGGTATTCCATTTTCACACGGAGGAAACAACGGTTTACTCCCAACAAATTTATCTCTGTGAGGCGCAGCTGGACTGCGTGCATAGGAAACTTCAAGAATGTCATCGATGTGATCCAGATCTCTGCAAGAACAGCACAATATGTAAGTTTCGGTAATTTCCCAGTAATAATAGCAATATTATTCCTACACTCAATATCTGGCCAGCCACAAGCGTCATTGAAACCAGCCGGACCGCCATGAAAAGAAGCAAATACAGAGTGTGCATGAGAATAACATGGGCGGAGAGAATCGATGTCCATCCACAAAAGCACGATTCTTGCATTCACTTTTAAAGCTCCTGGTCGTATTTCAGATTCAATTAGTACGAGAAACCAATCGTAAAAAAAATTTCTTTAATTAGTTGAGCTTCTGATATTAACTGCGGCGATCTGAAGGAAAGTAATAAAATGAAAACACGAGGAAAACTGGAAAAAGGATCTCTCGCTCTGTTCTCTCCGGAGGGGTGCAGTGAGAGAAGGCAAGAAGGAGGTAGAGAGAGAGAGAGAGAAAGAGAGAGAGAGAGAAGTGGGGAAGATTACCTTTGAAAATTGTCCTTGCGAAGAGAGAAAAGGTTGTGACGTAGCTGGTAACGGTCAGAGATGTAGAGGGTGAGTAAGACGAAGACCACCAGGCATGTGGCCACAACTCTTGGCCATAGTCTCCCCATCCCCATCTGCACAAGGAACTTGCTATGTTATGCAACAAACACACAAACACACATATAAACAAAATGCATGCAGTAGGTGGTAGTTACGGGTAAGATGGCGTCATCGATCACGTGTCACACTCTCCCAATGTCATGTATTCCCAGTTACACGTGTAAACTTTCCCAGACCATTTTTGCGGGAAATGTTTGGACAGAACAAGTTTCCAACGATTCGATCTCCTGTTTTGTTATTCAAAAGCCCACAAAGAAAACCATTAACTCGGGGGTCAGTCGATGGTGGGCCGGGACGGCGTGTATTCCATTTCCTGTTCCCACACCGTTGTGGACTACGGGTGGTTCCCAATAATGAAGACGTATGACAACTAATCTGTCGATGAAAAGAGAGGAATTTGTCTCACCAAACGAGAGAACACAGTCCAGATGGCTCGTGTTTCGTTTCGTTCATGTCCTCTACTAATATACAAATATTGACATAAGACAAATTACAGAAGCACAATTTGAACATAAAGCAGGTTTATTTGGAAGAGCTCAGTCCCTTGACCTTTATTGTCGCCAGGGCAGGGGTCCTGGGATTGGAAATAGACTGAATATAACAGTGACTTTCGCGGAGGAAAGGGGAAGAAAGTCCAGGGGCAGAGGGAGTTAATTCTCTTTATTAACATTCGCCATCCATTTTTTTCATCTCAGTGTCGGCCATTCTCAGCAAAGCCACGGAGGGGAGTCTTAGAGTGCTGTATTGGATCACGTGACCAAACCAGACCCTGTCTTATTTTGCTAGAATGGGTTCCTGGGGATCCATCAGGAAGATACCCTTGCTTCGTTAACATGAGGATATGAGCAGTATAAAATATACTGACTCACCCTAGTCACTGGAGGTGGCGCCACCATCCTTTCCAGGTGAGACACTTATAGCTTTGCTATGCAAGTCTGGTGACGACCTGTATTTTAACTAACCTTATTTTTTTTACCACAAATAAAATAACTTATCTATTTCGGTCAGTAGTTTGTTCGAGAATCTCGCAGCCCAGGTGGTGCTACTTAATTTTTCATTAACAAAACTGACGATACTAAAGGAGTAATGAGGTCGTCCTCTACCAAGAACAAGAAGATAAGTAGTCGATGAAAAGACTTTTACGAAAAGGTCGCTGGTTAGAGCAAAGACATGATGGATTTCAGTTGTCACCTGAATCGCCATCATCGATTGTCTTTCGCCGAGAGAAGGGGATCACGTGTCTTGGCGTTTGCTAAGCTCGTTTTCTTACCTTTGGCAGGAAAGGACGGTTGGGTCGCACGGTGAGCAGTCCACTAACGACGTGCTCGTGGCCCGAGTTACGAGACATTAAAAGCTTGTAATTCTACCTGTTCTCTGACGGAAATAGTCACGATGCATCGATCTCCTTCGCCACGTACGCCGTCCACTTCGTTCTGAGACGTAGCGGGAGGGCTTTGAAGTTTTTAGATGATAGATGTTCCTACTTCTTTTTTCTATTTAAAGACATCTTTTCATTCGTCCTTCCATAGTTCTCCATCCTGTCGTCCAGCATCGTCAAGCGATGGTATTTGACCTAGCAGAGTCCCTTGGTGCAACCGACCCTTTCCCTAAAGCTGCGAGCAAATGCCCACGTGACCAAAGGGCTGCTCGGGTTTCGGACGATCAGATAGATGGAAGGATGGGATCAGGTGTGCATAGACGGCATAGAGGAATGCCGCAGAGAGTGAATGAAATAGAAAGGACTGAGTACAAACTTTCTCTCACTCTAACGTCCGCTTGGCTTTGAAGGCCTCATTGAGGAACTCGATACCCTGGTCACTCCCTCAGGGTAGGGAGGTTCTTTTTTTGTGGGTGTGTATATGTATATACTTTTAAAAATTAGTATATGTGGGTGAATAAATTCCTTTTTGTATCGTTCATTTTGTCTTGATGTGAGTGGCTGCAATCGACCCTGGGAGTGACCCCGACATCCGGGTCATTGAACTGAAATGTATACAATAACCTTCGCCTTTCTATTCCTCTAAACTATTTCAAGTTCCGTTCTGACTATCTGTGTTATTTGCAAACATCTCTAAACAACTAGTGCGTGTTGTGGTCTGTTTTCTGTATAACTCATTGAAAAATAGAAATAATTTATAAACTTCTATGAACCTTTACGTGTAGAGTCACCTCCTGGGCTTTACCAAGAACATAACCTGAACAGTTGTGCTCGACAGGGTGGTCCGAGCGAAATACAATAAATAAATATATTTTGCTGTGTAATTTTTACTGTTAGTCATTTTACCGTTGTACTCATGACCATTCATCATTACTACGTCCCTGCAGGGACAATGCAAGGAGGATATGTCCCAGGAAGATTGTAGGAGTGTTTCCCAACAGCTTATTAAAATACAGAGTTCTATAAACTGAGATGCTAAGTAGACTAAACCTAGCTAATACTAAACTGACCTTCCTCAACTTTTCCTGTCAATATTTTAGTCTGAAGTTTGGTTGACTTTAGGCTTTCTTTTGGTGATGGCCTCCAACTAGCAATCTTACAGGTGGTGTGTAAGTTCATGTTGGTTACTACTGTATTTTTACATCGCCAATGTTCATCTAACACAATTCTAACATAAAACAAAATGAAGATTGATAATTCGCTACAAGGAAACAAAGAAAAAAAAACCCAAACAATTAATTAATAAATAAATAATGAAGTTCTCCGCATCGACCATATAGAGAAATATTGAACTTAATTAAAAGATTGGATCACTTTTTGTCGAACCTAATCAATGATTTGCTCAGAAGGAACGGGTCTGTTCTTTACCATAAGTTTTGCAGAAAAACCAAACATTAATCAGTCACGTGACACGAAACACGTGAGCGGAACTGAGGCCCACCTTCCTTGCAGACCTGGTCCTCACGACCTGAGGTAAAGTTTAAGGGATGTTTGAGTAATGTTTAAGTAGTGTTTTGGCAATGTTTGAGTAATGTTTCAGTAATGTTTAAGAGATGTTTAAGTAGTGTTTAAATAATGTTTAAGTAATGTCCATCAAGCCGACAGGGGGAACACTCATCACCAAAGTCTGATAACCACAGACAGCTCGTCTGTCAGCACGTCCCATCCGAATATTGTACTGACTTCCATCGACAGCAAACAAGACCATTTCTTGGTACTTTACAACTGAATTTTGTACTGACCTCATCCATGATGACCTTAAACAACTGGTCCGTAAGAATTCAGATTTATCTAATTTCCCTTTTTCCCCCACCTTTTGATGAAGACAAAATAAATAAATAAAATAAATAAATAAAATTATGAAAGCCGTCCAAATCCGACACCATTTCAAATTTTAATATTCTGAGCCAGCATTTCAGTTTTTTTTCAATTATCCCTGTTGACATTTATTTTCTATTAGAACTGAGTATATTAATATTTAACCCAATTTTAGGGTTATATATGTCTCTATACCATACAGAATGCAGGTTTCTATGAACATGTACGTGGTTCTTCATCCTTATATCACCAGATCTGTACACCTGCAGCAACCTTTGGAGACGTGGCTTTATCACCAGAGAAGTGCCACCTTTGACCTCTATATCAGCGGGAAAAAAGACAGAAGAATGCAAACACATTCAGTCCCAGTACTTATTGTGTTGACCCTGATTGGTTCAAATCGCTGTGAGGTCAATGGAACCCTAATGACAACTATCATTCTATGTTCTGTGAGCAATTGCTTTGGCATCCTTTGTTGCCCGTAAATTGACAGAAAGAAGCTCAAGGATCGAACCCTGGAAACCCACCTCAGGTCCGGAAAGGATTCTTTGTTCAACATCGGCATTCATCCTCTTTTCACAATAAGCTCTTTGCCTTTGTTACCAGCTGAGTATGTTGTCTTTTTGTAAAGTCCTTTCAGTTTGCCTTTTATGGTGGGTTAGAGCTATACAAATGAAAATTAAAATATTATTCTTGCTAATTTATGATCGCTATTGACATCTATTCTAGAACTTTTTCTCTTAACCCATTTTCTATTGCACAAGAGTGCGCTGATTCGTTTGTTTGTGTCAGAGAAGTCAAAAGCAGATTAGTTTCAATTTTGGTACTTCAATAATTTTTCAAGTGTATGATCTTCATTTCCAAAGTAGTTTTCGGTTTCATTCGCGGAAAGTTTTGCAAGCGGCCTATCATGTTCAAGACAGATACAAAAAGTATGATTGCATGTCGATTCTAGTTAGTGCTATTTCTGTAAAAGTGCTTTGTTAGTAATGTGTGCATACTTATTTACTAATTAGAGAAACATGTTGGTTGTCATTTTTGTGATGATTAAAAGTTACATGCAACTTTTGAAAGAAGTATCAAGGTATATGAGTCAACTTCAAAGATGGAGGGGAGTGAATGGCTTCAGGTTTTTTTTTCTGGGCTAAGTATATTTTTACAATTGTTTAGTAGCTCTCTAAAAGGGAAAAGATGTAATAAACCTGCTTGTTGCTAGCTGGGTTTGAATAATTTGTACATACATTTGTATGAATAATTTTAGAGACAAGCACAACTGAGTGGCCATGAAGAAGGGTAAGATAAAGGTAAAGGTCATCCCCTAACCTTTTCAGGTCGTTGGGGGTGAGGTGTTAGAGACCTCACTTTTCTCGGGGCCTGCTTTACATGAGGGCAATGTCCATCTCTTCTCCCTCGCTACCTTTTTCTTTCCCATTCCTCTAAAGACTCAGGTACCCATTGCCGCCAGCTAGGCTAGGAGAAATTTATTGCGGTATTCGGGTACTGAACCAGCGCGCTCTCAGTTGGAACGCCATTGCTCTAACCACTTGGCTAGCCGCTTCATCTTGATGAAGAGTAAGACCCAGTCCAAGCACAACTTCACTCTCCAAGAATGCACCCTTCTCTCCTTTAGATGGGCCCCCTTCTCCATAGCAACCCTGAAGGGTTACCTGATGCTAATTTTATGGCCGCCTCCTCAACCTGTCGTTGACAGAGAACCCGAGGACATCAGGTTTCATGGCGTCTGTCATTCTGTGTGATTCCGACACGACAAAGCCATGCTTACCATGTAGGAAAATCACACAAATAATATGGCAAATGCCAAAGTGGTCTTCACGATCAATCATTCCATGATTGTCTTGTCATGGCAGTCAGGAGTGTGACAGAGACAAACCAAAAAGCAATGAAAGAGTTTCAGTGATGTATATTTATTCTTGTCAACTACACACTCAAGTCCTTCTGTGAACTCATCAACAGATGACCATGTTCAATAATAAAAATATGTTTGTGGTGACAGCAAGTGTTTGTGAATTTTCTTTCCCTGCTAATTTGTTGATGTTTAAGAAGTGGGCTTGTTTACAGGATTGAAGACAAATTATCTCTTGAGACCATGCACCTTCACTTCGTGCATAGTGAGAACACTTACATGCACGCCACCTTAAGAAAAAAAAAAGATTTCTATGTTCATTTTCAATTAGAATATGTATTTGCAAGAGCAAAAACACCTTCAGTTCTAATTTAAAAAAATTGTTTGGAAAATATAGGAGCATGTATTGAACTTGAAGATTTTTGTCCTTTTGAGATAAACATCAATATCCTCTGTTAGCATTACACTTCTGTTTTCTTACATTTATGAGAAATATCGATAGCTTATCCGCGAGCACTTTACAGCCTCATCTACTGAACTCACCTCAGATTGTGTTCAAAGATGGCGCTGGAGGACTCCCCCGTTAACACTTTACACTCCAAAAATCGAACTGAACTTTGGATTTTCTTTCGATGACAGTCTGTGCATGTTCAGTAGGAACTCTCAGGATTTCTCGTCAGACGGGTGTGAACCTGTTGGAATAATATCTGTAGTGTCATCACATTCACAGCTGTAAAGTATAGTCCAGCCCAGGAAGCCAAATGGCCGCCTGAGGTGCCTGCGGGCAACATCATCATGTCCTCAACGATCAATTAAAAAAAACTTTGCAGATCGAAGCAAACTCCACACACATTAAGCAAAACGTGTGACTATTATTTCCCACAGCAAGCCTGCATGCACAGCAAACACGAGGATCGAGAATTTCTGGTTTGCGCACGGCTCCGAAGACTTCAATCGCAGATTCCATCGCAAGCTGCTGACCCTCTGAGATGAAAGCCATTAGTGTTAATGGTCCGCATGCACGGCTTGCTAAAGATGTTTGAAAAATGGATTGTAATGCACAACACCTGTAAACAATCACTGTCGACAGCGCGAGCACCGAGAGGAAACCATTCACTGCTGATTAGAGGCCGGTGTCCCAAACCCTATTAGTGCTAATCATCTTCTGGTTATTAAGAACAGGGTAGAACTTCCAGAAGGACAGTCGAATTTTGTGCACTCAAGTGTGAAGAAGAAATCAATGTCTTCCTCCCCTCCGGGGTTTGTCTTCTACGTGGCCATAGTTTGTAGTTACCTACATCAAGCGATCTCAAAGACCTCCACCTCTATTTTTTCTTTTTGTGGTAATTACAGGACTCGTTTCTGGTCCATAGCTTACCCTGGGAGTAGCATAAGCTTTGCTTCATGATTGCCTACTCAGGTCAGTAACTTGAGAACTAATGTCGATAAAAGTGGGAAAAACTAAACTACCAAGACAGTGGATTCTAAACATTTAAAAGTAGGACGGTAATAACAAAGTTTAGATGGTAAGCTCTAGAACAATGGCGGTTGTCTGTTGTGTTCACTGATATTCAGAAAAGTGTGTACCAGGTTTATCACCAATACAATAACAATGAGCGTATTATTTAGAAACCTGTACTCAAGTAGTGTTAACGGTCTAGAGTGCGCAATTTGTTTTCCTAACGACAGGGTGGACCGTATCTTTTCGCGACACCCGGTTAAACGAGCCCTTTATGTTCTGTAGATACACACCTACCTACCTCACCATGTACAGAAATAGATTAGACTTGTGGAGTCAAGTGTGTAAATACAGGCTAAATCATCATATGACCTCAGTTCTTCCATCTGCTAAGCTCTCGACAGGAGAAACGTATTCCGCGCACCAACCTGACTTCTTTCTGAGATTGGCGAGGTTTGTAAGTATCTCGAGAACAAACAAACAAACAAACAAACAAACAAACAAACAAACAAACAAACAAACAAACAAACAAACAAAAAAAACAACAAAAAAAACTAGAGTATTCCCCAAAGGATTTTGAACTAAGTTTAAACTAGTTATAGAAAACATTCACTCCACTAAGCGTTTCTAATTATTTTTTCATATTTTCATAAAAATATTTATCTCCCCTACACACCCATGCGAAAACTAAAAACAGAGATAGAGACAAAAAGAAAAACATAGAGAGAGTGAGGGAAGTCTGTTCTTGCATCAATATTTCTGCACTCTGCGGTTAAGTTTATCATAAAAAGCAGTGCAGTCTCCAATTATTATAACAACCCGGAGCGAGGTACCACTTAACCTCATTTTTTTCTGCCCGTCCGCTTTCCCCTAAACTCTGTTTTTCTTCCATAGCCCAGAGATACAACTCACAAAGTATTTTCAATGTTATTATTAGACTGGAAAATAATGAAACAAGCTTTATTTTAATTATAATTATAATTATTATATTATAAAATAAATTGAATGTAGTCTCCTTCGTCGTTACTGGTTGTTTGCTCACCACTTCTTTATCTCTTTCTTTCATCGTGTGTGTGTGGACGAAGTGGAAACAACAACAACAACAACAACAACAACAACAACAACAACAACAACAACAACAACAACAACAACAACAACAACAACACGCAAAATGACGGTCAGTCGCTGATGACACGTGACCTGTTGTCGGCTGTTGAATCACCAAGGTGACTCGCCCAATGTCGAACTGACTTGGTCGAGTCGGTCAATAGTTAAATCGACCGAGCTTCTCCTGATTAAACTATTTTTTCCAAACGAAAGGACCGCAATAATTCCACATTGTTATTTCTCTAGAACATTTCTTGCCTCTTGATTTTCATCTTCCTTACCTGTCACTATTTCCAGCGAGTCTTGTTGCCACTCCCTGTTGTTTGCGTCCAGAACAAAAGATTATGTCTTCGTCCCTTTGTGAAGAGCAACTGTTGAATTTTGAAACAGGGGATAGGTGTCTAAGCATATAGATAACTGAAGGCAAGCTGACACTCAACACACTTAAACTGACAATGGACAAAGGACAAAGTATACATGTTCCCTCATTATCCGTCACGTGGTAGTCATCGACACCTGTGCGCAGGTAAAAACTATTTCAGCTTCAAATTTTAAATGTGTTAGATAGTTGTATTTGTTGTTATTTTTGATGATACCAACTTAAACTTCCTTCAAGCATCTGAATTTTCTGTGATGCTATTTTTTTTAAAAGCATGCTATTATCCCGGACTTTTCCACAAAAAGTTTTCTCCCCAAATTGCATTTTTTCCCAATTATCATTGTTGTATTTACAGTATGTTGCCTTTTATACCACATGCTATTTTCCCCACATAGCTTCTGAAACCTTTCATCGCCACAAACAAACATCTAACCTCAAGCAAAACACATAAAAGCTGTTGTGGTGACATTCGCGAAGTCGGCGAACCTTTGAAGTGTCCGCTCCAATGATCGTCAGCTTCTTCACCTGTGATGACCACCGAGGCTTTTGATGACCGGCGGCACAATTTATTCCTCTTTAATGTTCTTCAGCCAGTTCTTTCTTTATCAGTCTTTCGAAAGGATGCTCCGAAGAACGGTCGCAGAGTCTTGTGCCGGATCCAGTTTAAGTCCCTGTACTTCTACCAAACGGTTTCTTGGAGGTCCTCCTGAGATGAGAAGTTACTCCCTACACAGCTGTTGTTCTTTTTTCCAGGTAGGAAAATAAGAGATGTTTACTCAGATGAACTCTTCTTTTTGGTCTGTTTTTTCGTCTGTCGGTCCTGTTAATACTGAGCTGTTAAGGTCTTTCTCTTACTCATGTTTCTGTCTCGTGTTTGTTATCCATGCTGATATCAAAACCAAGTTTATTATCTCGAAAATAAAGTTTTTAAAAAGTGTGACGCATGTTTGAGTAATCACCAGCAAATTAATATTTTCTCCAGCAAGATTATCAGTTTCATCAGCGGGGTCAGAATACCTGTGCAGCTGTTTTATCCCTGAATGTTTCTTGTTAGTGGATGAGGTTTCAGATAATGTTCTCTAAATCGTCGTCTACAGGTGGAGCTGGCCGACGAACAGGTGTATGGACACTCCTGTAGATGTACATCTGTTGGTCAATATGTACAAGCTGCATTTGTATTGTCTCTGGTGTATTATTCGTGTGGTGTTGTTGTCAGGTCTGTGAAAGCAGATGAAAACGACAACAAATAAATAAGAATTAGAGAAGTTGACTACTTTCACTGTGTTATCGTTGTATTGTTTTCTAAATACACACCCTACGTGTGCGTCTAGTGTAATATTCTTTTGTTATCCCTGAAGATCAGTGTACGGTGAAGTACCCATGACAACTGAGCTTGTGTCCACGTGACTTCCTGTTTATCTCTCTCTCTCCAGAGCTCATAGGTTGTGGCAAACACGTCCTTTCCCCATGTCCACTCTCAAAGTCTAGAGACGTCAGGATCGAAATTTTCTCCTTCCCTTTTCAAACATCAGAAAGAAAGCAAAAAAAAAAAAAAAAAACCAAAACAAACCAAAGCAAAACAAACATACAAAAAAAACAAACAAACCCAACAGAAGATTTAATTGTAGATCAGCTAAGATTAATAAAATACAAAACGAAACTGACAGTATTTCATTAAATGTTGTCGTTGTGATGCTCGTCTGTCGAGCATTTTAATTAATTATCTTATATCTACTGCGCACAAAAATGCACTTTGCTGGCTTACTTCACAACATGTAGATAATTTGACATGGCGGATTACGCACCCACACTGAGATGTTTTTCTTTGGATGCTTATATTGTTAGCTGACTGACTGGAGAATATCCCACGTCATTGGAGGAAAATAATGTTTTTGTTGAAAAACAAGTGACACAAAGTAATACAAGTTATTTTTAAAGTCTGAGAGAGAACACATTTTTTTTTTTAAAGGATCGTGCTTAGCTCAAAATTATGATGAAATACGACCCTCTCCATTTTGAAGTAATACGTGTAATACCATCCACAGGAAGAGGCTGGTGATACATGTAATACCATCCACAGGAAGAGGCTGGAGCACTGGCATCAGAAGTATACATGGACACGGAGGCTGTCCAGGAGAAACTCAATGCAAAATGTAAGACAATCTGGTAAAAAGATGACTGAGACATGACGGTTTTGAGTTATGGAACACCCGCTAATTTAAAAATATAATCTGAAAAATCTCACAATTTCCAGTTAAGGTCATATTTTGGTGTCGGGTCACACATGGAAAACGAGAAAACCCAGCCTTGACTGATGACACCAACATCTAGACCTGAAGCTGTTTTTTTTTTAAATGCAGAAAAGTTGATGTAGGGTGAGAGCTGTTGTGAATATTTGCAACTCATGCTTCGAGGCAAAGCGTACTTTGTATCTGAAAGACTTGTTCCCACATGCATCTTTCTAGAAAGTGGGTCACGTGTGATGACGTAGAGTGTACTCAGGCGGTCACGTGGTGGCTGCGCACAACGTTCGCGAGTCTCGTGCTGCGACCACAGCGCCCCCGTGATTGACGCTGGGAGCAGACTAGAGATGTTTGGAGTCCGTCCACGACAGTCTACAGGAATGTTTCCAGCCTCACGAGGGTCCTCGACAATAATCGTCTGATGCCAGAAAAAAATTTCTCTTATATCCGAATGATTTGTGTGCGTGTGTGAGTGTGTGTGTGTGCTCGTGTATGTGTGTGTGCGTGCGCGCGTGAAGTTCATGGTCGGAGAAGGCAATCTAGCCGCTTTTATCCTTCCTCTAACTTTAATATTCTTAATTCAGTCCATCATTGCGATTTTTCCTTCAGGCCATCATCGCGACATAGTCCTTCAGCTCATCATGTTAACCTTTACTTCTGTTCATTGTGGCGGTTTTTATCCACTTCATCAGAGCGATGTCTTCAATCGATGATGAAGATGTAATCCTTCATCAAACTAATTGTTTTCTTCAAAGGCCTGTATTTGACTGTTAGCTCCACACACACACACAAACAAACAAATCCAGCAATACCAAAAGTCTCGGCCAGCCACACAACAGGACCAAGGGGATTAGCCAAGACACAAAGAAGACAAGAGCACAAGTCCTCCTAACCCAGTGAATCACATCGTGAGCTGGAACACAGAAGGTTTGCTTGCAAAAGTACACGAGCCTGGGTTCGATATTTTTTTTTTACAGAGACATTTCTTGACTTTTTCAGCAGGCTGGAATGTTTCCCTAACTGGAAAGTACTTTAGTCCTGTTTCTAAACTTACTGTACAAGGAAGACCATCTGGAGGCATCCTTGTCCTCGTTAACAATGTGTTTGGTAGGTTTGTACTACAATGTATGGTTGGTTGGTTTTATTGAAGTTTGATAATACAGTAGTAATAGAGATGTTTTGTTTTGTGGTGTTTATATACCACCATTATGATTAGCCCTGTTAAAACCAAAGACATTTTCGGGTTAAATCGAATATATGTCTTGGTGGACAGTGCAATCTAGATTGCATCCGGAATTTCGACCAACACTGTTGGTACTTACTGAGTGGCGATTATAATGCCAGAACAGGTAACTATATACTCTGTATCATCTGACTATGAAGTCGATGCTAGGATTGCTGTTCTCTCAAATATGTACGAATATCGAGAATTCGAAGACCAGACTGTTTCATCCTTTAGAAAGCTGCTGCTACAATTTTGTAATGCATGTGACTTACAATCCTGTGTAACACCTGTGCTGGAGATGAAAGGGGTCGACATACGTACATAAGCAACATAAATAGGAGCACAATTGATTATTTCATTTGCTGTAGAGAAAGGGAGCATGGATAATTAGGTCTAGAAGTAGCGGAGCGATTTGTATAAAAGCATCTGTCCTTGCAGCTGACCTCAGACGGGGTCACAGTGACAGCAGAGAGACAACAAGTAATTGTTGAAAAGATTATCTGGGATGATAGCAAATGTCAGTCTTTCGTTTCCAACATAAAGAGTGAAAAACTTTGTGAGAAATTAAGTGATGCTGTTGATAAAAAGTAAATGTCTCTGGAGAAGAGTCAGTATAACTTTTAACGCTGGCATTCTAGAAGCTTCTCGTAGAACTTGGATGGGTCATAGAAAGTGCAAATGGTTTTATCTAGAGTATATACAATTGTGTGATTGTAAATATTGTTGATGTTTTATGTGTAATTCTCCCCTTGAAACAAGCAGAAGGGTTTGTTCAATAAAGAAGTCGAAGTCTCTCCTGCGTTCACAGCATCTGCACATCCGGGTCACCACAGCAGGTGGCGTGTGAAAGGGAGGCCACTGTGGAGGTTTGGTGGCAAGGCATGATGCTATACAAAGATAGAAATCAATGATTCCCGTATTTTAGCTTTTTTCTCGTGTTTGCACCACCTGTGAACGATTGTTGCTTTTCCGTGCGACCCGAGGAGCTATTAGTACAGCAGGCTTCATTAACTGTCGGAAATCACCTCCCTTTGCCACCAGTCACCTCCCTTTCGTAACGACTTCCAGTCTTTAGATTCTCGGTCAACTACACCCCAGTTTTCGAAACCCTATTGCTTGAAGTCCCAATCTTTTACCTCTTTTTCACCTATATCCTAATCTCCTGAATGCCCGTCTCTTTAATCTCGCTTAATCCACAAGTCTTTTGACTCTTAGTCTCCTTACTCTGTCCCAGTTTCCTTAATCCTATCGTCGTAAATTCCAGTCATTTAAATCATAGTCTAAATTCCAAGTCTTCTCAATACAATCCCAGTCTTTAAAATGTCGGTCTCCTAGTTTCAGTCTCCTAAATGCCATTTGACTAAATAGTAATCTCAGAGATCCTCATCTCCTGTCGCTGTCTCCTACATCCCAGCCATTGCAGTCATCTTGATTGCCTTAATCTTTGCATTGGTCTCGTCGACTCTTGCCTTATCAGCCAGCTCGGCTTGGTGGATGCGACAGAGCGACACCACGTGACCGACGCGAGTATTAGCCTGTGATGGAGTTCAGGGCCCTGCTGATGCCGCAGTCGCTGTGGATTGACGCCGGTGTCCAGCCAACCGAACAGCACGTCCTGCCAGCCATCAACACCATCAACCCATCAACCCATCAACACCATCACTCATATTCAGAACAAGAACATATCGATGAAGTATTCCATTGAATGTTCTTTGACAAGCCCTGAATTTATTTCCCGAATTTATTGACATTTTTTTCCTCCATGTTGATTATTGAAAAAACTTTGATTACTTCGACTAGTCATCAGTAAATATTGTCAACGGATGACTTCATACATCGTGTGAACTGCAGAGATGCTTTTCTCTTTCATGCATGAACTTGCACGCGCCATAAATCTTCATTTCTCTCTGCACCGGAAATTTTTACATTCCAGACAGCAAGTCCATGCTAGTCCTGCCTGAGGGTCAAAGGTCGCAAGCTTGACGATCGTGCCGTCAAATCGGTAAACTTCTCCACTCCGGTTGTTTATGTATCTAATTCTGTATGTAATTCACTGATATTGCTGTGTGGTAAGTGCATGCGCTCTAGAAATGTACCAGTAGTATATTATGTATTAATTGGTGTAGATTATTCTTCATTTTTTATGTTAACCAGTGATGCTCAAAGATGTGTGACTGGCAGGTGTATTTACAGGTGTATATGACTGTGGTCAAAGCTGCTGTTCAGAACAAAACAGTAAGAAATACTCAATGTACATTTAACCCTACACAGCTGATTTATATTTAATGTGATGCTTTCTCGACTGGTTAAATAATAATAATAATAATAATAATAATAATAATAATAATAATAATAATAATAATAATAATAATAATAATAATAATGTAAAATCTTTTGCTAAACGAAGTAAGCAAAAGTAGTGAATAAATAAAACAAATTACTGACAGAAAAAAGAGATGTAATGCAAGGAAATACCTCAATAAATCAAGCTTTCATTTGGGAAAAAAGAACATCTAGGAAGGAATGAAAAAAGATGGACAATGACATCGCATGAAGGAGGATCCTTAGTTTTTCCCTCCTCTCTCCAGTCTGGTTGTGATGGGATGCCGCTGGTTCATGCGCCGGCAGATGCGGTCTGGAGGACAGGTTCACACCAACCATCTTGTATCTTGTGGGATACCTGTCTGTAAGTCTGATTTTCATGGATTTAAACAGAATTCTGACCGAGGAGAACCTCCGAGGGAAACTAATCTGTGAGTCGGAGTGATACAAGTGTACGGGGGAACTATAGGGACAGACGCAAGGGAGGAATGATTGATTAGACGATGATCCACTATTGGATTTTCTATGAGGACAGACAGACAGGCAGACAGGCAGACAGACAGACACACAGACAGACAGACAGACAGACAGGCAGGCAGGCAGACAGACAGACAGGCAGACAATCAGGTAGGCAGGCAGACAGACAATCAGGCAGGCAGGCAGACATCTGTTTGTAATCTAAATCTTATAAATATTAGCTGTCGTGACACGGGATGACTGATATGACAGCACAGTATTTGTAAGTCTTATTCCTGAACCATCATTCTTGATCAACAGACGCCATTTTGTCATCGTGGAAATCACATTAGCCTTATCATCGAAATCACATTAGCGTTGTCATAGAAATCACATTAGCGTTGTCATAGAATTAACCGTCGGCCGCTCCAGTTTTTTTTTTTTTTTTTTACATTTTCGCTATTTCTGCTCCCTTGATCCTCCAGCCTCTCGCCGCCACCTTCCCCAACCGCCTGTTGCCGAGCAACTCGTGGCCGGATCCGACGAGAAATTTCTATCACAGACGAGATTCTCGCGAGAAGACGTTACCTGGCGCCGAAGACTTACAAAGCTGCCGAGACGCTGGATTCTCTTGTCAGAGTAAATTATTTGCCAGAGAAGATCCCCGTTGTTCTGTCGTGGATGGTGGAGAGCTGTGTGGTATGTCTTGTCCAGCACCTTGGACCATGTTCTGGAATGACCTGCAGCTGTCAGGACGCCTTTGGCCTGGTCTTCGCGGCTCTTGTTGCCATGGGTGACGGGTTCGCACCTCTCTGTGATTCAACAACGATGTAGCTCATTGCTTTCTTTTGAAAGGTTTCCCTTTGGAAATGAATCCCAGAAACCCTTCCAACTGGAAATCTTCTGAAGATAGTAACATCAACGTTTATTTGTTTTCTTCATTGAGGATTTGTTGTCTTTAATTTTAAGACGGTGGAATGACTGCATGTGACATTATGTATTTAGAGTAGATTATTTATTTAGATTATGTATTTAAAGAAGATTGTTTATTTAGATTAAGTATTTAGTGTCAGTGAGGGCATCTAGGTATGATCTAAGGTTGAAGCCGAGGATAAGTCGCTTCTCCAGGGCAACATGAAGAAGTTAAAAGCGAGGGTCTTGTTACCGTAGTTGTCCAGGGCCTCGTTGGTATTGCTTTCCACTGTGGGAAGGAAGAGATAAAGTGGTGGCAAAGATGCCCTGGGGGTAAAGTAGCATTGAGAGATATCTGATGGATCTGGACACAGAATTGCGACAATGAAGACAAGACGCTCGCCCTCGAGTTCTTGATGTCTACCGCTGGTCAAAGACTTTGTTGCTTCGTAACTGTAGATGTTGAATATTTATGTTTTATAGTTTATTTTGGGAACACCAGAAGACTGTGCAAACATCCTTGCTTGACATTAAAAAATGCCCCTTTTGTACAGTTTAAAAATATCAGAAAACAAATGTTTCTCCGACACTTACACACACACAATTGTATATTCCTCGTAGGCGCTGGTACATTCTTCCACGTGCATCCTTACACCCCATAATATTACAGAATAAAGTTCTGTTGACAGAGACAAATAAACTTCCTAAACTTATGAGCTGTTGTTAGATGTATATGCATTAATACACAAGAGACGCGCAGGCTGAGCAGTTCGATACCCGTGAGGCGGAGTGCACTTGACCGACGTGGAATTATGGGGTACAGACCTTGTTGCCCGGATGGGAAAGAAAGGGAACGACCGGTGGTGATGGTGGGGATGGGGATGGAGGATGAGCGCTACTTTCACAAAGAATAATAAGTGCAGACTCTAACTCCTTACTACCCAGAAAAACCGAAGTTTGTTTGTCTACCTTTTTATAAAAATCTGTGTCTGCTATAAACTTTCTATTTCTGATGCTGGATGTTCATCGTGCAGCAGAGGGAGCAGCTACAAAAGAAAATGACAGAAGAGTGAGAGAATAAGAAAGAAATGTATGTTAAAAACAGAGATGTCTATAAATAAAAGAGATGTATGTTGAAAAAGCGAGAGATAAATGTTAATAAACTAGAGATGGATGTTCATAAAAGAGAGATTCGAGTGTTAACAATGTGAACACGTGTTAATAAAATAAAAATATATTTTAATGAAAATTAAGAGATCTCAATGAATAGAAAACTTCTCCGCATTTTTTAGATAATTGATGGTACGATACATACCCGAAACTCTCAATAATTTGTATGGAATTCGGTCTTAGTCCTACGGAACTCTCTTATTGGAATCCCGGGGACTGCTAACGGGTCCGACTGCCAGTCGATGCCGAGGGGGTCGCCGGCTTCAGAGTCAGGTCAGATATTCGATTAACGTTTGTGCCAGTCTCTCACAGACGGTTGACTGGACCAAAGAATGTAACGTGGCAGGGGTCGCAACTCGACGGCGCTGTACAAACCTGACGTAGCGCACACCGGGAAGGGGGGATAACTCATGAATGACCCGCCTGGAAGGTAGTGGTGTCATCCCTTGACCCTTGACCCTGGCCTCGTCTGTGGTGCGCTCTGGTCGTCAGTCTTTTTTTCTTTTGTTTATACTGCTTGACGACGGTTTTGATTGGATGTCGCTGTGGGGTCATGGGGTCATGGTGTAGTGTACCACAGACAGTTGTTGTGTGGAACAAAGCTGCGGACCTACGTCTAGTCTCTCTTGCTGCAGTCTTATTTACTTCCACCCCGCGTTTTTGTTTACTGAAACTTTATTTTGAAAGCAGGAAATCTTAATTCTCGATGCTATGCTACTGTAATTTCAAACCACAGAGACCACAAATCTTGTATTTTTAAAATTAACAGCATACACCATCTTTGTTTTCAAATTTAATTATGCCTTCTTGAAAAAAAAAAATGAAAGTGAATAGTCTCTTTATTTACAAGATTCAGATTTCAAAATTCTTGACGAAAATAACTTAAAGTAAATATCGAAATTTATTTCATGGTTAGACTTCTTAACAAAATAATCTCTTTATTTACATATTTCATTCTCAGTTCTCTTGAAAAAGTTGGAAGTGAGGGATTTACGAAAGAGTTGGATATAGACAATATTTTCTGAAGCTCAATAGTATTAGTAGGTTTTCTTAGCGATCGTTTGTGTGTACGTGTGTGTATGTGCATCTGTGTCAAGACACATAAATATATATGATACACACATTAAACTTTTAGAGCATACATACTCATATGTCTCTCATCCAAATTACATTTTGTTTCTGGATAAATCAGCCCATGCCCGTGCATGCTAGACTGAAATGTTACTTGACAGCTTACTTACTGCTTGAAAATTGAAAAAAAATGCCTTTAGAAAATTGACGAAGAGATTTATGGAAGTTATTTTACACTTATAATAGTTCACATAAAAATAAAACTTGAGAGTATAAACTGAACTCCATGTCCTTTCACCTTGGATGTCTTGCCAGTGTCCTTCCATACCTTGTCCTCAAACTGTCCCTGGAAATACAAACTCCAAGTGTCGGGTGTTCGGGGTGCATACGACTGAACTCGTTAACTTTGCTTCGCTTTCTTCACCGGTCGCCCATCGCCGACCATGTCGCTAATGAAGTAAACTGTCTTTGCTATAAATGTTTCCACAGCTGTGCTTCTGATTACCATTCTTCCTGCCTCACTGTCCAGACTCCGTCCCGGGGAGGATGCTGCACGACTCCACTGTCCCCCTGCCGTCTGTTAAAGCGGTTTCCAGCGGCAACTTGATTCACATCTTTCTAACGATTTCAAACACTTTCTAGCACCTTCCATTGTTTTGTGGGATCTGTCAACATCGCTCTTTTCTAATTAACACATATTTCTATTTTGTAAACAGAGGTGTTACCTTTGTTAACACGTGTATCTCTCTTTTAGTAACAATGATGTTGCGTGTCTACAGAGCTTCAGTGACCTGCTGAGACAGGAGCGTGTTGCATCTCCGGAACATCGTTTGGTATTGATTGCTACACGCATCCGATGCATTCTTCTTGAGGCGAACGTCACGTGACGCCCGCGAGGTCGGCGACCGTTGGTGGGATGACGTGCAGAGCAGTTGTACAGTTGGTGTGACGTGTACTGTCATCGTGACGCGCTGTCAGTCGGTGTGACATGCAGATCACATGCACCGTGTGATGTGTAGCAGGTGATGTACGACTGAGGACCAATGTATAGTCAGTGAGTTCAAGAACTTGTATACTGGACTGCTGGCAGGCGAGTTTTTTAGTTAACTACTAAAACGAGGCAGGTGTGTACAAAGCTTCCGGTTTAGCCACATTCTTTGTTTAGGCTCGCCGAGACTAACAGCGGAGAACTTCGGAAGAGACTAAGCGCTGGTCTTGGCAGACAGACAGCAATCAACCTATACACATCCATGGTGAGACTGAAGACCAGCTGTATAGTCAACTGATCTTTCCAATAAGAGATGATGAGAGATGAGAGAGATGAGAGAGATGAGAGATGCGAGATGAGAGATGATTCCAGCATCACCAAAACCAGACTGTCGACTCAATCGACAAGAGAGAAGGCAAAGATGGCAAAGGACCCAGAACAGAAGCTCCAAAACTTCAACCGACCATGACAATCTTAACTTGTGTGGGACAGACATCTGAATCCACATTACAGTTGAAATCTGTCACGTGTTACTGTCACGAACTCCTCCACCGAGAAACCCTATTGCCAACTGCGCTGGTAACAACTACCAACAAGCAAAGCACCAAGCTAACAGGAGAGAAACAAAGATGCTGCTATCCAACCAGCTCCGACTTAACAATGGGTGACTTAAAAAATAAGATTCCTCCTAGTCTGTCTTCTCGTCGTGACTCTGGGCCCTGCATGGACCAGAAAGCAACGAGGCAGACTGAGGCATGCGCACTAAGGAAAGCGAGACATAAAATCATTTTTCTGCTCTGCATGCTGTAAACAGCTTAGAGCAATAAATTTGGCCTCGTGGAGTTGGCAGCAAAAAAAGCTCCTAACTGCGTCAGAAGCGTGAGAAGGAACTTTAATTTTGAGTCGTATAACGATTTTTCCTTTTTTTTCCCTCCGCGGTTCGGTTGCTGAGCCAGTAAATTTTTAGGTCATAAGTAGGTGAGCTATCAAACCTCTCTTTACAGTTCTTCCTTTCAATTTCCTCTCTCCCTCCTTTTCTCTTTGCCACCTCTCGCCATGTGCATTGTGTCTCACAGCTTAGTAAGTCTTCATAACTTTTGCGTCTTGAATCCTCGGCAAAGCTCGGTGAGACAGCATCCAAAGTCCTCCCTTCCCCTGGCTTAATAAGTGAGTGTCCATAAACGTCTCCTTAATTCTTCCCTTAGCTTGCGTCCATAAAATCCTTTTAATCCTTTTCCACAACGAAGAGGGATTCTAAGAACCGCACTCTGTGTCGACGCCCACCATAGATATAGTGTAGATCACAAACACCATCCTCTCCTCTGTAACCTTCCTGCACTCAGCCTTCCTTCGTGTCGAGGAGAGGATTTAATTTTGCAGATTCTTTTGTCTCATAGTGGTTTTTTTTCCCTCGACAGTAATTTTATTCCAGTTCATCGAGGCTTGGCTGGACCCAGACGACTGTACTGAAGGTACTCCGAGAGACTTGACACCCTGAGAGTGTGCAGCCGCCATTGTAAACAAACACCATGGGCAGAGTCCGTTGAAAAGAAAATCCAAATATATACGTATCTACAATACAAAAGGTGCACGTGTTTATATATATATATTCCATCATATGAAAGAAAGGGGTCCACCCACGCACACATAGAATAAGGAGTGATATAGGGAGTGGGTTCTCTGAGAAGAACGGGCAAATAGATATGGGGGGATGGGAAGAAGATAAGGAGGGATACTGAATGTTTAAGCAGAACCAGTAACTAAGGCTATACCATGGCAAGACAGCCAACCCTGTAAACAGATCTCACATGCAGAGAAAGAACACCGTGCCCGAGACGAGATCCGAACCCAGGGCAACCACCCTTCATTGTATTGGTGACAGGCGCTGAATCGTTTCACCACCGGGCTGCACAACAGATACAGGGCCAAGGATCACATCACAAACATTACTACTTTGTACAGAAAATGCTAAGTTAATTATCTATTGGTAAATATTTTCTTTTTCTTTATGAACTTTGACTTTTCGGATTAACGTAATCCTGATCTGATAGCTTGCAACAGAATTTCAATTTTCACACACTTCACCTACCTGGATATATCATAAATACGATAAACTCAAGCTCGTCATTTAAGTTTGTTTTTAAATAGCTGGGGGGAAGTGGAGGGTTAGAGAGCTCAGTCTTCTCGGGACCAGTCATTTGCGATAGTTTCATCCATCCACACCCACCTCAATCTTTACTTTTCCTTCCCTTTAGTAAAAATCTCGCTGCGCTACACAGGTATCGAACCTGTCATCCACTTCTGCCATCGCCTGTCTGCAATGAAACTTTGCCCTTTAACCCTTGCGACACGTCATCGCATACCACAGTCAAAGAAATACGGAAACCCTCGACCGTTACCTTTGATACAACTGGGGTGCGAGCGAGCCCGCCAGCCAACGATTCCAGAACATGCGAGTGAAGGAGAGGAAGGAAGTCTTAAAGGGGGTGTTCCGCTGTATCCGAGATTCCTCCTTCCCTTCTTCCTTCATGCTCGTGCCGCACGTGCCGTGCGCTGGGCGCGTGCCCGATTCTTGGACGCCTGGCGAGCGTGGGCGACCCGCACTTCGTCACTCCACCATTTAGCGACGACCAGGCCGAGACAAGGCGACGACTGGCTGATTTTGCATTTTCAATCAAACCTGGATATTCTTGTTTGGATGCTGCAAGTGCCAGCCAAGCGGGGAAGAGCCCCCCGTAATTTTATTTTGAAATCCAGGTAATCATTCTTCACCATTTTCTCCTTGAAGTTTTGTTCTCAAGATTTATCTCTTCGCTGATCGAATTTGACGACAGCAACTTCATTTCATTTATCTTCGGAATTCCGTTGAAATTTATCGGCTCAGGACGATAAGTCTCTTCTTTGTGTTGTTTCGTGACTTCGTTATACGGGTGGAGGGAGAGTAGAATTAGCCGGCACGACTGGAGACAAACTACAGGACGGTTGGAGAAAATTGCAGACCAAACATTGACTCAAGCCGCCTACTACAACGACGAGCTTCTCACGAGTGGATTCGCTCGACAACAAGCGGTTGATACCCACCTACCCGTTACGCAACCGTCAACGCAGCGTGGGTGCGGATCGAAACCGCCTACCGCCGTACGTGAGTCTACAAGCAGCCAGGTGTGGTACCCGGCGTACGGCGGGTATATATGAATGGCTCCACGCGTGTGAGTTGTGAGACCAGCTCCGCACGTTTATCAACTCGGAGACTTGAGTTCAATCCCGTTGAAAAGAGAAATTTTCATCCTCTGGGAAGAGTAACCAATGAGTAACCTCAGGCGTTAAAAAAGTCTTGCGGACATTCTCGTACCGGATCCCTTGTGTATACCACATCACACGCCACGACTTTTCCAGACCGTTGGACAATTTAGGTTTGAACAGAAGACCGATCTCAGTCATCTAACCCTTGACACCAAACTCGGTGAGGTGAGGGTATTCGTTTGTCCTTCGATTACAGGGCAGCTTCAGGAGAGTTTATACCAAAGTGGAAAGAAAAGTGTCTGGTGACGATACACCAAACAAAGATAAGACAGTGATTTCAATAGTTGAAGTGAAAGGTCCCAAGGGGCAGGTCCATCCCTGAGACTGTTTTTAACATCGTCAACTAGAGACTACAGGCAAGGGGAGACGAGTCCCGACGATGGCGGAGATGATGTCAGTGTTGAGGTTCCTGCTGCTCTTGCAGGCTTCATCTTTAGTTTTCTCAGGTAAGTGAGACATTATAAAGATTTTAAACACACAGTAAACTTAATTGAAATAGTAATGAGACATTTCAGTAATATCTCCGACACAGATTTGTTCTTGTGAAGACATGTGTGGAAGTGTAGCATGGCTCTAACAAAAATGGATGACTCGTCGACTTTGGAAATGTATCAGACTACAAAGATGGAAAGATGAGTTATACTACCTCATGTTTTTGGAGGTAAAAATTCAAATTAATATTTATTTTATCTGGCATGTGAGGCACAAGATATATAAATCCATAAAACACTTTTCTGGATGGGTAGCGACTATGAAGGGCAGTGGCAAGATGATTACACCACAACCCAAGACAACCTTTGCCCATGCTAGATCGTAAAACACTGTCTTCAGTTGTAAGGGTCACCAGGTCACATAAACAAGAAAGTGTGAAGTATTTGTAAATGTTTTTCTTTCTTCTTTTCGTCTTTTGTGTGTGTGAACGCACGCTCTGTGTGGTGTATACATTCCTTTTTTTTCCACCTGGACATCCTTCTTGAAACTTCTTGCGCGTGCTAAATCTTGACTTCTCGAGAGAATTTATTTTTCTTAACATTTTAAAACTTGAGATTTACACTGTAGACAAAAACTCTTTCTCTTTGATACAAAACTCGGAAGAAAAAAGCTTGGTATGTACGATTGATGGACGAAAGGAGACGACACTGTTGGCACTAATACAACGAATGAGAAACAAGGCGACATCAGACAAGCCATCGGTCATCGACGAAAAAGAAGCGCTCACTTAGAGAGTGCGGTCACGTGTTCTGTTCACTCGAGACGGCTCGACAGCCTCTGTGTGGGGGACCCTTGGTGGCGGGATTACCTGCCGGGCGGTCCGCAGTTTCACCTCTCAATTCGGTTTTTAGGCACGCGCGTGTTTCTTTGTCGTGCAGCCGCCGACAGTGGTCTGTCTTTGTCTGTCTCAGACCCGCTATATCTGGCTCCCTGTCCACATGTACCATGGTCCGTCTTTTGTCTGTATCAGACCCGCTATATCTGTCTCCCTGTCCACATGTACCGTGGTCTGTCTTTGTCTGTCTCAGACTCGTTATGTCAGTCCTTGTTCACGTGTCTGTCTCTCTGTCCGCATGCACCGTTCTCTTTCAGTCGCTGTTTCTTTCCTCCTCTCTCCACATACAGCTCTTCTGTCTTGATCTCCGTATACAGCTGCTGTCTGCCTGTACTTCTACATACAGCTGCTGTCTGTATTTACCTCTATATGCAGCTGTGTTTGTCTTTATCTCCGTATACAGCTGTTACCTGTATTGAGCTCCACACACAGCTGTTCTGTCTTTATCTCCACATGCAGCTGCTGTCTGTATTTACCTCTATATGCAGCTGTTGCCTGTCTTTATCTTCATATACAGCTGTTACCTATATTTATCTCCACATAGAGCTGTTATCTTTATCTCCATTTACAGCTGCTGTCTGCCTGTACTTCTATATACAGATGTTGTTACCATTATCTCCATGGCGAGCTGTCATCTTTATTTAGTTCGATATAGAACTGCTTATTGTCTTTAGTTCTATACACAGCTGCTTTTAGTATTTATCTCCATGGACAGTTGTTATTTGTATTTATCTCCAAATGAAAGTGCTCTCTGTCTTAATCTCTATATACAGTTGCTGTCTGTATTTAGCTCTGTGTGTACTTGTGTCTCATCATCCCCACATCCAGCTGTTGTCTCTATTTATCTCCATTACAGCTGTTGTCTGTCTGCATCTGTCTACCATTATCTTTTTGTTAGTCAGTCTTTTTCTCTGTTCTTTGATTCCCGTTTTGTCTATTTTTTTCATCTGTTTTTGTGTCGGTATAATCTGCACTCGCTGCCCCAGTGTTTTTCAGTCACCTTCACCTACATCTTTGCCATTAGTTATCTGGCATCTTTGTCTCTTTTTATCCACCGTCTCCAGACAAATCCCTCATCACAGAATTTCAAAGAGCATTTTTCTGTGTCGAGGCGAGGTGTGGACAAAAGACTACAGACAATTTAGCAACAAAAAGTAATGATAAATCGCGGAGACGAAGCAATAGAGAACTAAAACTAAACACCTCGACGAAGACTCGGAACTGAGAGGAAAGAGAGAGAAAGAGGGAGGTTGGCAGGTTACGAAAAGTATTTCGGAAAAAAATGCAGGTCTGAGGCCGGACATGAAAGGTTCGAATACAGACACAGGGGGGCAGGGAACTCCTTACGGAGGGACCAAAGAAGGAGGAAAGCGTCAGTCGAATTCCTTCCGCCTGATGCCCGGCACAAGAGGGGGGAGATCGAAGAGACCGATGGAGGTGATAGGGCGACAGTAGCTCAGACAGGTATGATGGGGGCCAGGCTGTGAAGATAGCAGTAGCAACGTGTCGTGATCGATTCTCGGACTGGCAGCAGGGGGAAGGGGTGTCACGTGGGCGACTTTTTGCCGACCGAAGACAATAAGAGGGGCATTGGTCTGTCCAGCAGACGGGTAGGAGGATCGACGAGTAGACGGATAAGCTCGTCATGTTCTCTTTCCATTTTCTTCATTTTTTTCTGTCTTTATATTTTTGTTCCTTGTCTCGGCACTCCAGAAACTGACTGGATTGCTCTTGCTTTCTTAGTTTAAAAATAAATTTCTTTTTCTTGTTTGCTCAGTAAAAAGCAAAAGTTCTCTTTGATGCGTACTTAAGAAACTACAAATATCTTTATGTTTTCTTATTGAGAAGCTAGAATTGTCATTTTCCTTACTAGTGCTCGTCCCTGCCACTGGAGTGAGTGCTACTCATCCATTATTCCCATCACATGTTCCTTTGCCCTTTCGTCATTTTACACCGCCAAACTTGTTCGTGTTCCTACTTACTGACTCGAGTTTTTCTTTGCTGGAAGTTATAAAGATAATTACACTTCTCCTGCTCTCTTTGTAAATACAGAGATTAAGCCACTGCGCATGCTCACAGTCGTAATCGTTAGCGTAGCGTATCGACGCGCGTAGACGGATGCGATATGGAGGACCAGGCGCCATCATCACACGCAGTCGTCTCCTCCAATGTCTGATTCATCGATATAAGCACAAAGTACACCTACTTCAATTTCCTCTCACTCTGTTCAAGTCCCAGCACGCCTCTGACTCTCCAAGATAGATAAAAGTCGTCCCCTAACCTTTTATTTTGGTCGTTTTGGGAGCGGGGACCCATGATTTTCTTGGGAGTGGATTTTTTATGAGGACGGTGTCCATCTCTCCTTCTCGTGATGGGGAAAGTTTGCTGCGCCACATGGGTATTGAACCTGCGCGCCGATGAACCAGAAGTATCGTCGTACCTAACAGACATCAAAGGGCGATAAAGTTCACACTACAACATCGCTTCAATTTCCACAGAAAAGGATGCCAAGTGGGATATATTATTTATATTTTAAAGTTTTTTTGATTCCTATAAATTCCCGGAAATCTTCTTCTCGCTAAATTTAACAGACTGGTCTGCGTTAATTACACCTCCCTAATTATTCCCCGTTGTAA
Organism: Pomacea canaliculata; assembly: GCF_003073045.1. Lineage (NCBI taxonomy): Eukaryota > Metazoa > Mollusca > Gastropoda > Architaenioglossa > Ampullariidae > Pomacea > Pomacea canaliculata. Next base: position 16,209,839 of record NC_037600.1, read on the forward strand.
GACAGGAAGACTGATTACCTCTCATCTACACCCGCAAACCCTGGTAACACGGACCCCAACCCAAGCGAAGACATTTGCATACCCGGTACAGAGACTGGTGGTGATGAAGTGAGGGAGGGGAAGCAGGAGGGTTTGATGGGTGTATGGATGGGGTAGGAGCGGAGAAGAGGACATGCACACGTAATCATACATGCATGGATGCATTTTGTGTTTTTTTGTTTTTACGGAAGATGTCATTTCGACCTGGCATTGAAAGATGAGAAGAGCCAATATCGGGTGACAGGTAATCGCGGTCTCCCTCGCCCATGTAATTACAGCTGCAAAGCTTATTTTCCCTACACCATCTACCTCCCCCCCTTGCTCCTGGTCCCTGGCGTGCACTTTCTCTAACTCTCAGTAGGGGCCGGACATTAAAGTTTCATTTTGCACGGGTGGAAAATGAAGAATGCACATACGGGGTATTCAAAAAAAAAAAAAAAAAAAAAAAAAAAAAAGCAAAAAAAAAAAACAAAAACAAAAACACCCGAACCTTTGACAAAGATGAGAGTTTGGTTTAGTTTCAGGGTAACTAGAGTTAGGGGCTAACATTGTAAAAAAAAAAAAAAGGGTCCCAAGCTAAATTATGCCGCTTGATGATCGTGAGAGCAAATCACAGGAGGAGAAAGACGAGCTTTGCGCATGTCAACAGCGGCACACGTCATCCCGTGATGTAGCGTGTGGGTGATGGACGTTCCCTCCCCTCGCGTGGAATGCTGGGTAACGGCTGGGTAACGGTCATTCAGTGGGATAAACTGGCGATGTGCCATATTGCATGACTCGAGATTTATCGCCGGCCATCGAAGTGTCGTGACAAACGCACCGATAACATTTCACAGGGACATTCTCTGTTTTTATTTGTTCTTTGTTTTTTTCGGGAGGAGGGCGGGAGAGGAAAAAGTGGGGTAGGTGAACAATTGCTAGAATTGTTTGCTCTTTTTTTTTTGGTTCGTGTCCATCTGGATTTGGAAATCTGTTATTAAAGCAAACATTAATCATTTTCTGGACATGCCTCCTCCTCCTCCTCCTCCTCCTCCTCCTCATCATCATCATCATCATCAATGTCGTCGTCGTCGTTATTTAGGTTGCTTATTTAGGAATTTTTTTTATCATTTGCGTCATTGGACACTGATGATCATCATCGTCGTCGTCGTCATTGTCATTGCTCCATCTTCCCTCTTCACTTTCTCTTTCTTCCTCCTAACCAAGAGCGCATCATGTTTAATTATCTCTATTATCACCTTTGTCCTCATTCGTTGAAGAAACTGTCTTCATGCATGCAACTGTTCTTTGGGACTGCTCGCCGAGCTGAGCGCGTGCTGATGGCACGTATCGCGGGACGTAGATACGGGAATATTTCATCGAAATTTCGATGTTTTAATTAACCCATCTCTTGTCAGATTTCCTCAGACTTTTTTGTGGGTAGGGACAAAGGGGGCAGTGGGGTAGAAGGAGGGGAATTCTACCCCGAATGTTGGCCACCCTCATTGCGCAAGGACGTGGACGCGAGGGTCCGGAGCTTGTGAAGACATCGATTGGGTTACAGCGCTTTGTGCCGCCGGTAATTAACTGGCAATCGATCTCCTGATCCATGTTTTGTCATGATAATGCGCTCATTTCCTTCATGTTCTGTTCCTGGGCTTTCTCGGCCTGGCATATGCTAGGGTGGATTTTTTTTGGTTTAATTGAGTAAAGAGAAAAACCAGATTGAGTTCATCTTATAATCTTGTAGACTGTTAAACATCCGACGACTTTTAGCTGCAGGGTGCGGATGATGGTTATCTCTTTGAAGAAAAGGATGTGCATGTATACATGTATACATGTATGTGTGTGTGAGAGAGAGAGAGAGAGAGAGAGAGAGAGAGAGAGTGGGGACTGGTGTGTGTGTGCGCCGGGGGGCAGGGGGAGAGAAAGAGAGAAGGGTTGGAGGGAGAGAAGCATGAAGTCCATTTTTTAAAATTAAAGTACAGACCATCGCTATAGACAAAAATTGAAAGAGTAATTATTCATAATAAATTTATCAATGCTACCCATATTTGTCCTATAAGACTTTTTGTCAGATACAGTTTTGACATAAAGTGTGATTAGAAAGACTTGGGTACAAGAAGAAAGTTGAAGCAGGTGCTTCTTGGGAGAGGAAAATAATTTGCAGACGGACTCAGGAGACCACCCAGAGGCTGTCAGGGGTGGACAGCTTTACGATGTGTGTACCCAGCACTTCTACTACCTCTTGACAGACCTAACCTCCATCGACTGTTTAATACACTTTTTTTTATGAAATTCATCATATTGAATACCAGAGGTGGCTTTTAAGAAGCAATACCAAGTCAGTCTGTCCGTCAGTCCGTCCGTCTGTCAGTCAGTCAGCCAGTTGTCTTTCTGAGTTATAGAAAACTTAGTCATGCATGTGTTTAATGTGTAAAATAGAGAAAGAAAGAAAGAAACAAACAAGAATGTTTACGCAAACAACCAGTAGTAGTAAACATTACCTCGGCCTCGTTTTGGAACTAGGCCACAAGGTAATGCTGTTGACATCGACGTGACATATTAATCATCTCAAACGATTGAGGATGGATTTCCGTAAGAAAAATAATATTACACCTTGAATAATAAGATAGCTGCATGCTGCAACAAACTCGTTTTCTATTTGTTTAATGATTTGACAAAGGTTCAAGGAGGTACATTATGAATTTAAAAGCAGAGGAAGAACACGCAAACTGTTTTGAGAATTACGAGTAAAATATTTTTGCAGCAAATTAAACTTTTTAAAAATATTTTTGTCAGATAAAATATTTGACGAGGAACAAGTTTCGGTTACTGCTATTGTCAAAATGGAATAAATATAAGAAATAAAACTCTCGTGAGATTTTCTGTTTTGTGAGCTTGAACCTACAGTTAGATGAAGTTAAATGTTTTTGTTAGTTGGCCTTTTCGTGTCGGAATTCTTACAGCAAAAATTTTTGCCATGTTGTTAATTAGGTTCACCAAAAAATTAGACGATCCTGTTCGTCCACGTCTATCACATCTTGGATCATTCAGAGACCAGGCCAAGCCTTTCCTGTTTTAATATCAACATAAATAAGCCGCAATCATTTTCTCACTTTTCGCAGGTTTTAGCCGGTATTTATTTTTTGCAAATGAATTTGGCGATCTTGTTGCAATCACAGATTTTATCGGCAGTGCAGAGAAAAGAAGAAACACTGTAGTCTTCTCTAACTGACGTCGAATCTCCGGTTTCACGATGATTGAGGAAAAAAGTTTCATCTAAATGCTAATCGTTGGATGTTTTTGACGACCACTTCTTACAGAAATATGGAGGCCCCGCCAAATGAAATGTGTTCACATAGAACTCAGTCCCAGCTGAAGAAATATTGACATGGATTCTATGTCATGAGATTTTTTTTTTGTTGGACATCCTCCACATTCCTTATCGAAAATCATTATCTTAAAAAAAGTAAGTAAATAAATCGGAAAGAAAGAATACAACACTACATATCTTTGCACGAATATTGAGAAGGTATTTGATGAAAATGGAAACTGATAAAGGTTTTTAATGGGAAAATAAAACCAACAGTTCTGCGGAAAATTCGAATAATGTAAAAGGAGATTTATAGTTTAATGTTTTTAGTATTTTTCCGTACCTCACACTTTTCTCAGGTGTTTGTTAATGATCCCTGGGTAGTGAATCTGCTTCCAACGAAATTTACAGCGCCTGAGAAGCACAGATGAAGAGAGAATAAAGTTTGGTGCAGGGTGTAAAAACCAGGGAGTCATTAGAATGAAGCACAGGAGTCCTGGTGGACGAGCAGCCTCCTCACACGAGGACACCTCACCCGGAAGAGAGGGGCGGCACTTCAAAGCCAGGACTGCACGCGTCACTGCCGTGATTTTGCACCCTCGACTGAGCATCCTAACCACGGACTGGCCGAGCCCGCCAGGAGCCAGCAAAGTGGAAGTCATCCCTCAATTAAAGAAACACAGACACGAGCTCTTCAAGGTGGATGCCGTGATACTCAAATGAACAGTAGAAGTAATGCCATGCAAATGCCTGATGGCCAATCAAAAATAGCTTTGAGTGGGATTGTGGCCTCTCCCTATCTGGCATCGCTGGAAACTTCACAGGAAAGGAATGAAAATGAAATGAAACTTTGAAGTTCAGTAAGGACATAGATTTTGAAAATATGCACATATATATAAACACTTGTAATTTATTTGATTATCTAAAATATATGACTGTGATTTGAAACAGTCATCGTGGGTGTTTCAAAAGAATTTGGAGATACGAAAATATGAATGGATGAGCTAGTCAGTCAGCGAGAGGAATAAATACTGTGTTCCTTGTTCTTGGCTGTCATCAGTCAACATCAGCCAACACTCAATGGTCGTTCTTGAGCAACCCCAACCCTCTGTTATTACTGCAATAACATCCATTCTGTCATCACTCTTATCATTACTCATCAGTCTGTCGCCACTCCTGTCATCGCTCAGTTCACTGTCATGATTGTCGTCAATCAGTCCTGCGTCTTCGTTCTTGCGATGGATGTCATCAGCCAGTCCTCTGTCATATCGCCAGTGCTCGGTCATCACTCTTGACATCGCTTTGTCATCATCGATGACTCTCTATTCACGTTTTTCATCGTCCATCGCTGTAATGAAACATCTCTAATCATCTAGCACTCAATCATCCTTCATATCACTGTCATCGCTTCTAACACCGTCCAGAGCTCAATCAACGCTCCTGTTATCGCCAAGTATCCTGTCATCACTCTCTGTCATCGTCAAACACATCCTGTCATCACTCCAGTCATCAAGTATCCTAGTTATCGCCAAGTATCCTGTCATCATTCTCTGTCACATTCAAACATATCCTGTCATCACCCCAGTCATCACCAAGTATCCTAGTCATTACCCCTGTTATCGTCAAGTATCCTGTCATCACTCTCTGTCATCACCCGGCACTACACGGGTGGCGATGTTTTTGCCATTTTGCCGAGATTGCTTGCAACTGGGAGTAACTCTCCTCGCATCACTGCGCTCTTTGATGTGTAAGCGAAGCAAGGGAGTATTTAAATCAAGGTTCAAAGGTCAAGTGTTCTCTCTTTCACATCCTCTGGCTGCTAATGACAAGTACTTGCCTCTTATATGATGCCCAAAAGGCTTGTAACATTATCTTCGATGTGTTCGGTCGAGGACCGGTATCTGATATTGAGAACTGGAGTAAAAACTGGTTTGGATGAGAATGTATTTTTTGAGGGGAAGCGGGATGGGGATGGGGAATAGGGAGAGACAGAACGGCGCTGCAACACTAACTTTGTTGCTGTTGTGGGTGGCTTGTTGTGGTGTGGTGTTTAGGTTTGTTTTTGTGGCCAGCAGCATGGTTTATGACATGTTTCTGCTTTACTTTAGATGAATCTTTCATTGTTATCTAAAGTATTCCTCCTTCCATCAACTAATTGAAAATGGGCTCTTCCTCAATTAATCTTTCTGTATATTTGTCTTCCTGGTTATTTGTCTTATTTCTTCTTTGTCTCTCTGTTTATTATTTGTTTGGCTTTTGATGTGTCTATGGTTCTTCATTCCAGTCTTTCGACCATTCTCAAAAGTATGCGTGCGTGTGTGTGTGTGACCGAACCCATAAGTATCTCTTTTCTCCTTTTTTCTTCCACTTCTACTCAATGTTATAGCCAAGGGGACGCCCATGTGATCAGCAACCTAACATCATAATCACATTATTGAAAGTTTGCTCTCTGCTCACACTGTGTCATAAAATTAACTCTGAAACAACGAGGTAAATTAAGACGAACAAACATTGACAGAACAGTAAAACCTGACTTTGAAACCTTTTCAAAATGTCCCTTCCTTTGTGCTTCATTCGCCCCACACCCGCCTCTCACTCACACCCAAAGATCACTTGCGTGTGCGAAGTGCTTCCTTTCATGTCTTTCTTTCATGCCTTTCCTGGAGGTAGAAGTGTTCAACAATATTGCCAGATAACCGAGTCATATGAGGATGTTAATGGATAGAAAGGAGACACGAGTGCCCAGTGCCCTGCCCCAGACCTGTCTCCTGTAGGAGAAGATGAGTTATTACTCAACTGATGTCGGTTTACTCAAGCGTGATGACGAGAGGAGTAATAACAAATAGTAACAGCAGTCATAGAAAGTTCCACCCAGCAACTAGAGAATAATTGCTGACATTTTCAGTCAACAGAAGGTTTATTTTTGTGGAGGGCAATCACAGGGTTGTATACAACTGCCTGGAGCAATAAAATGGCCGCCATGCCTGCATCTGTTTGTATTTCCATTGATTGCTTTTGTTTTGCTTCTTGGGTTTCCTGACTTTTCCTCCTACTCCAGTTTTATATTTTTTTTCTTCTTTTAGTTGTTCTTCTTTATCCTCATTTTCGTCGTTTCTGCCGTTCTTCGTTTACCTTTCTTGGAAGTATCCATCCTCTTCTTCTACCGTACTTCTCTCTTTCTCCAACTCTTAAATCGAGGCGGTTATTTTTAAGTTGAATCAGTTGCCAACAAGACCGTTGCCATCATAAAATTTAGGGTAGAAAAATCAACAGCACGGATTTATTGCTACCACCAATGAGTTCAGCAAGAAGGAAGCACTGAGGTGTCCTTAACCACCAATAAATCTTTCTCAATAAACCAACGACTAATCACGTGTTTCTTGTCAAAGAGACAGTCTGTAGAGGAAACGTCCCTTCCTCACGCGATTCCGCCATTTTATGCCCGTTACTTTCTGCTAATCAAAATAAAAGACTTCCTTTTTTGTTTTGTTCAAAGAGGAATTGATTTCTTGGAACTTTAAACGAAGCGGATATACTCGAAACTATCGTCCTTTCTAATATTATAAAAGACATATAAAGACATTGAGAAAGAAGATGGGATTTCTTATATGTATGGTGATTTTAAGGATGACTTTTTTCTGGGCTTGTGATACTTCCAAACATAGAACATCTTAAGAAATAAGTAAATTTTTTTAAACGAATTAATATTTGGCAAGAATTATTTGTTTTTCTTTGGAACAGTCTACAGTTTTAGTCGTTTGTTATTATCTATAGATATAAGTCAACTTTGCAACTAATAACAGAGTTGTGTATTTCAATAATTCTTGTTTGTGTTGCAGAGAAAAATAAACAGAACTCGCTTTGGTGTATAAAATAATTTTTTTAAAAATATACAACATTAAAATAGTTTTAACTTCCTTGACTCTTTTCTGTTCCAGAACAGACATTTATTGATCCCATTTGTGAAAAAGTAATTAAATTTTCTTTTAAATATTCGTAAATACTGCCTCCACAAATTTTGAACGTCGGCTAATCTGATTTGTTTCGTTCTTTTGTGAAAAAGAATTGAAATGAAGTGTCTTCTTCACTCATTTTTTTCTTTCTTTCTTTCCTCTCCCTTATATCCATTTCAGGCTCGGAGACCTTTATTAAATCACTTCTGCTTGCAGTGAATCTGTCGACTTTCCGGAACCTCTATGCACGCATGCCGGAACTGCGCTTGTCAGCTCCGCCGTCACGTGTGGTGTCCAACATCAGCACGGAGGAATGCGCGCGCACGTGTGTGGAGGAAGCTGCATTCGAGTGCAAGTCGTTCGACGTGGACAACCTGTACCGCACGTGCCTGCTGTTCAACACGTCCTATGAAGAAGGCCAGGCCTTCCTGCAGGAATCCCGCCATGTGGATCATTACAGGAGTAAGTATCGAGTTAAGGCGCTTTCTCGGGTTGTTATTCCCCTTTAAGACACGCAAGAAGAGGGCAGTGAAGCTCTTAAGCTCTCACGGTCACTTCTCGCAGGCGAAAGTTTGAGAACGAATTACCGCCATTCTACGCTCATTTTATTTATTTTTTTTTTCCCACGGAGGCGTGGTGGATCCCGAAAACGTGACCGAAGGTCTTCAGCAGGGATGAAAGAGATCGGTTACATAAAAAACGGTTTCTTGTTTGCTTGAGACATTTCTAAACCTAAAGAGTGTCTTGGAGCTATAGAAAAGAAAGAAACAAGATCCAAACTGTAATGTATGTCTGGAACAGCCATCCCTTTTCGTAATATCGCCTGAACATTTCTCTCACTTGTTGAGCCTTGTGTGACGAGGAGAGAAATGGAGACAAAATATGAGAAGTGGACGAAGACGAGACATGCAAGAGAAAGAAGCGAAGGAAGAATAACAAAAGAATGAAAGAAATATAGACCTTTATTTCTGAAGACCTTTTTTGTTTTAAATGAAGGATGTGGAATCTTTTTTCCACCCAAGAGCCATTTTGAATTTTACTTATTCACGGGTTGTACAAAATAATCTACCTGAAAATGAGCCTGCAACAGACATCAAACCGGAAGTTGTCTACCCTCATCTTAGGGTTGAAGGTCCCAGGCATCCATAATTATCCTAAATCGTCCACACAGACAGACGACAAGAATATTACGTGTCTGTCACGTCTTGTACTCGTATGTGTCCTGTCTAACCCCGTTTATAATAATAATAATAATAATAATAATAAATAATAATAATAATAATAAATAATAATAATAATATAATAATAATAATAATAATAATAATAATAATAATAATAATAATAATAATAATAATAATAATAATAATAATGTCTGCTACGAAACTGTGTATGGCTCGCGGGCCAGACGTTACCCACCCCTGTTTCAAATCACAACTTACGGTTGGGTGGACAGGGGGAGAGTGTTTCAGTCCCCCTACCCGCCCAAACTTTCTCTCCAGAACCTTTAGAAGAACTGACGGAGCAGCATCTCTAATGAATTAAGTTTGAAGTTATCGCCACCTGATACTGCCACTTCACCATTGAAGGCAGGCTGTGCTGAATTAGACTCCTCCTGCAGTCTGGGGGATGATGAACAGATGAAAATAGCAACTCCGCTGCTGCACTCGGCGACCCCTGCATCTGTGACACTCACCAAAGCCAGTCTCTTCCCACAGAACTCAGTGTCGCCATGGCTACCAACACGTTTGGGGGAAGCACTGTGTGGTACACAATGAATTGACAGACCAGTCCAGAAAGCAATTTACATCTCCAGCCAATTGACCCGCCAAAGCTGATTAAGGTCACAGCATCTGCAGCGGGCGGTGGTCAACGGTGGTTAGGGTCCACCCCATTGGTGTCAAGGCAATCGATACACAAGTGCTTCCGGACCACGAGGCTCTTGTCTGCATCTTTTATAATTCCTCTAATGAAGACCCCAAGCAACGGAAGAGAAAGTGAATCGACCACACAGTCTAGAAATAAATTATTAATTATTTTTGAGGACACATATAGACAAATCGAATTGTTTACAGAATAGAAAAACAACCAGAGGCTAAAATTATGAAACGATTTTTTTTCGTATATGATGAAGAAAATTATAAAATATTTCATCCTATATCCAGGCTAAAACCTTTAATGTGTTATATATATATTATACTTTCACACCAATGGGGACAACTGTAACCAACGATGACAGAAGGTTGTGTGAACTTAATGAGTTTTCGCTGGTCAGTTGGCTGGAGACAGAAATTGGTTTCTGGGTTGGTCCGTCAATTCATTGTATGATGCTAGTCCAAAAAAAAAAAAACAACAAAAAACACACACCCACACACATGGCTGGGAATAGAAATAAAAATGAAAAGAAAAAGAATGGTGAGACCGAGGATGTTTCGTCATGTACTCGAAATGTAAAAACATCAGGAAGCTTTCAAAGACATAACACGAAGTTGATTTTTTTAAATAAAAAAAGATGGCCAGCTCTTTCTTTAAGAAAAAGTTTCGATACTATATTTATTCTGTAATCATGCTTTATTAAGTATGAAGGCGGAAAGATGCTGAGAGGGTTATCGTTAGAGAAACCTTTGTGGACGTGGTTAGAGACACGTGACTCACATCTTCTCTGTGAATTAAGTCCTTTCGACTGAATTAAAGAAAAACCTTTCTTTATTTAAATATTTGAGCTGATAATGCATTTCTGACACATGGGGATAGGACGCAATTAGAGCGATGTTTCTATTGAGACTTTGCAAAGTTTATGGCAATTGCACAGTCCTTGTGTATGGCATGCTAAACAAAGGTATCAGACGACCATTCTGGAAATTTTAGGGACAATGCTGACGCATCCAATTGCAAAACTGAGAAAGGATGGCATTGTCAATGTAAACATTTTCGGTCCTCATGTTTGTTTTCTTCTCGAACAAGGTGCCGCACATGCAACCAGAAAAGGTTTGTGGTTTGTCCTTCTCCGCAAACTGGGCCAATGGAACTTGTTTACAGTGAACTTGGTAAAAAGTTTAGTCATTCTCTCTCACAGCATGCATGCCCGAGAGAGCATTGCAGTGAACTTGGAAAAAAAATATTTTGTCTTTTGTCCGTCGCAAAAAAAAACTAAGCGAAGACAACTCTGGTATTTACAGTAAACTCTTGTCCTGCGAAGACAAAACTTGGCCTACGATGTAAAAAAAAAAACCAAAAAACAAACACTCACGGTGTAAAAAAAGTGGTAATAATTTCTTTCAATTGCTTGGGTTGTTCTTTTTTTAGATATTTGATTGGTTTGAATTAAATAACAAAAGATGTTATCATTACTGCAAACCATAGTTCGATTGAAGAAGGACAACGAGTGAAGGTTTTCTACGTAAAGTCGATACAATTTTCTTTCTAAAAAATATAATTGACTTTCTTTTGATGCAATTAGCTTTCCTTCATTTGCAATGTTATGACACTTTATTTAGGGTTCTTCAGATTTAAGTACAGCCAAAATAATTCAGGAGCTTTCAAGTGGACAATTATTGAGATCGGCCGGTCTTGGACTAGACAACATGGCTCCTACTGACTCAAAAAGTATCTTTCAGAAAGAAAAATAAGTTATTTGGATTATTCCTAACCTTGATCGAATTTCCTCTACCAAAATTGTAAGATATTTGTAAGATATGCAAATCCCTTTTGGGGATCGGAAGAAAAGTCAGGCATGTTCATCTCGCTTAACCATCCATCTACCCACTCCCACAGCGACCATACCAGCAAACCAACCCGCAGTTGAATACAAAACGGCGAAAATCGTTACTAAGGTAACGGAGAACAATTGGAAACATCTCCCCAGCAGAAATTCGACCATCATTTTATTTTTATTTGCTCAACATGTTCATTACAAAGCCGTGGAAGTCTATGGCAGACCCCGAGTTGGAAGCTGGTTATGCAGTTGCTACGATCCTCGTCTGTTGACGATTGGCTGAGTGATGGCGGGAACACCTTTCTCGAGTTCGGAGTTGATTTGTAAAAAGCACATAAAGCCACAAGCAGGGTGTGAGCCCCGAGTCATAATTGACTTTATCGACACGACACTGTGCGAGGTGGCCGCCATTAGCTCCCTCTCACGTTACGTGACGTAGTCGGTGCCCGCTGCACGTGCTGTCCGGCGCTGGGAGGATGTCTGGACTATTAGCCCCTCCGCTGTTCTCGGGGATACGGACACTGGGGCTGTGTGTCTCCTGAGATGTCGTAGCCTGTGTTTCAACCTCCACCCATCTGCCACCCACTCCTCCCTCACTCCTCCATTCTGTTCTTGTTTTGGTCACGAGGAACAGGGTTATGAACTTTCAACTTGACCTCGATGACCTAGGTCTACATTTACTTTAGACGACTCAGGAATCCTTTGTAAGCCAGATAATTTTTTTATTAGTTGTTCAAAGTTAACAGTTCACAGTTCTCTTTCTTTTTATTTCCTTCCTTTCTTTCTTTTTCTGAACTTCTTTTTTTTTTCTTTCTTTTCGTTCGTCTTTCTTTCCTTTTTTTATTTCCTTCATTAATTCGTCATTGATTCTTTGTTTGTTCGTTACTTCTTTCTTTCTCCAATCAATCTCTTTAGATATCTACATCTAAAGCCCCTATACCACATCAAGGAGTGCAGTATGACACTCTCTATCTCTAAACCGACTGTCCATCTTATTTGTGCCCCGAGGGTGATGTCGTCTAGTTGAAGTACCTCCACAGAGACTACCTTATTTTACAGCAAATATGTCAGATTAGTCTAAAAGAATAAATTCGAGAGAAAAATGGCAGTCTTGTAGGGATTATTTGAATATGTTCCCCAGAGGGGCCTCTCTACATCAGTTCCTTGGGTGTGATTATGGGATATCTGTAGTGCGAGACAGAGGTACATGGAATATTCTACCACTTACAGAAAAAAGGGGAAAAACTGTAGGGATTATATTTTACGAGTCCATGCTTGCTAATTGAGATTTTTCTTTAGACAGAATTCTCGTTTTTAATTAGTTTCATTGGGGTAGCCTTATGTCAGTGCCAGATGTAAGAGAGATAATCAGAGTGTATGTAATAACTTTATATAGACTGGTCTACCTGCGAATAACATTTTTCTCTTTGAAATAATTATTTTAAAGTCTCTTTAAAAAGTTGAAACAAATGAATCTTAGTCTTGATCTTCACTTTTCTGTGCAGGTGCTTTCGAGAAGCTCTTCAACCGCCTCCCTAACCACGTGATCACGGTGGCGCACAAGCGCAAGGTCCCGGATGTCAGCGTGGAGCAGTGCGCGCGCAGGTGCATTTTCGAAATGACCTTCCGGTGCGAGGGCTTCGACTACGAACCGCAGCATCAGAACTGCTGGCTGACGGATCTGACGGTCGAGACGGGAGGCGGCGTCAAGTATCATGTCGGGGCCGACTTCTACGAGAGAGTCTTGGGTAGGAAGCCAGGTCACCGACCTTTATTAATCATTCTCATAATTAGCAGTCAACCTTTGACCTACACGGACCTTGATTATTCACAGCATGACACACCTTTGTCACCGAATTTTTTTACTCACACAACAATCGACTACAGAGAATACAAGTCGGTTAAACAGTCAGTCAGTCGTTCAGTCAGTCCGTCCCTCCCTGTATATTTTCCTAGTTCTACTTTCTCAATTAAAAATAATACCAGTCTTGGTATTAGTTCTGGTGGAAGGGGTAGAATAATACTGTTTTAATTTTAAATTATTTCTGAGTCTCTAACATGATCATCTTCGTTTTTTGAAAAGGAGGACGGGTTCGGGTCGTGGAGGTAAAGAGAGTTACCGCGCCTGCCGCACTTCAGACTTTTTGGCTTCCTCCAATTCCCTAAACAGTTCCCTAATTTTAGCCAGCACAGTTGTCTGTCAGAGTAGGGTAGGACAGGCTATGATCAGTCATGTAATTCAATAAGTAATGCAGGTCATAAAAACGGTTCAAGCACTGGGTAAGCCTTCTTGCCTGCGGGAGGAAGAAAACAACTGCTCGCATTTTTCCACGTTGACGCATGTCCCTGTCAGCTGCATCCCCCAGGACTGAATTACACAGGACAACATTCATGTCCACCTGCACCATGTTCCCGGCTGTAATGAATCCGCTCCGACAGGGAGAGTAGACCACATCAGTGCTTCTTCCATCCAGAACACAAAAATAAAAGGTCCAGTTTGATGACTACTTCTTAAAATAAATAACTGAACTGAGCTCAGGATACTATTAATGAAATAATGGTAATTATCTTGTACACATCTCGATCCGTGCACAGAATGTCAAACTAGTGAGGTGACGATCGTTAATGGATATTTTTTTTAACAGTCCTTTCATGGAAGTTAAAAAACTACATCAGTGCTTGACAAGTATCTTCTGGAAAAAAATCTGAATCCGCACTAAGATGCGAACCGAACAGCATCGACTTCAATCGTCGGTTTCCCTGGAAACAGTCATTGCAAGAGAAGAAAGCTTGACAGTGAACAGCAAGACAGTGAACACAAATATTTTCGTTATGATGATGATGATGATGAGGAGGAGGAGTAGGATGATGATGATGATGACGACGACGATTATGATGATGACGATGATACATTCAGTTTCAAGTCTCCTGGGAGGGAAAGTGAGGGAGGATAAATGTCGTAGTACTTTGTAAAACAATTCGCCCCCAGCTGTGAAGATGTCCGCTCTGGATTTGCGAGGATCATAGAAGCGAGGCTGCTGTGGCGACAGGGCGACAGCCATCCTCCCTGGGAATTGATCCCAGGCTCAACAGGCGCGCCTCATCCCAGAACACCCAAAAAATGACTAAATAACACAAGTTCTAAAGTATTTATTCCTCTAAAAATCGTCCTCGGAACCGCTCTAAATCCACTTTCAATATTTCTTAACATTCCACCTGCCACATTTTTCTTCGCCCTAATTCCTCCTGGAGATGCTGGAAATAAGGGGAAAGGGCATTAACTCCCTATGATTCGAGGGACTTTTTGAGGTGAGGAACGGCTGAAAGAACACTGAACGTGAATCCATGTCAGATTCTTGAAGCAGGGCTGTACTTTGCTCCGGTCATGCAAATAGCTGTTTCCTCTTTAGCTCTTAAGGACATTGATCTTACACCAGTCTTTCCTCTTCCTCCACTTTAGCTACATTACCATCCGACGTTTCCACGTCAAACTATTTGAAAAAGCGGGTAGGTTCCCGTTTTGGTTTTTTTTTCGCCCTCGTCCACGATCATCCGCCGGAATGTTGCCGCATGGCTTTACATTCTTAACTTTAAGCCGACCGAGACTTGTAAAGTGTAATTTGTATTGACAAGCTTTTGCGAGCATTTACTGCCTGCCACCACAATGACGGTCTGAGCTGAAGAATTAATTGCTTTTGAATCAAGAAAATTGTGGGTTTTTTTTAAAACGATAAAACCGGGAGCGGTGTTCAATTTTTCAGACTTTCGATTCGCTGCACACGGTTGTTATGGTTACAGAGAAGGCAGACACAAGTTATTTCAAAATTCAGTTTAGTTTGTGTTTGATTTCCTGTGATTACAGTCCCAAATAATGATTAGTGTTAGTGCAGACAGTGTAAAATGAGTGTTACCGTTAGTTGAGTCAGTGGAAAATTATTATTACCGTTAGTACACTCATTACCGTCTGTTAGTACACTCATTACCATCAGTTAGTATACAATTACATTACCATCAGTTAGTATACTCAGTACCGTCTGCTAGTACACTCATTACCGTCTGTTAGCAAACTCATTACCGTCTGTTAGTACACTCATTACCGTCTGTTAATAAACTCAGTACCGCCTGTTAGTACACTCGTTACCGCCTGTTAGTACACTCATTATCGTCTATTAGTAAACGCATTACCGTCAGTTAGTATACTCAGTACCGCCTGTTAGTACACTCATTACTGTCAGTTAGTATATTCATTACCGTCAGTTAGTACATCCATTACCGTCAGTTAGTACACTCATTACCGTCTGTTAGTAAACTCATTACCGTCTGTTAGTAAACTCAGTACCGCCTGTTAGTACACTCATTACCGTCTGTTAGTATACTCATTACCGTCTATTAGTAAACGCATTACCGTCAGTTAGTATACTCAGTACCGCCTGTTAGTACACTCATTACTGTCAGTTAGTACATTCATTACCGTCAGTTAGTACACTCATTACCGTCTGTCAGTACACCCATTACCGTCTGTCAGTACACTCATTACCATCAGCTAGCGCACACACAACCTCCAGACAGTCCACTCATTATTGTTAGTATACTCATTACCGTTACTACACTAATTACCGTTAGCTAGTACACACTACCTTCAGATAGTATGCTCATTACTGTTAGTATAGTCATTACCGTTACCACACCTAATGAAGAATAATTGTTACTATTATTAGCATCAAATACCACCCTCTCCTCACAAAAATACTTTAAGCAGAAGCAGCTTAGAGTGTAAGCGAAGACATGACATGAAATAAATAAACTAATTTTATTTTTCAGATGGTCCTGTCTCGAAGTTCGTCAACTACGGCGTGGGGTCGCTGCCTGTCATTGATGGCTACCAAATCTACGGAAAGGTCATGTTCGGCGTGACCCTAGGCGCATGCGCACAGCTGTGCTTGACCCAGACGACCTTTGACTGCTCCAGCTTTGACTACTCCTTCAGTGACAGGGCGTGTCACATGAGTCAGTACATCGCTGCCAACCTGAACGGTCTGAACCATGACGTCATGCCAACCTATCGGGTCGTGCACTACGAGAAAAAAGGTTGGTAGAAAAATTCCTCGTTAAAAATTTGAATTTCTCTGCAGATATTCGTTTGTGTCACGTGTCAGAGACAAACCCCGATTAGACTGTCCTTCGGGTACATAACTCTTGAAGACAACTCTAACATAGACACAGAGACAAACATCGTGTTGCTATCCTGTTATTATGAAGCAATTATTGTGCTTGTACTTTGAATTGAATTTTGTTCGTCTGGTGTGTTTTCTATATGATGGCCAATGTCTGGTTTTGGTCTGGCGTGTAGGCTTTACTTTTTAATTTCTAAGTAAGATTTTTTATTTCCAAAATCATGAACTAAATGAGATTGAAGCATCAACTTCATCATTGTCTTGGGTCATCCAAAAGAACCAAAACTTTGGCCAACTCTGTAAAGGTTACACATAGTTCAGAAGACTATATTCGGAAACTTTCAACATGACAGTCATATAAATCATTTGCCAAACACACTCACATTTCAAAACTGTGTATCTGGATCTCCTTCCACCCACAAAAAAACCAAACAAAACAACAACCTGTGCTTCTAAAATCTGGAAAAAATCTCAACGATAGACAGGACCAAGGCAATAAAGATCAGGTATTAGAAACTCTATACATCAAATGCTGTAGAATGTTATGGATGGGAAGCTGGAAATAAAAGTAAGGAGTATGTCAATCTATGAAACCTGCAGAGCGAAAAAATAAAAAAATAAAAAAATAAAAAAATAAAAGATATAAATAAATAAAAATAAATAAATAAAAAAAGAAAAGTGAAGTCGCAAAGAATGACTTGTACACCCATTTTGGTTTCAAATTTTACTGTCTAAGCTTTACTAAATTTCACTACCTCCAGAAGCCGAGCTGCAATTTTCTGTATCTCGCCCAAAACTCGCCAGGCGTGATAACTGATGAGAGGGGAAGCAACTACGCATGAAGCCAGACGCAATCATAAGATTGTTGTGTAATGGCCGGAGTCTAGTGGGATCTCATTTCACATTCACTACGGCTTACAGAGGGGGAAGAATTCACTTTTACTTTTACAGCTAATTTACATCCAGCTCCAACGGCCTTTACTGGAAAGTCGTTTACACGCATGAAGACCTACCAAAGCTGGAAGTCAGACATGTCTGCTCCCCCTCTCCGGATGCCATGTTCCTCTGTCATTCTTCTGTCCATACACTATCTCTCTTTCTACACCTACCCCCTCCAGTCTTGTTTGTAACTGTTTTCCACCAGATATTTTTGCAGAATTGTGATGCTCTATGTTCTTTCTACCCGGTTCCTCCTTTTTTTCTATATTTGTCTTTTATTAGTTAGCAGTACTGTTGTTTATCCCTCTGTCCTTCGTGTGTTGTCCATGTCTTGTTCTTGTCTAACATCACACTCTTGACCAGCATGAGTATACGCTAACTCACGTGTATGATTTATTATTATTATTATTATTATTATTATTACTACTACTACTACTACTACTACTACTACTACTACTACTACAGTGATCACTAAGGTCATCTTAGATATACCATAATTATTTATTACACTATGTATAAGCATGGTACGCTCACAGTTTAGTATCTTAACAGAGTTGCTAAACTCACCTCCAAAAAAAAAAAATTAAAAAAATCAGTGCTCAGAATATAAGATGTTAAACTGTGACCGATATAAGCTCAAATGAAATCCTTATTAATTTTTAACACTAGACAAAACTGATATGACTGGTATGCATTTCTATCCATTTCGAGTTTCTGAGTTAAAATATTTACGACCTTGTTCCAATGTTAGCCTTGTAAGCAGTGTAATGGGAGTGTGTTTTACCACGTGATGTTTTCTCGGTGACCTTAATGGATCCTGTCACGTGTCCTGGTTTCACCTCCACTCGCACCCACAGACCTGACTTAAAGCTCACCCCGCCTTCAAGCAGATTAAGCCAGCTAACTAATCACAGTCCCTGAAGCAGTTTTTGTCTCACGTGTCGGAGATAAATAAGTACTGGAAATCAGGCAAAACGAACATCGCAGTGAAGATACACCGCCTGCTTCTTGAGGTTGTCTACATGGGAAAGGACGAAACGACCTCACTCGCATGTCGCAGGGATTCAAATAAATAAATATGCATGAAACGATGCCCAAGGCTACCCAAAAGGGCAATGAAAAAAGAAGAGTATGCAGCTATAGTTTCAGAGAATCTCGTCCCCGTATATATTTTTGTAGGTCTGTCTGGCTGAGTTGCCAATTGTCTCCTTGTTAGCGAAACAATACCCGTCTTCGTGCTCGGGTGTGGCGTGTTTTGGACAAGGCAGAAAGTCCTCGCCCTCGTTTGACGACCAATAATTGAGTGAAGCATCGCTATGGGGGTGGGAAGGGATGGATTTGAGTGATGTGGGGCAGAGAGTTCGTTGGTTTTTTTTTTTTTTGGAGCCAGTGTTTTGTCGATTCAGCAGGTTTTTTGTTTTGCTTTCTTCGAAATGTTCTTCATGTATTTATCCGCTTTCAAGAAAGAAGTAAAAATGCTACGAAAGAAAAAAAGTGCAAATGTGATTGGTAATGCCACTATCGTAGCAATAGTTTTATGTTGTTCTTGGGCTTTGCTGCCCACTTTCCTGGATTTGAGTTGTATTCTAAGACCCTGGATGTTTTCTTCTGATTCGTAAATATAACCCAAATTTTTGTAGGATAAGATGACGAATAAAAGTGTCAACAGGACCTCAGGGTCCTGAGGAGGCTGTGTTCATGTCATCTTCTACTTACCTGTCTGGCAATCTGCTCTACCTCTGGGAGAGACCCAGCTGGTAAATTTACTTAACAGGCCAAGCTACCCTTGAGATTTTAACTCATTAGCCACTGAAAAAAAGAACCGAATTCTAAATCGGAAATTTTTGAAAACGGTTGAGAAATGTGATAGATGTGATACACGGTCAAGGTCGTAGACGCGAAGACTTAATCAACAAAAATAAACAAATTTAAAAAAAAATTAGAAGCACTTACCATATGCTACAGCATCTATTAACCAACACAATATTATTTAATTGTAAGAATACCAACCGCAATCACAAGGACACAATTTCTGTTTTTAAATTCTTTAAGTTGGCTTGTGGACATTTAAAAAATTCGTTCAGCAGTGTTCAGTGACCTAAAGGGATATTTCCCCTCACAGCCCAGGGAATAGGGTGGGGACAGTATATGGTGGCCACGAGCTGGAAAAAAAAATTCTTGGCAAACATTTTACTTTCGTATCACTGAGGTCGTCTTCACCAGTCAAATATTTTCTTTGTTGGGTTGAGCAATCAGACGAGTAATTCTAGGAAAAATCTGTATTTCACACTCAGTCCCGTTTGATCCTTGCTGTGTCACAAGACCCGTATGTTGTGGTCAGACCATTAATACCCGGAATTAACAGCAAGTGGACGTCACACGTCGAGAAAATAGAAGAGCTGTGGCGACAAACATATGTGGGCTTCAATCTCCATTCTTGGAAGTCTAGTAAAATACTAGGAAGGCAGGAAGGACACAAAAAATTGATCTTCTTGGAGACAGACAGGAGCCGGCAGAACCGCGGCATCCAGAGATTATTGCAATTTCCAACTTGGCGTACCTCGTACATGCAAACCAGCGGGCACCTTTCTCCAGGGCTCTCCAAGATGCATCATTTATGTTCACAGACTTGAAGCACTCGCCAGATTATGGAGGAAAATTGCGTAGAAAAAATGGGGGAAAAACAGGACAAGACAGTCTGGTTTGGCTAGTGCTTGAAATAGACTTGCATTTTTCTGATTACCTTTTCTGCCCGGATTCTGCTCAAGGAGGGGCATGATCTTTGCGGGTATTTCTCGCGCATCATTTATTTGGCGAAAGCTCGTTTCGCAGTTGCAAGAATCGCTTCATAAAGTGCTCTGTCAGACTGTGTTTTGTCCTCCTCTGAACTAGCCATACTTTGCTCGGACAAGAACATAAGACATCAATCACAATATTCTAGCAAACTTTTAACTTAAAAAAAAATCATATATTTTTGGTTGCATAACAACAGGAACTGTCATTTCAAATTCAATACAGAATTTAAAAATAGACAACAATGGTGTAACGGTCTTTGCATGAAATAAGCCAAGAAGTATGAATGTTCTCGCAGCTGACAAATTGAAATTACAGTCCAATCAAACGTGCTTTTCCAAGCTCTGCATTTTTTTTATAAATTGAATTTCTGTTCTTGAGATGAATGTGACAGCCGTTGGCTCAGAAATGGTCACGTGCTTGAGATAAGGTTGCTGGGCTTTTCAAAGTCGCATAACACGATCCCCCGGAGCCTGCCATGTGTCCCTCCTGCATTAGCTGGGGCCCTCCGTCAAGGCACATCGCCTGGCGCGGTTGTAATCGCCAAGCAGATTACACCCAGGGCTGTCGCTGACCTCTCACCTGAAAGTCTAATTTCCAAGCGACAACCATTGATTTTCCCTCTCCTCCCTACACGATGAGCCTTTTGAAATCGGCCCACAATTTTGCTCCATTCAGCTGATGCGCTGGAATGAGTCACGCGGACAAGCTCCCAAGTGCTGCTTTCAAACCGCGTCTCCTCTTTCTTCTCTCGCTTCCAGCCATCGAGCAAACAGTCTTCGCGGACGAGTCGTTGTTACTCTTTCTCCGCCAAGTTGAATGTCTTGACTCAAACATCTGATTAATTTGGACATCATTGAATTCTGTTACTTTTGAAATGAAAATTCTCAAAACTCCTCTAACGGTTAAATTTTCGTGTTCCTTTTATTTTATGCAGAGGACAGGTATGTTTATTTATAACCGTGTTATAGGCCTGTCCTCTGGCTTAGGTTCCAGTCTCACCTGTTTTTTTTCATTTTTTTTTTTATTCTGTAAATGTTTTCATCGACTAATTTCTTAATTTCGTATAGCTTGATTGTCTAAGGTATTGGGCATGCGTGGTTGGAACTCTCAAAAGGAAGGACTTCCAGTAGAAAATAAGAAAACATTTGACAAAAAATGGAGTTCTTTTGAAAGAAGTAAAATAAATGTCCTTATTTATCTCAAGAGAAACAAATATCTCAGAAAAAATAGTTTTTTTCACGAAGAGCTTTATCTTACATCTTTAGAACGCGCTCTTTGCGATGGTAAGTGAAGCACTTTGCACAGAAGTGTTGAACTCCCTTTTTTTTAAAAAAAGACTGAGTCAGATAAATTCAGAACCAGAAGCAGAAGCCTGACCCACTCTGAACCAGGGAACTTAATTAAGAGCAATCGACTGCTCTTTTTCCCTTACCCGTCTGTTCTTCTGCCCTTGGACCTAAGAATCCTGTCACAGTTTTTTAGGAACTGCAGAGATTCACTTTTTAATTCCAGTCAAGCTTGTGAGACAAGGCCACGAACGCATTGAATACAAACTCCCACTGCAGCCTCTATTTCATTTCAAAGAAAGACAAACCTAGACTGCCGTCTCTATTTTATTTCACGGAAATCCAAGCACCATGCCTGATTTTTATCAAACGGAATTAAAGATTTTGGTGACAGAGCGCACAAAATAATCACATTGTGCGCAGAAAAGACCTTTTTTACTCGGAGATTCCTGGTTGTTTTCAATCGTTTTTGAGTGTTTTAAACTAGGAAAACTATTATTTGTACCCATACCACCAGTGCCACTAACTACACTATTAAAGACTTAGTTTTTGGTTTTTATCTCTAGAATATTTTTCGTTTTTTATTAGACGGAATAATTAAAGTTGTATGCTGACTCTGAATGGATTTTTTTAAAGGTTGGAGCTATTAAAAGAATTTGTTTTTGTTATTTTAGGGAAATATCTCAACTATTTCTACCCAACCCCGTACACCATCGTCCTGGGCCGCAATGATAAGATTCTGACCCGCGTGAAGCCAGACAGGTGTGCCAGGAACTGCTTGGAGGAGACGGACTTCGTGTGCCGGTCCTTCGACTACCAGGTAAGGTTTATTTATATTCAACAAAGTGTCACATGATACCTTAGTGGTTCATCCTCTTTCACTGACTTTGTGTGTGTGTGTGTGAGATGAATGGATACACCAGGTTTAGCATCCCTTTGTGCTATCCTTCTCCCTCTTACAAAAATAATCTTGCCTTCTCATCTCGGATCCTGTCTCTGACTACAGACTTCAGATGCTGTTTCAGTGTTATTTTGTTACATGCAGTGAACAGAAGAACCTTCTTTTTTGATATTCTTCCAGTCCTTTGTGTTTGTCTCTATTCGTGTTAATGCCCGTGGGTTACTAGAGGCTCGAGAGCTGGTATCATGCTGTGTTTTTGATCAGCTAATAGTTCGACAAATTTAGCTTCTGGGCTGCACACATAAAGTGGAAGTAAACCTGTCTCAGACATATTTTTTACTTCCGATCTTAACAACATCAAAGAGCCGCAATATTAACTGGAAATAGGACTTGGATGTCCAGGTAATCTGTAATAAGATCTGCACTTGCTTGTACCTTGAAGTCCCTGCTCTGCTTCACAACTCGTATTCATGGACATCGACTATCTACTCATGTGTAAAACTACCCTCACTTTTACCCGACAGGCCCACAAACTCTGAATTCATGAGTCACTGAGTAGATAGAGTTATTTAATCTACCGGCATAACGGGAATTCCAGAAAAGGAACTTTACAAAGAATGAAGCAGGACACCTACTATATCGATGAAATCATAAAAGCAGGCAAGAAATGCCGACAGTCGAGTTTATTCGTTGATGATATTCCTCGAATAAGTATTAAACGACAATAAGATCATTTTAGTTTTTGCATGGAAGCAGAATGAAAGGCCAGACAAAAAAGGACAGCGATTTGATAACTCTCTTCTGTTGAAGTAAGTCAACCACGACCTCCGAATTATTTACACAACAAAGGAATAAGTTATCAGAAGAGGTCCACTTTGATAAAATACTGTTGGTAGAAACCTTTGAATAATCCATGGAGACTATTTTCGGGTTTCCTGACTTATGCAGCTCAGAGCGGGTATCAGAGTGAGTAGACTACATAAAGAATGCCATCTCTGGGACCAAGTCATGAAGCGAGAGTAATTCCTTGCCCTGGGGTAACATGGGGACCGACAGGACAGGCGTCTTGTTTCCCAAGTTCTAAAGGGATGTCCAGACTCCTCAGATGTTATCTACTCCTGAAGCCGTAGTTATAAAGCAGTCGCAGAGATGCCCTGGGGGTAAAGAAACATAAAGTAATATCCGCCGGTCTCGGCATCGCATGGTTACCACGGAAACAAGTCCTCGATCCGCCATGTCTCAGAGAAACGACTTACTCTCGCTTCATAGTCACAGCCTCTGGTCCTTAGCTCCCCTTATCACTCCTCTAGGTATCTTAACTAGTCTACAACTACAACTACAGCTTTTGAAGATATGATAGGAAAGTGATTGAACACCTGAGGGGGTAGGATACTCAGGTGTGATGCGTCGTTATGATGCAACCTCGCTGTTAAATGTAGTTCAGGGATGGAGTAGGAAGAACAAATATAAGAAAACTAATTTCTCAGTTCCGTACTGCCACAGGCAAATATTGCTTGCTATCCCGGAGGTCTTTTTCATTCCCTTTGGCTGATTTGTTGAGGACGAATAGTAGATGTCTTTCGCCTGGCTGGGCGAGAGTCCTTGACCCACCCAATCCCTGCTTTTCTTGTAAATCAGTCTCCGAGGGTTTAAGTGTTTCGACCTGACTGAACTTCATATAGTAGATATGTGTGTGTGTGTGGATGTATGTGTTTATGGTGTTGTTCATGGAGTTGTCGCTGTATGTTGCTTGCTTAGCACAAAATATTGCCCTTTCCTGTCTTCTGCCCTCGATCCGTCTGTTCCCTACCACACCCTTGATGGAAGGGAAGGACTTAAGAGAGGAGGGGAGGAGGATTTTCTATCTACCAAGATTCAGCTGATGGCGGCACATGTCAGAACCAGATCCTCCTTTCACTCCATCTTTTTGATTTTCTTCCCTCCCTAGCATCGGATCGATGAACGCACGCGCATGACAACGTGACCATCGTGCACGTTACAGCTTATACTTCATAAACAGTTTTTTTGTCCTAAAACTAAGACATCGCATTTCATCACCGATGTCCTTAATCACGAGGACTTAGCTTTTTTTTTTTTTTGGAACATTTTGCGTTTGTTATGTCGGTTAGTCGTATTTTCTTCGCAATTGTATTCCAATGTTTTGTCTCAAGTTAATGCAGTCTGGCCAGAAGGCCAGGGACACGAACAAGCAGGTTTCAGATTGCAAATTAATAGAATGTTCAAGATGGAGTTTAGCGACCTTTCATACAGTCTTCCATACTGACGCAATGCAAGGCCAGAAACATTGAAGGATTCCATTCCTGTCAAAGCTATCACCTTGTCAAATCCAGTAAAGATTGTATTTTTAAAGAATTTATTTTGCATTTTATTTTTTAAAAAATATCGCAAACGGTTTCATCTTGCGAAAGATACAACAAGCCTTGAATAATTTAGTTCCGCCGCTAAGCATCCTGGCTTGTTTGGAAGCCACTCCATTCTCCGCTGTTTCTCTTTGATCCTAAAGAGTTTCTCCAGCACCGCCTGCAGGTTTTCTTTTCATTCTAATTAGTTGGAAAGCTGACTTTGGTAGTTTAGTTTTTTTTAGCCTGGTTTTTTTCCCCTTTCTGCCAAAGTGACTGAAGGACTGTCTTGTTAGTAAAAGGTACACGAGGTCATCAATTCTCTTCCCCTTCCACGCAATCAGAACACGGAGCTCACAAAAAAAAAAAAAAAAAAAAAAAAAAAAAAAAAATTGCGATCACTTATCCTCAGTGAGAGTGAGCACAACTCAGTGTACTCAGAATATTGAGTCCCGGTGACGTCGTCGGGTGGATTAGCCTTTGCATAGGAAATCGAACTCAGCTCACCGGGAGCACAGGTAAAGGTGAGGCGAGGCGATTGATGTTCTCCATCCTGCCATCCTACATTTTATTGTTTTCTCAAGCGACAAGCTGATAATTTTTTTTATATCTTCTTCTGCATGTCAATAGTCTGGCTGTACTGCCGAGGTGGAGTGGGAAGAAATCGGAACTCAGAAGCTGGCAGAGGGATTGGCCTTATAACGACAAGTGTTTTATTTCTAGCTCAAAATAATTATTCATTGACATGTCAATCACTGAATGGAGCAGCTCGTATGCTGGACAAGAAATTTTATCTTGAAAATACAACAATAAGCAGCAATGTCTTTTACCGAACATAAATGAGAAACTATAACTAAATAAATAAATGAATAAATAAATAAATGAATAAATAAATAAATAAATAAATAAATAAATAAATAAATAAATAAATATCAGGAACAGGAGAATCGAGCGATGCCAGAGAAAACCCAACATCCTGTCACAGATCCTTGACTCTTTTTATTGACCAAGACTTCGGGTGAAACAAGTGTAGGTGGTAATAGGTTGTTCCCGACCAACCCCACACCCACGCTGTCGGTTGACCTCAAAAGTTTCAAGACTTTTCAGATGACACAAACAAACAAACTTTTCCCGCTATGACTTGTCCTTTTTCAACCCTGGCTTTGTAAATCATTCAGAATCATTAGCAGTAGTTTGTTTCATGAAACTTTAGGAATTATCTATTTTTTTTTTTTTTGGTTGGGAGGATTATTGAAACTCTGTGAAAGAAGATTTTTTTTGGTCCTTTTTAATGTGTCTGGCAGCAAAGCCGAGGTGTATCGGAACAGGAAGTCGATCATCGATCGATGATTTCGTCTCTGGACGTTGGCTGTAGATTATATTGTCGTCTTAATTACCTCCGTCCACTCATTACATTTTTCCCGAAATTGTCAGCAGGTAATCCATGTGCTTATTAAAGTATTGGCCATGCTTTGAGAAGCATCTTTTCTCGTGGGAGTTTCTTCTCGGGTCGTGGAGATCGGTGGATGGAGTTGTTGCACGGTTGGTGATGTCATGAACAGAGCATCAGACTGTGGAGCAGAAGGTCGTAGGATCGAATTTCGAGCGGGACAACACTTCCATCTGTCCACCTGGCCGTAATCAGTCCCCAATTCATTAGGGAACGCAGACGACAGGAACAGACTTGGATTCTGCTTTCTGTATGTCTTGGTTTCGGTATCATTTCTGACATTCTCTTGGCCAATTAAACATCGCGCTTTTCCAGACGTCCAGAATTAACGTTAATTGATTTTTAAAAAACCTTTTCACGAGCCAATGGCTGTGACTTCCTGATTGGTGTATACAGGTTTGTAGATGTTAAGGGCAGGCACCCTTTTTTTAAAGCAACGAAAGGTGATGTGTGTGACAACTTGAGGGGGATATAAAAGTTTATTGATGAGATTTCAACAATGCAAATTTTTGACTAGTAAATTATACACGAAAATACTTGAATAGAATACATTAACCAAACGAAGACGAAAAAAATGGATTGAAGAAACGCGGAAGACATACTGATATTACAAACTGACATGAGAAAAAGTAGCATCAGAGAACAAAGTAGAAGCGAAAAGTTTTGATGACATGAAACCCAACGATGACCCGACGGAATACGTTTGTGTTAAATGACAAAGTTCAAAAGAGGGAGGAATAAGGTGAAAATATATGAGAGTCATGTGTAATTAGCTAGAAATAAGGTTAAAAAAGCAAACTGTGATGAGAAATTCGGAGACAGGGGAGAAAAACCTTCAGTAGCGATATTTGGAAGTTCATAGTAAAGAAATAATGGAATGAATAACAATAGAAGAATAAGAATGGAACAGTAATGTTACAGAAAGAAAAAAAGACAATGAAATAAAATTAAAGGGAACATAGAAGTGATGATGGTGATGGTGATGGTGATGGAGGGGATGATGGTGGTGGTGATGGAGGGGATGATGGTGGTGGTGATGGAGGGGATGATGGTGGTGGTGATGGAGGTGATGGGGATGATGATGATAACAAAAATGAATAAATGTGTTTCCCAGAATTCAACAAATAATACGTGCTATAAATGTATCGCATATCCTTGTCGTGCCGATGTACCCTTTCTTCCGAACCGTCCAGCGCGTGGGTTGCAGACATTTCAGAAATTAATCACGTGCCCACGTTATCAAACGCTATTCTTTGGTTTATCCTTCCGATGGACTGTCAGACTCTCCAAAAGGCTGAGAAAGCATTTCAGGATGCTTGCCTTCTAAAGAGAACTCTTCTTGACATCAAGTTCACATCTTGAAATACTTGAAAAACTGGCAGCTTCTTGGAGGTAGGCACAGAATATAAGAGGATTTTCCAGTTGCCTGGAAGGATCATCTGTCCTCTCCTGCCACCATGATGCCATTTTTGTGTCAAATGTATTAAGTGTGAAGACATCAGTCTCTGACCACCCCATCTAGGAATAACAAAAACCGTGGGCTGAGTGTATTGAAACTTGTTTTTCTACTAGGATTAAGATTTTACTTCTCTCTCTCTCCTCATTTTTCAAAGCTAATCTCAGTTAGTATTTATGCTCTGAAAATGAAGACAAATGATTCTTTCCCCAGAGCAGACGACAGTTTAGCATGATTTATTTCCATACATTTTTTTCCCGTTAGATACAACATGTTTCCTTTCTTTATACCTCATTATCTGGAGGCATACTATCCCTGTAATGGCCTTTTGCAGCGAAAATTGATGTTATTCTTCTAGTTACTCCTCCGATTTCCTGAAGATGATGTCCTGATGAGGCTCGAACAACTGGTGATGCTGATGCAAAGGACATAGGGGAGTGAACTATAAATACGATACCACCGCTGTTAGTGAGAGAGGGGAGGCAACGACATGGACAGTTGTGTCCCCTAATCTCATCGATGTAAAAATCAATTTTTCTTTAAAATCTCCTTCGGGTATTATCGATGCCAGACGAAATAATTGGTACAGGTGCGAGGAGTGCAGGTCTGTAGTCGTCGAGAGAGAAAAAGTTGGGGCTAGAATTATAAAATAAGCTTGATTACATTGTCAACGGGCGTCGGTTCCGAAATTAGTTCAATCAGACACATTTGGTTATAATAGTAAAATTTCCTTTTATAGGCTAGATAAGCATGCATGAAAATATCTTGGTCAAACATTCAATGATTCAAGGTCTGATGAAATTTTACACTTTGGAAAAATCTCCAATATTTTTTTTTTTTCTTTCTTAAATGCTGAGTAAAATTCATTTCGCCCTCGTGTATGTACGTGTAAGTGCGTGGCGACACCGGCTCGTTTCCTCTTGATTGGCTTCCCCCAAGAAATTCAGTCGTCACCATGGAGGCTTGTTGAAATCTCCTGTTCTCTGCCCTGGAGGCACTCCCCTTACCGGATAGAGTTTGGTCTTCTGGGGCAGGAGGCAGAGACTGAAGATATCTGGCTAACCCCAGAAAAAGCTTCAGGTTTAGCTGCCCCCCCCCCCCCTGGAGACCGCTTCCTGAGGTTGAAGACACGTAGACTTCTGGGTATTTCTTATTTCTCTCCCTCTCAATGCCTGAGTGTTTGAAGCCGGAGAACCCGGAGTAGGTCCCGGTGGGTAAAGCTACCCCCGCTCCATGACTGCTGTTCCTCTGGGATATATTTTTATCCCCCGAATAGCATTCCTTTTAATGCAAGACAAAGTCCATCGGGATGATTGATTGCTTACTTCATTTTTGCTTGCTTCAGTATGATATTTCCCATAAATAAAAGAAATTTGGATCACAGATGTATATTTTGGAAAGCAAGTAGTGTATAACAATGCAATCCAAGAGAGATAAAGAAGGAAGTAAGATAAAGAAGGAAGAGTGCAGGTCAGCTGATCAGTACTTTGAGATATTCCAGTTCTTGAATATACATCATGTTCAAACCACACAAATCTTGAGAAGAAGAGGTTGATAATGGTCAAAAGATTGCGAATATCCAACAGAGAATATAGACCAAATATATCCTGACCTACTGACACACACTCTCGTAACTAAATGCATGCGCACAGACACGCAAACACACCAGCATGCGCACCTAATTCACCAAACAGACGAGGCCGGGTTTATGCAATTTCTCCACAGCGCGCCATTACCATTCACGAGGGTAGCCGAGCATACGAGGGTTTGGGAAAGAATATTTCAAGAAGCCGTTGTGACAGTGATGCGATTTCATGCACGCGGACCCGGCGCTCACCGGCAGGCCCTTTTACTGGATGACTAATCGATGAATCCAATAAAAGCTACGACTATAAGGCTTGCGGGCGTAGAGTGTCTCAGCGGGGGGTCTGGGAGGATGGGAGGATGGGAGTTGGTGGGAGGGAGTTGCAGACCTCCAGACCTGGAGGAGCTTCCAGTAGAAACAAGATGCTTCGAAAGCCCAGAGTGGGTCTGGGAGGACGTACTTAAATGCAAAGAGGGCAAACTGAGAGAGTTTCAAATTTTGACCGATTGTGTGGGAGGGACGGTGAGCTGGAAATATGAAGAAGAAAGGAGAGAGAGAGGAGAACAGAGAGATGGGAAAGTTGAGAAAGAGGCTATATATATATATTCATACATACTGCATGACATCATCATGAGGTTCATAGATATTAACTTCTGTATAACTTCTGTATCTGCTGTCTGTTTCTAATCCCAAAGACTGTCAGACCGAGCTTTTCTGTTTCTGATTTTGTTTTTGATACTCGTATTTATTCTGTCTTCCCTTCATTCCCTTGTATCTTTGCGCATGCGTGGAAGTAAAGCGATTCACGTCCTTTCGTCATCCCTTCCAGCAAATCCCGAACTAACCCATCATACCATGCGGTAGTGGAGGCTCAGAGTCGTAGATGAGAGGCATTTGAAATATACACCCCATCGTAATAGCCAAAAGATGAATATTTCAGCCAACAACACAAATGAAATGGTCATGAAAGTGATTAAAATGTTTATCTGTGTGGTGTCTCTAAATTAAAAATGTGGAAAAGGACCTGTCACCATGGAGCAAATAATCCTATAAGTTTCATGATTTTATAAACATTATTTGTGTGTGTGTGTGAGAGAGAGAGTAAGACAAAGCTGCTGGCAAGCCTTGAATATCAGCAATCATATTGTTGTACATCCTTTTGTCAAAGTGAATGAGAAGACATCTGTTTCCAAACCAAGTCTTGTTCTTCGGTTTCGCTGCGCATGTACGAAAATTCCAGACATGATTGTTACAGGCTTTTACTGTCTATCATCTGCGGCAGACACCTCCTTGCCTATCCTTTCTATCTTAAGCAGGACAGACGAACAGTGTCTAGTCCAGGAATTTCGCCATCGCTGTCTCTAAAATTTCGTTGTTCTCTGGCCGCGGCTCGCAGTTTGCGGAACAAACTAGGAAATAAGAATTACTTCAATTATCCTGCAAGCCGCGTCCTGGACACTCGGTAATTTGCAGCTTATGATTATGAAGAAGTCGTGGTATAATTTGTCAGACGGTCAAAGTAGGCGTTTACCTTCGCATCACCGTGAGAAGACCCCAGAAGGATTAGTCTGAGGATTGTAGAGGCAAATGTGATAAAAGTAATCGGTCACCTAGACAACCTTCTATAACCCATAAAAGATGTTAGCCGTTGGTTAGGAGAAATCTTAGACATTGCACAAATCGAAAGCTTTTTCAATGTCTACGTAATGGAAAGGGATTGCCGGGCTAAAATTGTTTTCTTTCCAAGTTTTCATTACTCTGATCTCACAAAATCCTGATTTTATCCCTGCGTCGTTAAGGGTCACTGAAGCTGGTTGCCAGGAAGCAAATGGAATTTGGGGTATGTGAGGTCAAGCTTTTTCCTTTTATGGACAAGAGCTCTTGCGATGTCCTCGATGGCCGGAGTTAGGTCCCTGGAAATGAGACTGTAAGCAGCGGAAGGAAGCATTCCATAGCCATGGCTGTTGCCGGGACTTAAGTCATACATGGCCAGACGGCGGCAGACTGTCCAGGCCACAGAAGGTTAAACAGACATATTTCATGCTTAACCTTTTGTCTTCTCTTAGACACTGTCTTCTCAATCCAGCCTTCCTCGTTGCTCTAGTTTTTAAAAAACAGAATTTCGTGTGGATAAAAGGTTGCAGTTTTTATAATTATGGATGAGTCTGGCTACAGTGACAACAAGAAATACAACGATAGAAGTGTCCTGATCCCGAAAATTATTGTAGCCTGAAAAATAATTATGTCTAAGAAGTTGAAAAACACAATTATTGGAAAGTTTGAAAACATCTACGGTTGTGATACTTGAAACCAGTTTTTAAGGCTAAATTAAATCGAAAAGCCGAGATAAACAAAGTTGTTAGGGATTTACAAATTGCAGCCCTTTGCTAGAGTTACCTTCCATGGCTTTACTTCACGTTCTTTTTGTAGCAATATTTATCGATTATTTACCCGTTCTTTTCCCATTTGAGATTCCTACTTTTTGTGATTTTTGTCTGAATTTTTCTTTATGATTTCTCAGTGAGCTAGTTGAAATACAAATATGTGGTTACAGAAAGAAAACGCCAGTGAACCATGAAGACAAGTCATCACCTTCTTTGTAAAAAAACCATATATATATATAATATTCATTCAAAAATGAGCTCTTATAATACTAATGTTTCATTCATTCAATATATTATAATTTTAATCTGTAAATGCATGACAGTCCTTATAATACGTAAGCAAATAAAGAAATGAAAACATCCGGTTAGTGAGGAGGGACTATGGACTATGTTGCTTTATCCAATACGAAGATTAGTTTACTGACCACGATATAAAGAAGAAAGGAGTGATTTTGTTTGACCAGACCTTAAAAAAAAAAACTAAAAAAGCCATTGCACAATAATCTTTTAGCATTTTAATTTTATTTTTGCAGATTCAGAATGGCACTTGCTTGCTGAGCGCTGCTACCGGAAGTGACGTTGGACGACTTTACTATCAGGGCCAACAACAAGCTCATCACTTCGAAATGAAGCCGTTTCTTGGTAAGTACTTTTATCACTTCCTAATCTCTCTTTGTTTCCTTCCTGCTTCGTCTTCTCTGTTGTGTGTTTCTGTGTCTTACTGTCCATGTTCCTCACATGGAAGGACAAAAGAGAAGGAGAGAGAGAACAGGTGGACGGTGTTGAGGAGTAGTGCTCATGGAAAAAGATGTGTTTAAAAGACTAAACCCTTTCAAATATATTTGAGTTTAATTTGTTTACAATTGTTTGAGTGTAAGGATTAGAGAGGGGGACAAGGAGAAAAGAAAACTCTGGTTGAGAGAGAGAAAGAGACAAAAGGGTGTGAAAGTTAAGGGCAATTAATTATTATTGTCTCATTATCAACTGTGTGTCTGAAATCCCGTGTAACAAAGTCCAAATAAGATCCCAGATGTTTTTTTCAAGAAGAAAAATAAAGTTATGTCCACATAAGAGTACCCTAGGGGCTCGGCACCGATAAAGGACACGACTACAACAATTTGGGACTGAGCGACCTCGCGCGTTAGCGATTCACTTCTCGCATCCGCGTGAACTTAACAAAAGTTTCCAGGGTAGCTCAGTACAAAGTCTAGTCACCGGAAACTGTTGCCGAAGACCTGTCAAGCGATGTCCAGAGGGAACCACTGTTCTGGTATGGTGGGCATGGGCAGCGGTGCTTCCAAGAGGTCCAGCATCGATCTGGACTCCTGTGACTGTTGACAGATGAGATAGATGATAGTTTTCCCGGCAGCCTCTTGAGGCGATTCGAAATCGCTTCCATCTACAAAGTAGCTGTACTCATAGGTCAAACCACTTGGCCCTGCTTTCTGACTTTACAACCTCAGTGCCACGTGCTGTTGTTGGTTTATTTACACAATTTTTTAAAGTCTTCTGCGGAAATTAATTAGGAAAGGGGTCTAGTCTCCCAAAGTCGACCAGAACACTTACATCTCAGTCTTTCAGGTGATAAATCCAATTTTTTTCTACGAAAATCTTTATTTAAACTTTCAAATCTTTACCGAAATCAGAGTTCGAGAGATCAGAGTGGAATTCTTACTTTTCGATTAAAAAAAAGTTTGGAGTTAAAGTCTGGTAACTAGAAACTTAAAAAATAAGTGTGTAACAGGATGAGGATTAAGAAGAGGCTTCATTGGTTTTTTTTTTCTTTTTATTGCTTGTCATTAGCTTCTGAATGTTGCTTTTTTTAATTTTCAGGGTTTTTTTCGATTTCATTATCCTTTTCTTTCTGAACGACCTGCTCCGTCCATGTTTTTAGAAGCTAAAATCTTTCTGCAAGCGAAGATATACTGTCACACTACAGTTTCTCTTTTTTTCTCTCTTAAGTATTTGTCTGCTGGACAGGAAAATCTGTGCTTCTAAAATTTCTCTTAGAGCTCGACTACTGTAAGAATGTAAGCGATGTCTTGGACAAGATAACTTCTAATTATTTTCTTTCTCTGTATCGTGAATGACATAAACAAAAGTCGTGTAATCTGGTTAAAACTCTTCTGAAACCTCTTGTTTTTGCACTCTCTAGGGAAAGGTTAAGAAAGGTGACTTCCTAAAACAAAGTTTCTAAAGTTATTTTTTTCCCTTTTTTTAAAAAGTTTCACGAGGTTTGTTTTAAAGAAAATAGTGCATCAAGTCACTGGGTTTGTGTGATGGGGTCAGATGAATGCGCTGTAAGGCATGAATGTGGATGTCCTCGCGAGGTACGAGGAGAATGTTGCCAGGACCAGACTAGAGACATGGTACTCAACATTAAAGTAAAAAGCATCCATTCCCTGGATATTTTGCAACACTGCCCAAGGCTGTGGGAAATTCAAGAATCTGGGTATTCATCTTTGGCCAAAGTACTGCAGAGAAAGAAACTGCCAAGTGAAGGTCTGGACGATGGGATGGTAAAGTCTTCAAGAAATATCAGAGCAACCGAGGAACTTCTCCAATCTTCTCCAACAAGGAATGAAAAGAACAACACAGGTCCTGGCGACCACCTGGCCATGCTACACCCCACAGTTACCATGGCATGCAATGGTATTGCTTCCCCTTGACATCAGAATTCATTGCCATGCTTTTAATATATACAATCGTAAAACCTGTTTGGTTAATTTTTTTTTTTTTTTTTTTTTTGTCCGTGGGAGGCTGTCATCGTCGAATGTTATCGCCCCGACGTGCAGACGGCTCCTTGTAATTGTGGGTGCTGCAGTTTTTCTTGCGACTACTTAACACGGATCTGTAAACCCATGTCTGCAACAGTTTCTCTCTGGAATGGTGCCAAGGGCTGGGTGGGCCCCAGAACCATGGTCTGTCGATTCGCACTCTGCCATCCGATCGATGGCGCACAACAGATTGTATGTTCATCTGAAGACGTGCCATTCACCTCTCCCGCCTTTCCCTCCCAGACCTTGATCCCTTATCTGGGTCACGCGCACGTGCGACCCCTTCATGCAGACCGGAACAGGGTGGAGTGAATGTAGAGGGGCGACTCTTAACTAGGATCACTCTCAACTTTTCTTATCCCCCCCCCACCTCGTCTTACATTCTTCTTTGATCCACGTGGTGGCGATAACTAGGGTTTATCTCACCCACAGCCATTTCGTTGTCCTGTGATTTCATTCTGTGCTTCACTCCAACCCCGCCACCGTCCTTCTACCATCTTTCCTTCCACCAAAGTCGCCGGCTTTGCTGGCATGGGGTTAATGAGACCTTCGGGTGACCGAGATTGTGGTAATCAACAAGAAGAGGACAAATCCCCCGTCTACGTCACACTGGGTATTAGCGGTCAGTTGTTACAAAAATAAGCTAATTTGTCTCGGGGAAAAAATGATTTTTTTAAAAAAACCCGGTTTCCATTATCTATTCCGCATTATACTATCTCACGCGAAATTGATCAAGCTGGTGAAGGAGAGATTTTTTTTTGTTTTTTTGTAGTGAAGCCATTTAGTTATAAAGTGCAGCAGGAAAGGTTTTCTGCTTTTCCTTTTATGCATTTTTTTTCCAGTCTTCGAACCTTGCAAGATCTATATTTGAGAGTTATTGTTCTTTATTTTAAGCAGCTTTGTAAACTATTGGTATCCTATACTCAGAATGTAGACATTGGACAAATCATTGTCCACTGACGCAAATGATACAAAATTCCTGTTGAAATAGCAATCGAAATAACGACGAGGAGGATAATGATGATGACGACGACGACGACGACGACGTTGATGATGATGATGATTCGAAGAAGAAGGTTTCTTTAATAATTAGTGGACTCGCTATTCCCTTCAGGCCACAACTGCCATAAAATTGTAATAGTTAAAGAATCAACACAACTTTTTTAGCCTGATGTCTCGCTTTCCTTTTATTTTATTTATTTATTTATTTTTTTACACAAATGTTCTTCCTCCTCAAGGATTCTCAGCGAAAGACAATTTTACCAAGAGCCGTTTGAGGAGAGGCAGCAACAAATATAGACGGAGCTTTGTTTGTGACAATTTCTTTTAAAGTGCAGTTTCTATTAACCCTATCAACACCAGATTTCTCGCTGTTCGTACTGCTTGCAGCCAGGTTTTTTTCTTGTTAAAACATTCTGTCTTCAGCAGAACTCTGGTCCCACTCGTGCTTGGCGATGACGTCTCTTACAAACCCTCGTTTGCCTCGTCTCCTGCTAAGAGTTACCAAAAAGTATTTCTCCCTCTGGCATTTTGTCCTGGGATTTGAATCGACTTGATCCTCGCAGCAATGTCGCTAAGCCGCGTGCATTCTTATTAATCTTTTTTTTTTTTTTTACTTTCACCAAAGCATTAGTAAGCTATAACAACAAAAAATGTTTGTTCAGATGGTCTTTACCTTTCCGGAAAGCAGTCCTGTAACTGATTTTTGCTGTTTTCGGTTGGATTTGATTCTAAATTAAAGTGTCTTGTGAGAGTATTGATAAGCAGAGCTTATTTAAGGCATAAAATTTTAGAAATCCTGCATTATAAATTATCTTTCAGAAGCTTTGATGTGTAAGGTGTGTTGGACGAGGCACGGCGAAATATTCTCGTTTCCTCTTTCCTCCGTCTCCCTTTCCTTCCTTTTTTTTGTCCCTCGGGTTTTGTTCAGTGTGCGTGCCGGCGCACCATTTTCATGGTGAGTCCTTCTCTGTCTTTGAGAAAAGATTGTTTGATCACATCGGAGCTTATCAAAGGACCCTTCCGGCACCATCGACCTTTGCCGAGGGGAAGATCGAAAGGTTTTTCCCTGTTGACTCTGTTGACCGATTCGGTCGAGACGACGCCGGACCTGACGGAATAACACCGTCTTGACCAAGTGTCTTCAGGACCGAACCCAGAGGATGCCAGCGACGGGGACATGTCACAGCCCGCCACAGAGACAGAGATCCTCGCCCACAGAGGAAATGAAATAGAATGGAGGGCAAACGTTGTGGAACACAAGAATGTAGAAGAAGACGAAGAACGAATACTACAGGGAGCTCTCAGCTCTGATTCTTCATTGGAGTAGGTTTCCAGGGACAACCGGGTGGGTTTGGGAGGTGGGATTGACGAACAGTGCTTTAGACTGAGGACCTTTGAGACTTGACCAATGCACAAAATGGAGAAGTCGTCTGGACAGATTTAAGATGTCATGTGAGGTCATTAGATGAAAGAGGAAAGCTGGAGGGACATTGGTCAAGATGGAAGGTGGGTGTGTGGAAGTGCACGTGTCACGAGCATGTGAGCACTCCCTCATCCAGTCCAAAGAAAGAAAAATCGGGTCTTGTAAAACGGAGAAACGAAGCACTTAAGACTAAGCAAGACATCATGCACACGGACAGACACACGTTGACCTCATGCGAACGAGTCTATCACGTGATAGCTTGGTTTTTGGACATCTCCACTGGCAAGGAGTTCTTACAAATAATTTTAACGGCTGATATTGCCAACTTTCACGAAACTTTTCTTTTAAAAAAACCAGTTCTTGAACATGTTTATATCCTGTAACCGAACTGCCCCTTAATCCCTCCAACCCCTAAATAAAAAAATAACAAGACAGCGCCAGTCCTGACTGATGATAACTCAGACGAAGACAAATGTTGCACAAGACTGTTTACCGAAAACTAAATTATAAATAAATTACCAGAAATAAATTCAGACCGAAGAATTTTTTTAAATTAAGGAAGCTCGTTAATTAATTTGAAAATTGTGTCAACCATGTGACCCACGCTGCTGGATGGAGTCCAGCGATTCCATCACCAGACGTGAGCGGGAGAAGCGGGGCCTCAGGTCGAAAACGAGGCTGGTATCACTGATCTGTGATCCCAGTGAACAGACGTGGACACGCCAATCGTGGCGCCAGCACGTAACACGGAAACCGTTTCACCGGCTGGATAGGGCAGAAAAATATTGTCGGAACATGCTGGACAAGAGCGTTCTGGGATCGCTCCCCGAGATTTGCATTGGACGGCAGGCGGCGCTGTGCTGCGGACAGTGTGTAAGGCCGCGTGGACGACGTCGCTCCTCAGTCAAAACGCACTTGGCTGAGTGACCCTTGACCCCCCAGGGCTCGCGCTCCAGCATCTGACAAGTTTGTGGTGCAGAACGGAAGAGGAGGCTGGGGCTAATGTCAGATGTAACTCGTGCCACACACACACCGGGTTTGAAGAGCGGGATTTAAAAGGTTAATCAACGGAATATCGTTAGTGTCATCTTGACCGGTTTCTCCGAAGAATACTCTCTTCGCTAAATGATAGAAAACTTTTCCCTCCTCTCCCCTCCCCTCCTGCCATCTCGCAAGTATCTGAGAAAACTTGAAAACCGTTTCTGATTTTTTTTCTCTTTTGCCGCGGAAATGTCTGGAAGTAAACAGGAGTGAGAAGGGAAAATACAAAGTAAGAAAAAAAATGACATTTTTTGTTCTAGTCACATATTTTTTTAAACAAGTGCTTGCGGCACATCGCGGTCATTAAGAGAGAGAGAGAGTTATCTTTTCTTATGTGCTGTGACCTGTGCGACCCGAAAGTGTTTGCTGACAGGTTCAAAGTAGCATTACATCCTAATATTTATTTGGGCTTTATTTTAAATATTCAGTTTTCATAATTTGAATTCGACCCCAAATTTAATTTCTATTTATAGAAACAAAATCGTATTAATTAGGTAAGAACAGTTTCTGAGGTGAATGACTATCAGTTATTCCAGAACGAATGGTTTGATGTGCATTGCTGTTTCTAGACATTTTAATTCATAGAG
Organism: Pomacea canaliculata; assembly: GCF_003073045.1. Taxonomy (NCBI): domain Eukaryota; kingdom Metazoa; phylum Mollusca; class Gastropoda; order Architaenioglossa; family Ampullariidae; genus Pomacea; species Pomacea canaliculata. Next base: position 16,247,999 of record NC_037600.1, read on the forward strand.
ATATGTGTGTGTGTGTGTGTGTGTGAATATGTGTGTTTCTGTGTATGTGTGTATATATATAATTATATAATTGTCTCCCCATGTTGACGCGCGACATGTTTTATAAAGCATCCGGTTCTTTTCTCTTCTTTTTCCTCAAGACTTTTTTAAATATTGTAAAAACAGAACAGAATATTTTACACCGACAGCATTCACAACAACACGAAAATAATCATTAAAAACCTATTACGAGCTCGCACTATTTTTTTTATTTACTTGCTGGATACAATGCCTCGTGTAACAAGATGATTTCTTATTTTTAGCTTTTTTTCTAAAATCCTTAAACGAAAATATAAAAAAATATCTCTTTATGCAATTTAGAATGTAACATTTTATCTGTGAGCATGGTGTTGGTCTGGAAAAAATCTTTACACATCGCCTGGCTAGTTTTGCCCAAGATGACAGAATTTCCATTTAGTCTTCACCGCCAGGCAAACACCAGGGACGCAGGAAGTATTACCAAAAAAATCACGTGATATACGGCGCCATGTTTACGAATGTCTTGGTCTGTGTTCAGAGCCACATAATGAAATCACCTAACGTAATTATATCTTGCACACCACTATTGCCTTTTGGTTATATAATCGATCACAAGTTTATGTCGAGAGAAGACGAAAGTTTTCTCGTAATCCCAATGAAAACAAGCGAGCCAGCAATTTTCTGGAAGTTTTTATTTCTAGTTAGCGACCTTTCCCTCGCGGACCCTTTAATTGTATAGTTTAGCGTATTTTGGCTGAAGACAGGAAAACATCAGAGGTCGGCAGACTGGAGGACAGGAAGGGCAGGGTTAATATGCACTCTGTCTTGCGCCTTAGTGGAATTTAACCCTGCACCTCCCACTGTGCTCGGTGCTCATGAATATGCATGAATTGCTCAGTTTATTCGAGTTTGCCTGATTATGCTGGGGATCCGCTTTGGCCATTCGGGACTCAAGAGAGCAATCACGTCTCCTTTTCGCATTCTCGTCTCGCGAGGTTATAGGCTTCCGGAAGTCCCGTCGCCACCTCATGAATACGCCATAAATAATACAAGTTCTTGTTCCAGGGACGGTTTCTTCATACAGCTTCGTCAACAAAATCGTGAACTGCCAACACTAGCGGCATTATGTTTGGGAGGTTGATGTTTGGGGATGCTCGGCGAAGCGTGGTGTCGCCATCTTGTTCTCGGTCCGTTATTCGACTTGTTTAACACGCGCGGCTTAAATCTCACCATGCAACCTGCCACATAATGAGAGCTGGGCAATGATTTTATTTCACATATTGCTTGCCGACCATGGCTTACGATCTGTTTACGATCGAAAAGATTAAAAGCGTTTAACGGTATGTGTTTTTCTTTCTAAAATCGTGCGAAATCATCAGAAAATGTAATTTTCCGCTAGTCTTGAACCGCCTGCCAGGCAAGAAACTTTGGAAATTTTTTTTCCACAGAAACAATTTTAAAAGCTAGAAGCCTTTGAGCTTTCATTGACCAGCGACCCTCGAAGATAGCTTATCGTCTTCAAAAGAGGCTGATCTCGGGTTGGCTGAGTTGTTTTCAACCCTTTGGAGGATATTATTGCCCTTTCTTCGAGTTTTTGCGTCTCCTTTCTTGACTTTAATCTTTGTAGAAAAATTTCTTCCATTTGGGTGTCTCTGTAGACGCCAGAAATTAAGTGGAAGAGAATGTTTCAAGTAAGCAAAGATATTTCTTGAAAAGACACATTAAACATTTTCCCGAAAATGAAAATGTTCCGCGAAGTAGTTTTCTATCTCTTTTTTCCTTTTTGTCCGCATGTGTGCTTGCTTTTGTGTGTGAGAGAGACAGAAGAGAGAGAATGTGTGTGAGTGTGTTTAAAAATTATTTAATCCTCCTTTTGCTTTTTAATTTGCGACGGAGGAAATTACAGCTGCTACCTTCGACGTTGGCACTTTATTTCAAGACATTCAATTACTGTAAATTAAGAAATTCCTCCCCTGGAAATCCACTTACGCCCAACCGTTATTAGCGCGCTTCCCTCCCCTTCACTCCCCAACCCTCCTCTCTCCTCCCAACACCCTCCCCTGTGACTTGCCTACCCTACCCGCCTCAACGAATCCTCGTCACAATTATGAGAATTTAGCAGCACTCAGCTCAGTCTCGTTTTCATTCTCGACCCTCGTCTGATGTTAAGATTGGAGGAGCTAGGAAAGTGTTATAGTCAATATTTAATATCTTAACATCATCGCACGTTAAGAACATAAGACCAGAAAAAGCAGCAGGGACGCATTTAATTAATTAAAATCAGCTAACCGAGAATTTGTCCCCACCCGGATATTAAGCTTCAAACGTAATAATAATAATAAAAAAATCCGTCCGTAAAGAAATTATTTATCTCCTTCCCAGAAACATTGCGAAGACAACAAACACGCCCGAGAGATTTATTTCTTCTTCCAAAGTGACTGCCATCAAGTACAGGGCGATAGTTTATCAGCAGGAACATATATTTCCAAGGATTTATCAGCCTCTCTTGTAAGAAATCTGTGCAAAGACCAGTAAATCAACACAAAAGTAGAAACTTAAGTGCCCGTATGTACCATTCCTGTAAAAGAGGGACACCCGGTAGCGTAGTGGGTAAAGCACTTCGTCACCTTCAGGCAGAGGCCCTGGGTTCACATCTCCTCTCGGTATGTGACACCTGTTCGCATGGCTGGTTATCGGGGTTTTTCTCCAGGTAATCCTGTTTCTTTCTTCCTCTCCATCTTCCCTCATGCTTAAAAAAAAAAAAAAACTCGTGGTGGAAACACTTTCAATCCACACCAACCATTCCGACCCGACCATCCTGTAAAGGCATCAACAGTCTGTTGCACTCCAGTGAAAGAAATGCCACCCGCCGTTACTCACGTGACTTCCTCTTTTATTTCCACAAATTAGAGAGCTCTCCTCACCGAAGAACTCCTTTTGCCTCTTTTGTATCCAAACTGTCTTCCTTGTTTTCTAGTGTGTTTTCGCAGGAAAGAGGGAAGTAAAAGGTTGTTGCAGTTAGGATTTTTTTTTTTTATTTCAGATAATATCTTTGCTCCGTATTGTGTGCTTTGCATTTCATTTGTCTGAAATTCCTCCCGCTGGGTTATGAATAAACCATTATCTTGCCTGAGTACCTTCCTGGTCATTTTGTGCCAGCGTGGATCTTAAAAATGTCACCCGACCTTTTCATATACTTACTGTTGGCAGACAGACCACCACCCCACCCCTTTACCCTAACACCCTATCATCCACCCACCTTCCCCACACACTCTCGTGAGGATTTTAGAGTTCAGTGCGACAGTAAGTAAAGATGGAAGAAAAAAAAAATCCTGACGAGCGCTGTTACATGGTTGCTGGCTCCTGGCAGCAGCTGTAAGACCTGGAGACAGGCAGGTGTGATTGACAGATCGCAGCAAGTAAACAGCCCCCATAGCCCACATGGCCCACATAGCCCACGTGGTCTACATAGTGCACATGGTCTACATAGTGCACATGGTCCACATAGTCCACATGGTCCACATGATCCACATAGCCCCCAAAGCCAACATGGTCTGTATAGCCCACATCGCTCGCATGGTCCACATGGTCCACAAAGTCCACATAGCCCTCATGGTCCACATAACCCACACCGCACACATGGATCATGTTTTTTAGGACGAGATTGTTTACCTACTTGTCTACCTACTGTCAACATCTGTTCCCAAAGGCTTCAACTTCAAATGAAGATAAACTCCAGGTAAAGGGATGTCACTGGGAATTTTTATTTCCTGTTTCCTGTTTTCCCTGGTGTCATTGTAAAATATTTCACATGAAAGGTCTTTTGATAAAATATTTTAGGGAAGAGCAAAATATGTCTCTCAGAACTCCCGAGTATGAGGAGGAAGCACGCAATCCGTGGATGAGAATCAGTGTCTCAATGAAGATTTGCGATTCATCTTTTTCTCTCCTTCTTTAACCTCCCTTTTCATTTTTCGTCTGTTCATCCTCACATTTCTTCTGTGTTCTCTTTCATAATTTTATTTCTCTGCGTCAGTCTGTCTCTCTCGCTGCCTACCTCTCATTGTATTTAAATCATTTGATATTTTTCCCTCCTGACTTGCTTGATTACGTAAGCGGAGCTCACTGAGCAGACATTCATTTGACAGAAAACTTTCGATTGATGGCGACCTCGTGTGCTCTTTCGCACTGGCAATAGTTTGCCGCAGATTGAATCGAAAGTAACCCTTGGTTTCTGAGAGAGAGAGCAAAGCCGAGCAGCAGACAACAGCTTATGTCCAATCGATGTCTTTGGTGTGGTCCTCGTGGCAAAGGACGATGATTTCATTCGATGTTTCAGCATCAGCACAATAAACAGATGCTGCAAAAGACCTCCCTGACACAGATGGGGTTAAAGAAAAAAAAAAAAAAGAAGAAGAATTATTGTGTGCGAGCGTGAGAACAGAACTGCATTTTATTATCGAGGTTATAGTCCTGTCACACGTGACATAAACAAGTCTTCTTCCAGAAAGGAAAAGAAAATTGTATAAATAAGTTACACCAAGTCATAAGAGAAAAAAAGAAAAAAATATGTTGGTATGTAGGCAGCTGAAAACAAACATTGAGTGATTGAAAGGGAGAGAGAATAAAACTGTAATCTTGAAGCTATTGGACTATCACTTGAAATTTTTAAAAGCTCTTACAAACAATTGGAAGCAAGAGATAAACAGAAGGATGAAGAAAACGTTTAGGGATGCTAATGTATGAATGAGAATGAGAGAGAGGGAGAGAGAGAGAGAGGGAGAGAGAGGGGGAGAGAGAGAGAGAAACAGCAATGTGCAAACAAATACACAAATTAGGAAAGAAAGAAGGAAAGAAAAAATGAACAGTAATTATTCAGGAATAATATCACCAATTGGCATCGACACAGTGCTCTTGCAGTCGGGGAGGAAACACGGGGGATTTGAGACTTTTGCTGATTTGTTTGCTCGCGTGCGTGTTCGAGAACGAGTATGCTCTCGTGGAGAACACGTATGTACCGTCGGGGAAGACCGTTACACCTCAGGTGTCAACCCCGATGCTAACGACAGGTAATTGCATATTCACCAGGATTATCTTCCTCCCTTGCAGACTGCGGGGACGTGCTTACAGACGTGGCAGGTGACTTCGCCAGCCCCAACTGGCCTCGCCACTACGAGCATCACTTGAACTGCACGTGGCACGTGCAAGTCCCTCGACACAAGGTGGGTGTGAGGCCAGAGCCCCGGGCATCTGTAGGGAGGGAAAATATATTTGAACTGCAGTGTGGGAGGGCGGTCTCATCTGAATGTTTGCCACAAAAAAAGGAAATTCAAGAATGGAGGGATAATGACTATATTTCAGGCAAAATATTTGACACCCACAGTGCACACTGTGTTTTGTCTTTAACTATACCCACAAAAACATGTTTATTTCCGTTGAGATGAAAACATTTCTTGAATTATGGTTGAAGTTTGTAATGTAATTGTTATACGCTTTTGTACACTGTCACACAGTTAGAAATGCAATTTAGGTAAAGTGTGCTGATTTTTACTTGAATGTGTCTTTTTTATAATAAACTTTATATTAAATATCTATATAATTATATAGATATTGTAGTAAATATTTTTTTAGTAATGAGTGCTCACAGATTTCATAAATTTGAGAAATATTTAAGAAAGGCAACTGCAAAGAAGGCTCTTTAAAACTCCATGAGAAGCAGCTGTTTGAAGTTTTTATTTTTTACCAATCACTTTTTCAATAAAGTGCAAAATTCAGAGGAAAAAATTAAATTGTAGAACCATACAGCATCAAAGAGAAAATGGCAGTATCATAAAGAGACAAATCTCCATGACAAGAAAGATAACCCCCAATCCACGACACATTCCTCTCCCTTACTCTCCCGCTTGCTGTCCCTCACCACATCCCCGGATGAAGTCTAAAGGACAGATTTCCATATTTTAGTTATCAGAGAAGAGCTGGTATTGAAATCTGCCCTTCTCACATCTTTTTTTTTCCCGTTCCTTATTAAACGAGGCATTAGGTGTAATGGCAGTCAAGCTGCCCAATCCTTCTTATTACAGAACTGCACCTCCATATTATTTTTCCCTCGAATCTTTTCCTTTGATCATGGAAGTCACAGAAAGTAATGCTCGCCCGGCCGCCATCAGTTAAGCCCTTCAATGGAAATTGCGAGTAGTGAAAAACAGTCTCGCTTAGTATTTTTTTCTCTCGGGCAGGTCATAACCTTTAACTTCGTGCACTTTGACCTGGGACCGCAGTCGGCTAATCCTTGCGACGCTGGTGTTGATCGTCTGGTTATCACGGAAATGACGTCCCACGGGCTCGTGCGATTCTGCGCAAGCTCGCCGATGAGGACCTACGTCAGCCACAGCAATGAGGTGGCGCTGCAGTTCATCACTAACGACAACGTCGATGCTCAGGGATTCCGGGTGTTCTACACCGGAGGTAACGACATGAGATATTTCCGAGCGTGTTACACGGGTTTAAAAAATCAAAATACGTATTTCCGGGTGTTTAAAATTTGAGTTATTAAGAATTTTTATTTCCTGGGGTTGAAGATGGCGGTGGGTATTGAAAACTGAACAACTACCCCGGTTGTTGAGTGGGTACATGATCCTTTAAAAGGGTTTGGGGAAGGTTAGGGAGAGATGTTGATGAGATGAGCATCTCACGAGAATTGGGGGAAGGGTTGGGGGTTAAGGAAAAAAAAATCTTCTGGACTACTTTTTTTTTTTCTATTTCTCCAAAGAAAAATTTGTGCAAGCTGCGGATGACTGACAAAAAAAAAAAAAAAAAAAAAAAAAAAAAAAATCTAGTTTTTCAGTGATTGTGTGAGAGAGAGAGATTGGCGAGAGAAATGGAAAGAGGGAAGGAAGGAGAAGGGAAAGTGAATGAAGTAAGCATGTGTTGATGAGGCTGTGCTCTAGACATCTGGGTCTGCTTCATTTCCTTTTGCAGACTGGCCTTGCAAAGCTCTTTTAACTGAGGATAACGGTCAGATTGCGTCCCCTGGCTGGCCTGCTCAGTACCCGCGCCTTCTGGACTGCACGTGGACAATACAAGCGCCCACCAGCGCCAAAGTCTTCCTGCAGTTCTCGGCCATCGATCTCGACGGTCCGGGCTTCGGTCGATGCACTGAGCACTACGATTATTTGGAGGTGAGAGGTCCATTCTCATATCTCTCTCCCTCTCTCTCTCTCTTGCCCATGGGAGACAACTGATGAAAAGGCAACTCTGGAAGAAGCGACTTCATGTTCAAAGATCTCATTTATATGAAATGTAGAAATTCTGTTTTTTGAATGGTGTGATGAGAATGACGAAATGACTCGTCGGTATAGACAAATTCGTTGAATATTGAATGATTTTTTCCCACCTTTTGCTCGAATTTATTTTCTCGGGAAAATGTTAAAGTCCAACTCAAGTGCGAAATTAGTCTGGTTTTCTCTTGCCCGTATCATAAACGAAGGAAAAATTTGGAAACAATGTTCAAGTCGACATTTGTAGAAAATATTAAATTTTGTTTTTATTCCGCATGATTTAAAGGTGTGTATTGAATGTGAAATCAGTCGTCAGTGTAGATGATTGAGATGGATGCTGAACAGCTGTTTTCCAAGTAAATCCCTTTTAGACATAATTTAATTTCTTCCAAAAAAAGTTTAAACGCAGAACAATATTTTCAAGTCAGCAATTTTGGTTGTTTTGAGAAATACATCACTTTCGTGGGAAGTCCTTACAGCTTGTTGGTTGATGTTTTGACTGAGAGTAGAATGGCGGCCACGCATGTGCAAGACGTCTTTTGGTTGTCCTTCGATGATCAGCAATAAAAAATGCATTTCTTCAAACAGATTAAGTGACAATTGAGTAGACCTTTACTCACACAGAAACCATCCTGCAAAAAAAAAAAAAAAAAAAAAAAAAAAAAAAAAAAAAAACGAATACCAATTTTTTCAGGGTTGGTCTAGTGCGCTGGCCATGGCCTTGCCAACAGCCTCAATCTCAGTCTCGTGTTGGACAATGGTTATCTTTAATTATCCTCACTGGGATAAATGTGATCTCATTCTCGAGTTTGACATGGGTTAGCCTTTAACTATCCTCACGGCGAGAAATGCGACCTTTCAGGTGTACGATGGAGACTCTCCCGCCTCCACCAAGCTGGCCATGCTGTGCGGCCATGACCCCGTGACGTCATACACGTCCCGTCACAACGTGCTGCTGGTCAAGCTGAAGACGGACAAGCACGTGCAGCGCACCGGCTTCCACGCCACCTACCGGTTTATTTTTCCGACTACGTCCACCGTCTCCACCACTGCTACCACGTCGACATCTAACACCACTGCTAACACCACCAGGTAACGTCTGCCTCTCGCACCACGTCTGACATTACTTCACAATACACACCGAAAGGTTAGACGACTTCAATCATCATTTACTAACACCATCTCCGCCGTTATGAGGTAGTGGCTGTCGTCCCTAATAGGTGACTGAGGTATAAAAAAAAAAGAAAATTGAAAAAAAAATGTCTTATCTAGATGACCTTCTTTGTGTACTTCCTTTATCAAGAAAAGTTTTGAGACATCTATACAAAACGCTGGTCTAAATTATGAAGTAAAGCTACTGTCTATTTTACTGCAAAATAAGTATTATAATTAAGTAAATAAATAATATTAAATATATAATCTTATTGTTCAGTTGAAATCTATAATATTCTTTTTCTTTTGAGTCAGAATTTCTAACATTTATTTTTTCACTCTCAATAAAGTTCCTGGCAGTGTTGTCATGAACAACAGTTTGTGTCCTCAGCACCACGACTCAAGAAGATCCCGAGGTCCAGAAGATGACGTCACTAACCGCTCACTTCGTGGAGCCTCATCGTGACGTCAGACGAGAATGGACTCCAAGCACGTGGTCACCGAGCAACAGTACGCCGCACTATAATTTTAACGGTAAGTCTACATTTTTCAAAGAATTTATTCTAGAAAAATACACGGAAGTGGGTCAAAGCAGTCTCTCTCTCTCCTGTCGACATCGTGCGAGACATCAGGAAGCCAATATCGGGTGGCAAGGCTTTTGTAAAGAGGATATGACCAGCTTACCCGATGAACACCCCACATCTTCGGTTGATGGCGCCAGTATTTTTATCTTATCTTTGCCATCAAATTCAAAAAAGAGTTCAGATGTCTGCACGGCTTCTAATCCCGATTCTCGATATCATGATGAGGTCTTTTCGCACTCAAAAAATCCAGTCACTGCTATTAGGTGAACATATAAATATTAATAAATAAAGATTTCCACAAAGATGCGAAAGTTAAAAGCCAGCCTGAAGTTTAACTTTTCGACTTAAGTCTCATAAAGTTGTTGTTTATCCGCTGAGTAAATAAGTATTTTTTGTGATTTCAAAAAAATATATATTTTTGTCGTTCGACTGAGGTGTAAAGAGTTATAGAAAACAATCCCATATTTTTATATGGAAAAAACAAAATGAAAAACGCAAAATATGTCGCGAGAGTGATAATCGGTGGTTAACGATATGTAAAACTAGAAACAAATCCATTTCTTGAGAAGATCGGTGAACTTTGGTTTTTAAGAGAAAAGTCTCGTATTTGTTACTGAATTCTTGTTTATATTGCAAAGTAGCAAAAATGAACAGAAATGTCGACTTTGTTTACAAGCGATGGTTTTCGAATTTCAATTTTTCGTGAATATGTCGAAGAGCGCCAGTTTTTTAAATCCCAAAGCCTTATCTCTTAACCAAAAATAAAAAATAAAATAAAATAAAAAAATAAAAAAATAAAATAAATAAAAAATAAAAAAAATAAAAAAATGCCGGTTTCAGAGATTTTCCACTGTTTGTACCTCATAATAAACAGGTCTGGTTAGCGAGAAAATCTGTATTTTCTGGAAATGTGCTTTTTTGGAGAACATAGTCAAGTGCGAATATCGTCAAACAGAAAGTCTGCGGTACAAAACTTGATCCACCCTCCAAACATTGGCCATCTTTCACTTAGTCATTGAAAAAAAAAGAAAGAACCTCATCAGGACTGAAGAATCTCCAGCGATGCAAACATGGCCACCGTTTAACCCGGATGCACACCAACAGACCAAGGAATCTGAATGAAGACTTTGTCCGTCCTCGCCAAGTACCGTAGTCGAATATTTCGATATCTGTAGCCGCCTCTTATCCGGGGACTATCTGAATTAAATGAAGATGGAAGGGACCAGAGAAGGTTCTGGAAGACGGTAGCCGGGTGTTCGCGATTGCTCATCGCCAGTCCGCAGCCTTGTTTGCACTGCTGTTGACCGGGGATCTGATTAGAAAGAAAGGTTTCTTTGCGGGGAGGGGTTGTCTGTGGGCAAAAAGAGCCTGCAGGCCGCTTGGTGGCGCGGAAAGACGTCTCAGCCACTTGTGAAGAGAGGAGTTATCATATTGCATCTCTCACTCACTCAGTAATAATCCATCCATACACTCTCTCCCCATCTATTACCGTGCATTAGTGTATTTATTTCTCCTCTCTGGTCTTTTTGGCTACTTTTCCTGTCTGCTTTCTTTGAATGTCTTTGTTGAGTCCCCTTCAATATATCTGTCTGGTATTTTTTGATATCTCTAAACTTCTGGCTTACTTTAGTGTTCCTGTCTAGACTCTAAAAAAAAAATAAAGTAATAAAAAATAATAAAATAATAAAAACTTGCGGGTTAATTTTTCGTCTGTGAATGAATTTGATGATGTGGTCTGTCTCTTCTCACTCGCAGCAGAAGATGGCGGGGCGTTCTCCGGTCCCTTTGAGCGACAGTCCAGTCCAGTGTCCGTCCTCTTCGTCAGGACCATGTGGACCCTGGTGATCTCCCTTTTGATGCTGCTGGTTCTCCTCATCGTTGTCCTCTTCGCTGTGTGTCGTCACTACAGGTGAGTGCGTGTTCAAATGAGAATAAATGAGAGTGTGTTCGGGTATGCATAGCAGGGTGTGAAGATTAGTCAAATGCATTCAAGTAAATGTCTGTTCAGGTTTGTTAATGTATGTACAGGTGTATGCAGGTAGACAGGTGTGTACAAGTAAAGGTGGGGTTAGACGAGTGTGTTGTCAGTAAAGAGTGAGCGTACTTCACCACGATACTCCAGAAAAAAATTTCAAGTATCTATGTATGCGAATTCACAGTTTAAAATCTGTATACAATGATTCTAAATAATTTTGTCCTCCTTAATTAAGTCTTCAGTATAAATAAAAGATCAACTTTCTAGCTTTACAATCTTGTGTTTTAGGCTCAGTTCTTTCATCTACTCCGTCCAACCCCCCTTCTACACACTCTGCGCATGCCTGTGTGTGGCCGATTGTAAAACAAACTTTGACAGATCGAATAGATTATCGAGGGCCATTTATCAATTCCTTTTTCTTGAAATAAATCCACTTAACTGACAGTCATCGATCATTTTTTGCAGGAAGAAATTCCCGAAGAAGAGAAATATTCCAAATTACACATTTACAGACGAAGATTTATCACTCTACGAAAAAGAAACGTAAGTACTCTACAGTTTATTTTAGCTCAATAATGAAATCCATTTCAAGAAAGAGAAATCGGACAAATATTTTGTAAGTCGAAGATAACAGCTGCATACACGCCATTATCCACAAATTTTATTTACACCCTCATTACAGATGTGTAGTTCTGGATATAAACTATAAATATTTCTATAAATATAAATAAACTATAAATATTGTAGACAGTCGTTACATAATGTCTAATTTTGAGATGTTCATTTTCTGACCATGTCAGAGCTGGGAGCCTCGTTAGATAAATCTTTCATCGGTGTAGGCATTTTCAAAAGTATTTTCTCACCATGGTTTTTCCATTGACGCATGGAGGCTTGATTTATTTGGGTAAAAGTGTTAAGGAATTGCTGGCGCCCAGACATGGGCCAAGACCTGTCAGTGGTAGGCTGACGTGGCAGTTTGTTAGTCTGAGTTTCCACTTGCTCCAGGTGCAGAAGCTACAGTTGCTCCAGGTGCAGAAGCTACAGTTGACTCGATAGTTCCAGCGTGATTGATGCAGAGCAAACATTAGTTTCAATTACCGCAGGGACTGGGCTCAAAGTAGCTAACTTCTGCGGGGGACTCGAGTCTCGGATTTCTCTCGCCCAAGTCTCGTGACAATCGACCTGACGGCGTGGATTGGATTGGCGCTGCGTAACATAAACAAAAAACCGTTTACTTATGCGCGAATCCAAACTTTCTAATCTAAGATAAAACTGTCTATTGTTTGTTCAGTGGTCCAATGGCGTCCTTTTGCGATTTGGTCCGGTTATACCTAAACTATGCTTCATGCATGAAATACTCCAGTGCGCGGGTAGAGATATAAACACACGTGCAAACACACTGACGTACATACCATATACAACCTAAAACAGGGGTTTGAAAGTTGTGAAGTTGGCCCCGAGGGACCTGCCCCCATGCCAGTCGTAAAACAGTAGATTCGCTGATGAAAGACCTCGAGTGAAGTGTCGGGGTGTCTGCGAGGATTTTCTTATATCAGGTCGCTCTTTAATCTTTCCACAGGCTAACCAGTGTCAGCACCCGAGAGATAGACAGTCTAACTTACAAATTGTGAGTATATCAAAGTATATGTCTACTTTCTTCTATTTTCTTCTCTTCATCTTCATCATTCCTCTTTTATTCTCTTTTTTCATTTTCCTTTTTTCTCTTTATTTCATTTTTCAGTCTTTCCTGTCTGAATTTTTTTTCTGTGTGCTTTTTTTATTCAAAGCTTATTCGTAGGTGATATTTATAACAGAAAGAAATATCGGACAAGAGGTCTTAAATGGTTGAAAAAAAAATAAACAACTTTTATTGTGAGTACATGTATACAGTAACTTCACTTTAATGTACCCGTCACTTTGGTCTACCTATCTTTGCTGAGAATATCTACCCGTTACAGTCTATTACCTCAATGATTCCTTCAACTACATCCATCTGTAACTTAGCGTGCACACTCATCACAATTAATATTTAATCTAATTTATTATTAAATGTTTCGGAAAAAGTGGTCTAGATGGCTTATCTACCCGTTACTTTATCTACCCGTCCACTTAGTGTATGTTGACAAATGTTCGACTTTATTAAACCCGGTGGGCAGTTATAATTACGAAGGTGTCTATTTATAGAAATTACAAAAATAAAGACAGGAAAAGTTTTAGTTAGAAGGTGAGGATATATTTCCGTCATTCTGAATATACAAAGTAAGTTTAGTGTACCAACACTTCACTTAAATCTGAGAGTAGCTACCCGTCATTTAGCACTACTACCCAAGTAATTTAGTCTGAGTGTATATACCCGTCACAAGTGTATATTTTTTACCGGGTGTATCGACTAAAGTGTAGTCTCGACGACCTCGACACTGTAAGAGAATGCCCGCGCATAAAACAAGCGGAGGGAACTAGACGGAGAATTTCTTTCCTTTCTCGTCATGTTTTCCTCCCGAATCCTGCCAGTAGGCTGCTCCCTACACATCGTCAAGCCCCTTCGAGCCCTCCTGTCTATCGCCATATCCCGGCATCCTCCCCGGCGATCATTTCCTTCGCCCCCCTTTATCTCGCCACCCCGCGCCAGCCCTACCATCTCATCAGACCGTCCGCCATGATTTCTCTCCACAGCTGAGCCCCCGCGGCTCCCTCAGGGCTGGGATGGAGATTTAGAAAATCTATCACCCGCCATGGGAAGGTACCCGCCAGGTCGATAAGACTTTTGAAAAGCAGAGACTTTCCTCACCCACGAGCTGTAGCCGGCGACGAGTCCCCAGTGTTTATGGGGGGGAGGGTCGATTGCTTGCTTTTATTCTTGGAAGCCGGCGATCCCGTTATGTCTTCTCATCTTCATTGTTTGGTTATCATGGTCCGGGTAGCCATGTTTGTTCTCTTGGTTCTTCGGTAAAGACTTGTACCCCTTGTATGGTCAAGTGGGGAAAATGAAAGAGAGGGATCGGCCGAAAATATCAATGAATTTTGTTTTTCCTTTCTCACTATCTCTCATTACTCTGGTGTGTCTGTGTTCCGGAAGTGGGGGTCCAATACGATTTAGAATCATGGTTCGATGATAACCATAAACCTAACTTTTTTAAGGGTAGGCAAACTACTGTAACACATTTTTTTTACATAAAAGTTGCAAACTTTTTTACTTCCGATGGCTGCAGGAGCTGACAGCGAACCATAGACTCTCGAAGTTTCTTGAAGGCACCTGTTGAACTTTCGTATCTCACTCTTACTAAAAGTTTGTTTCATGGATAATGTCACTGCAGGCAAAACATTTTGAGTTTGTTTTAAAAGCTGGGTGGAAGATGATTGGATTTGCAATTCCAATTCAAGAGGGCTTACGGCTAGCTTTGCAGACGTTTTCTTGCCTGAGGGGAGGGAGCAGACATTTGTAATCCCCTCCGTCTAGGCTTTATTCCTGTGTCTCTCAGTCTCTCTTTCTCGCCTTCTGTGTGTGTCCCTCTCTCTTTCTCGCCTCTTCTGTGTCTGTGTGTATGTGCACTTCATTCTTCATGTCGATTTTTATAATTGAATCATTTCCATTACTTTTTTTCTTGATATTATTTACTGCTACATGTGAGTGATGTTCTCTCGCCTAACTGGCTGAACAGACCAGCTAATTTTTTCTGTTTTTCCCATGATATATTCTGGGTTTTCATCATCAACTTGTCGATCTCCATCTCTTATCTCCGCTGCGTGCTCGATTGTCTGTGGTTCTCCACCTTTTTTGCTTTGTGAATGGACAGATGAGATGGACTTGATTGTTGTTTCCACGATCTGTCACTTCGTTGTCAGTCCATGATTTGCAACGTTCACTTCAAAAACCGTTGTACATAAAGTGTCATTGTGTTCATCTTCACCTTTTGATGGCGTCCATCGACTGTTTACTTGCTTATAACCTTTCATTTTTCATCTTTCATCTAATTTTTTTCTGCCAGTCTTCTTGAACCCACGTCTGGCAGTTTCTTCGTGTTTACAAGTCCTTACTGCCATTATCGCCAGACATGTTTGAATATTGAATATTGAATCATCTGCTATGTTCTTCAGTTTCAAAAGTGGTTTAACAGCAAATTCTGCCTTTGGCTGGAGCTCTTGTTTATTGAAAATTATTTTGATTGTTTTGTGTGTTTTCCAGCCACAGCGATCCAGACCCAGACATTGCTTTCTCGAACCCTCTGTACGAGAGTCGATACCCAGCCCCATCGCAGAATACGAACCAGGTGGCCTACACCGCGCCACAGTCGATGACGTCGTTCCCACGCTGATGACGTCACCGGCGCCACTCAACCGAAACCTCACGTCTGCTACAGATATTGCGTCCTTTTACCTTTATCTGTGAATGTTGTGCATTATTATTACTTCATTTTATAAGATGAACAATGTGTGTACAGTATTACCCAGGTTGAGATTGTACATAAGCATACAATATTTATTGATGTGTGTGTGTGCGTGCGTGAGTGAGAGAGAGAGAGTAAGAAGGAGAGAAAATGTTGCGTGTGAGGCCTCGTGTTCATCAACGTGTTTCTTGCCAAAATCCCAAAGAGATTAGGACGATGAAACATCATAGTAAGGAAACATCATCTGCTCCATGATTAGATTTATTATGAGGATGACTGAGACAATGATTATCTACCTTTGCTGATGTGTCCTGATAATCTCCCTTTCCTTTAGACCCACCCGCTCCCGCTCTCCCTCCTGTTTTCTTCCCTCCCTCCTGGACTCAGGTTTGAGCACTTACAAATATTTTATTCTGTGTGTGTGTGTAGATGACAATGAGTTTGTTTTTTTTTAATTTAAAGTGCCATAAACTCAGCTTCCAGAACAAACGTTGCTGGTCATCATCAAAACGAGACTGATGAGGTTGAACCTTCTTGCCATACCTTGGCCTTGATGGGTGCAGATCGAAGGTTCTCGTCTCCGGTCCTCAGCTGTCAGGCTATTCATAAGCCAGTCTCGCGCGCTCGGGGACCAGAATTTGATTAGGTTGTAACCCCACCCTTACCCCGACTCATCAGCCTCACTCTGGGAGGACAGACATCGGTCCCATGCCAACATTTTCTTTGGTGGGGAGGGGATGTGGTGCGCCCTTGCGAGTAGACTGGAGACCATTCCCCTGGCTGGTGCGCAGCATTTATTTGTTTCTAAAATAATTTACTTTTTATCGGTCAGTGCCGGGTCATCTGCCTCCTGCCATTTGTAGCTGACTACTTGTGTGTCACTGTTATCTCTCTGTCATCCATCTTTTCTGTTTTTTGTGTATGAGATGGTGAAGCTCGCTTCTCTCGCTTTCATTCATCCAGTCAATCATCCTATGATTTTCATCTATTTTCGTCTCTGTCCCGGCTTGTCACGCAGATGCAGTAAAGATATGCTGCTCTGGGTTCGGATCTCATGTTGGCAACATATGTTTCTTTTTTTGACTGTGTATGTTGTACTTGTTTACAAATGATTGGGTGTGATGTATCCTTACCTGCTGGATCAGTGTAAGCCAGTCCCTTACAGTTCCTTCCCTAGACACGATGCCAGACGTTGACCTCTGCACTGCGAGAATCCAGGGTTTGTACGTTTTTTCAAAAACTTTTTATCCCATTTCTTCAATTCGATTGGATATCTCAAATAAGATGGTTTCAAATCCCCTTATCACTAATGTTTACATCGCCATGTCGGCCGTGACCCAGTCTCTCTGTTGATTTTTCCAGTCTTCAGTTCTTATTTATCATTATTTCTTTACACAAGTGTACTTTAACCACATAATTTTATATACAATATATAATTTCCCCCCCTCCTCTTCCCGTTACTTATAAAAGTTTTCATAGGTTTTCTGCGAGATTTCTAATGTCTTCTCTACCTGATAAATTATTGCTCTTCATCTCTTGCAATTTATCACTCACCTGTTCAAGGTAATATTTGGATGCAGCTCTCTGTTTAGTTCTATTTAAGTTCTATATTTGGCGAAACCTGAAGCTTTAAATATAGGACCAGTCTATGCTTTTGGAACATCTTTTGAAGTCGACACACACACACAGACGGCTACGACACTGCTTCCGAGAAAGTCCACATTCCTTGGCCTGGAAGCATCTTCAGGCTTTTAACACAGTTCCTCGCCGAGGGTTCACCGACCTGGCACACCATCGCCGCTCCGTGATGTTTCCCATAGCATAAAAGCATATAACCCATGTCGTCGCCTAGGTAACCCTTTTAGCCAAGTAGGTCGTCTGCGGGGTTGGTTTAACAGAGAATGTGCGGCTATACCCGGTAAGGTCGTGGGGTGGGCTGGCGATCTTTTATCCGTTTCTGGCATTATTGGGACATTTATTAGCGCCTGTCATCTGCTGGAGACTGGGCTCCGCAGTCAGCGGATGCTTCCATAATGATAAGTGCGATTCTTAGCTCTCGCCGCCGGTATACCTTCACCCCTTCCCTCCCCCACTCCTCCATTTACAAATTTCTCTTTTCCTCCTCCCATCTTCCAATGAAGCCTTCCCCGTCTGGTCTTAGCAACCCCCGCCGACCCCTCGACCTATTGCGTCTTCATCTTTTCCACAGCGGTAGGCGCTAATTCAATTCGCCGGACCTGTTTGCCGCCACGGGGCGAGCGCGAAGCCCGGATGTAGATGGCGAATCCGTCGCCCTACGAAGGGGAGGCAACCGTCATCGATCTCCGTTGCCCAACCGTCTCTGATCAGCCGCTGAAAGGTGTGAGACATCGATCATAATGTTTGGGGAGGGGGAGGGACGGGGAGAGGATGATCAGCCTGACGACTACGGCGATCTCTGACTTCCGTGACGAGTGCTGCCGCCACCTGGCAAATATTTGCCGGCGGCGAGTTGTCGCGAGGTGGCGTGAGGTGTGTGCATGCCTGCTACAAGACCACAACCACCACCACCACTACAAATAATAAAAATAATAAAATTATTTACAGAGGGCTTGTCCCACTGACTCCATGCTCTTACGTGACGTCACACTAGTACACAGGTATCGCTAGGCATCAATAAAGTCTGACAAGTTCATTCAACATCATTCAGGCTATAACTATGCATCTGTCTCTGTCTCTCTTACTAGTCGCCGGCTTTCAATCATCCTCCTGAAGTCACAGAAATATATTTGGCGTGTGACGATCTGTTTCTACTATCAACATTCTTGGTCTTGTCATGTCATTTTAGGGTCAGCATGGCATCGTAATTCATTGTCGGCATGACAGTGTGTCAGACTGGTGTCATATTCACTGTCTGAGATCGTTTCTGATATTTAGTCGATGGACATGAGATTTATACAAAAAGGGGAGCATAAGTATTGTCTGTCCACATTTCACAATGGCAGCAACTTCTACGAGTGGAGCTGGCATCATATTTCAGAATCTGATTAACGATCAGATTTTTGTATAAGATTAACAATAACATTTTAGTGTCAAACTATCAATCATGTTCCAGTTTAGGGCTAACAATCAAATCTCAGCATCACTCCGACAGTCGCAGGATTGGCGAGAGGCAGGGTCCAGTCCGTGATTGTGTTTTCTGGCTTCAGCTGTCTCCCTGGAAGCACTTGTGGGGCTTTGGCTGAGATAAGTGGGGACAGAAGTACTCTCTAGTCAAGGAATCACTGACCTTAACACGTCCACCGCCTCGATCTACCTGTTCCCTTTCATTCCATCCTCGACTTGCTCAACAAAGCCGATTGGCCGCGTAAGCCGATGGTTCAAAATGGCGAACAAGTCAAGACCGAGAAGCCGTGTAAACGATCGGTGCATTTTCGCAGCACGCACGCGGCCAAAGTCGAGGGTCCGGCTGCATGAATGCATGAATACCTACACAAAAGTGTCCATAGCCTAAGCCGAGGCTGAGGGACAAAACAAAAGATAGCCTCGTTTGCATACCCCAGCCTCACGTGTCCTGTCAAACATCTTCCGAGTGTTCCCGAGAAGTTGATCGCAATTCACTCAGAAGCCTGACCCACCGAGGTGTCGGGATGTGTCTGGACACTAGGGGCTACCGGTACTTTTGTGATACCCTCGCATCCAGCCGCCGACAAGAGTAGTTTGCCCATGACGCCTCATTTCCGGTTCCTAGTCACGCGCTGGGACGCAGGCGTGGCGATGTGAGAAGCAGAGCTCTTGTGAGGTGTTATGGGTGATGGTGAAATGAGAGAGAACAGGGTTGTGGAGGGATGTTTGTCGTAAAAAACCGAAACAACCAAATACTCATTATATGTCTTTGTTGTTGAGGGCTGGGCGTGGCTATGAAATCTTGACACACTCTGTAAATCACATCGACTTTATGCCGTTTGTTATGAAGCAGCAGTCTTCAGATCCTGCTCTTTATTTAGAAAAAAATAGTGGGCTGGTAAATTCATGGTAAACGGCAGCATTGATTGGTTGGATAGCTTGTGTAGAGGTCGATGACTCATACGGATCATTCAATTTGGCCCACAGCTCTCCTCTGGTGGCGGTGTTTTTGTTCTTTGCTTGACCGCTGCTGGGAAAGGCGATGGATGGCGGTGTCTATGATTTCACCGTTCCTGTTCGATCATTTCTGGATCGAGTAAAGTGCGAGGGTGACCAGAGTAATGTAGCACCGTCTGGACAGAGTGGTGGGGGAGAGAAACCACGAGGTAGCAGCTGTCGTCTTTGCTTCATGTACATAGCTTTGAAATGGGATGTCTGGTTAGTTGCCTGAGTGCTTTCCAACAGGTTGTCTGCTATGTCACCCGACGACTCCCTACAACGGATTGTCTACTTATTGGCATGGAAATGGGTTTACATGAGTTGTCTTCTTGGTCTGTTGAACATTTGCTTTACTTTGGGATGTCTGGTTAGTCGTATGGAAATGATTTCATATAAGTCATCAACCTGGTTGGTTGAAGACTGAATTTACAACGATTATTTAACCGTTCTATTGGCGATGACATGTTGTGTAGTCGGCTGAATGAAAACAGATATGGCAGATGTTGAAGAAAAGCTGTGGTATGGAGTCCGAGGGATGAACTTTCTGGTTAATGTTCTGTTACAAATATCATGTCCCTCGACAAAACGTCAGAAACGACCCCAGACACAAAAGACAGCGAAAAGCATGAAAGTCAGTTTGTTAGGAGGCAGTAAAAATAAACACAACTCTACAAGGTTAGGATTCCTGGAAGAGTAAAAATCTAGTCCCGTGATATTTTGGGCTTTGAAGAGGGAAGTGTTAGAGACCGCACTTTTCTCGGGGGCCAGAATTTTGTGAGGGCATCACCCGTCTCCTTTTCCTCTTTTCCTTCCCTAATCCTGTTTAAGACCTCAAGTACCAATTCAGAAACTTAGTCATCTGGAGAAAGTGTGGTGAGCCGCATGGGTATCGAACTATTCATTTTCTCTGTTAAAGGAGTATTGATTAGGTGATTTATACCTAGTGACTCGTAATGAATAGGTTATTGATTCCTTCGCCTTTTACGTGTGAGGGAAAAAGGGGACGACTCCTTGGTGGGTTTTCGGGGTAAGATCTGTAAAAGATTTATTTATTTATTTATTTTCTAGTACCAGGACAAATTAAGTTTTAATAGTATATATCTTCGTGGGTTTTTTTTACACGACTTTCCAATAATAGGAATGTGTGAGGTTTTCATAGTTTGTTACTGAAAAGGAAGGAAGAATGCAATAGTGGTGATAGAGACCCACAAAAAGAGCTTCCCTCCCTAAAGAAATGGCTTCAACGACCTCCACCAGAACGTGAAACGACCAATGTAGGGTAGGCGGTTAGAGGGTCGTAACGACTCGCCAACCTTTGAGGAAAGGGAGGAAAGGATCTGGGGAGGGAGGGGTTTCATAAATGTGTTGAGCAGGCGCAGACTTAATCACTCGCACGACAGTTAGGTTGTTCTCCACCAGATTAAGACTTCGCGATCTTCTGAGACGACCACGCTCTCCCGTCATCTTCAGGCCTCCAAGGACCGACAACCCAGAGCGGCAATCTGGAGAGTGAGACTCGAAGGCGAAGCGAGATGCTCTCTTTCCGTTAAAGTGTTAACAAGTTTTTAAATTGTTCTTCGCCCGCTTTTTTCTCCTTTTTTTGAGAAGGACCGGTGTTTGTGAGACGTCTGTCAAAGTGTCATCACCTAGTATTTTCCTTCCGCACAAGGGACCAGCCAGCGGAAAACAGACTCCATTACTGAGAAGCTATTTCAAAGTGATACTGCAAATATAAAAACCTTTTTTCTTCCTATGAATGTCGGATACTATTATAATTTTCTCGCTACCTTATCTACCTCTCTTGTCTCTCTCTGTTCTTGCTAAGGGGGTTGAAACACGCGCACACTTTCTCTACATAGCAATTTAACTTCATCCTTCCTTTCCCCTTCCTTCCATCATCGTAGCTTGCGAATGCAAGTCTGCAGTTCGCCGTTCTCTAGTCTTGTCATTCCACAGCAATGGAGCCCGCGAGGCACCACATTGGCTAACATCTGCATTTCTAGGAAGGAGAAGTCCCATGATACCCATCTTTCCCTACTTCGCTTTTACATCGTCTGTCTGTGTGACGAGACAGTAATAGGCCATCGGCGGTGTGGTCAAAAATATTGAATGGGTCTTGTGGGAAATTGTTCGAGGATTAAAGTGCTTTCCTGGTCAGACCTGTAACGCATGGTTTTATTTATGCTTTTATGTATTTATTTAGTCTGACTACAACAGTTCAACGACAAAGAAAAAAAAAAAAGACTTTTTACAGCATTTGTATGTTTGAAAGTATGTGAGTGACCCGGATGTATCAGTTTTAGAGCTGTCCTTTATATATATAAAAATCTTTGTCTGATGTTTACTTAACGAAATTTGTACTGAAGACTTTCGTGTAGAATATAAGTATTGAAGTCTTTATTGTTTTGTCGTGATTGTTTTGTACAAACTCTTTACACTTCATTGCATGCTTAACGAAAATTGTCACGTGACATTTCAGATATACACTGCATTGCTTTTCATCTGGATAATCATTGATGTACACATGAGGCCCTAAAATAACTTCAATAGTTCATAATATGTCTTGACTCTGTTTACCTGCATATTGTTGTGTGTATTATTGTATAATATTGTACATAATACTTGCCAGTAATTTTTTTTTGTTTACCCAGCCTTAGTTCAAAACAATTACCTACATATCACTCCGTAAGTTTGTACATACTGTCAATAATAAATTGTGAGATTATAGTCTTTGTATTATAATTCCGGGAAATAAAGTATTTTGACAAATCAATATTTGTTTAGTTGTTATGTTTATAAAAGTCTAAAACATGAATTAATATTCGAATATATGTTTGCAAGTGTGAGTGAGCTATGATCATGAAAAGTTGTCATTGCCTGAGGCTTGTAGATGAATGAACGAGGATGTGAAATGTGGAGAATCCTGTTGACAACCAGCTGGTCCACTAAGGCTTAATTAATATTGTTCATCAAGAATTAAATTTTACTTTCAACAAGACCTGAAGTGCACAGCTGTATAAAAATCTTTTATATTCAAGTTTATTCAACCGTGTTAGAAAGACATCAGGGACTTTGAACTGTCAGGTTTGAGGAGGTATCTTCAGCTACAGATTGATTACATCAAACTTTGATATCATAGACGGGTAGGTTGGTGCGGAAGTCGAAGCTAACCGAAGATGAGTCAAGATGGCGGGGACGTGTAGTTGTATCCATTAGGAACATTGCCACCGGTGAATGAAACTAGTTTCTTTCTAAAAGATCTTTGTAAATATGCGCTTCCAGACAGACAGACAGACAGACAGACAGACAGACAGACAGACAGACAGACAGACAGACAGACAGACAGACAGACAGACAGACAGACAGGCAGGCAGGCAGGCAGGCAGGCAGGCAGACAGGCAGGCAGGCAGGCAGGCAGGCAGACAGACAGGAAGGCAGGCAGACAGGCAGGCAGGCAGGCAGGCAGACAGGCAGGCAGGCAGACAGACAGACAGACAGACAGACATGCTTACAAATTCAAAGAAACACAAACATTAAACACCGTTGGCGTGAAAACAATTTTCACTCCCACTGCAATTTTCAAAAATATCGCAAGAGAATTTTTTGAAGGACAACAGACTTTTTACTTTTGTCCATCGAAAACGCTGTGTATGCGACTCTCAGCATGGAATTATTCTTTGCAGCTAGTCGTATCCAGCTACTTCTGTGAGTTGAACCCTCTGTGTGCTTCTGTTTGATGTGTCTAGTGTGGCAAACCTACAGTAGGTAGGGGACAGTGCAGGAGAAGGGATGAAAGCGATGAAGTGAAAAAAGAAAAGAATGAAAGCAAAAGATTCGTGCAAGCTAAGTAACAAAACGCCTAACAAAACAAATTGTGGGACGTAGGTAAAATAAAATAAATGTCTGATTGATGTAGTAGGTAAAATAATTAAATGCTGACTGACAAACGGTCGGACGTAGGTGACATTGAATAGCAAAACCTCTTTTAGACAAATGGTCGGACGTAGATAAAATTTTAAAAAAACCACACATCTGATTGACAAACGGTCGGACGCAGGTAGAATAGATGGTGACCAGCAAACGATCAGACTAAAGTAGAAGACAACAACAAAACCTCTGTTTGACAAATATTTGTAAGTAGATTACAATAACAAAATTAAATACCTGCAAAACTGACAACAAAAAATTCATTTTTATTTATCGGACTTGTTATGTTTTGTCCGTCAATGCGTTTAGTAAAGCATGTTTAACAACAACAACAACAACAACAACAACAACAACAACAACCGGTGAATATGTTAGAGCTCATAGGAACTCGGACTTTTTCCCAAAGAACGTCCAAGCGGTTGCAGCAGCAAGGGCCTCAATCCTCGTGGCAAAGGGGGAGAGAAGAGGAAGAAGAAAGAGGAGCGATTATCCTCCCAGGAGTGGATTCGAATGAGAAGGAGGGGCCAACCGTGTTAGGGACTGCCGTGCTCCACGGTGATGTGCAAATTCCATCACTCACTTGCCCTGGGGACTGCCGCGCTTTTCTCGGGGTAAGTAGCCACAGATGAGGGTCATCAGCACAGTGCTGCCTCCGTGCGGCGGGGCACTTGGCGTGAGGGAGAGAATGAGCGCGTGCTCCAGCGACAATTGCGTGCGTGTATGCATGAGAGAGAGAGAGAAAGAGGGATATACAGATATTTAAATCATTGTTTTGCGCATAAACCTCTTAACTATCCACTTTCTTTATATCTCTGGTTTTCTTTAGTGCTTTTTCTTTCTTTTTTTTTTCTCTTTGGTTTTCTTTCATGTTTTTTCTTTCATTTTTTTTTCTTTCATTTATTTATTCACTCTTTCTTGTATTTTCTTTTATACCTTTTTGTTTTTTCTTCTTTTTCATTCAATTCTTTATTCATTCGCTCGATCTTTCTTTTTTGTTTTCTATTCAACCCTTAAATTTCGTTCACTTAATCTTTCTTGTTTTCCATTCACCCGTTTGTTTATTGAATCTTTCCGTCATTCATTCCATGAATTAACTTGCTCATTCATTCATTCTTGTTATTTAATGTTACTTTTTCTCTTTCTCTCCATTCCTTAAAGGGACTCTAACAGTTGTAGAAGCCTGTGTGATTTTACAGAATGTTACAATCACTCAACTGATGCCATAATTTAGGGATTGCGTGATGGTCGAGGTCTTTATTGGTCCAGCGTCCAAACCCAGAGCGAGGCTGCTGTGTGTTTTCGCAGCCGTTTGACTCTTGTTTTTGTTCGGGACGATCCACATCATTAGACAAGCGGAATGCAAATATTGCTTCTTTCTATTTTTTTGTAGCCATCCGCGGATTTTTGCTTCTGTCGTGGTGTGCAAGTGGAGGGAACAGCGAGTAACTGTCAATAGCAGCCGCTTGTCAACATAATGGCGACTGCAGCCTTTCCTCCTGCCGCCACATGATTTATATTGTTGTTATGGGGAAATGCTGGGTATTGTCCAAAATAGCCTGAGTGTTTTGTTTGCATGCATGTAAACTATGCAACACTGTTAGTATGTGTGTACCAGGTGAACTGTACAACACTATTATTAGTGTGTGTGTGTACCAGGTGAACTATAAAACATTGTTAATACGGGTATCATGTGACGTTTACGACATTTTTAGAAAGTGTACCCTTTGAACTATGCAACACTATAGGTGTGTGTACTATGTGAACTATGCAACACTAGCAGTGTGTGAATCGTGCAAACTATACAACACTGTTAATCCGGGTATCACGCGAACTGTACATTATTAATATGTACCCTGTGAACTATACAACACTAGTAGTGCGGGTATCATGAGTATTGTACAACAATGTTAGTGTGTAGTGCCAGTCACTTGCCTGGTACTTTAGTTATTCTGCTGTACTATTAGGGAACGTGTATCGTGTTCGTTCATATGGGTTACAAGGGGAACATCGGGGTGACTTGTCTAAGGGAAAGCATCCAATCCAAGGTGCTGTGAGTGGCCTGAAGAGTTGTCTCCCATTTACTGGTTGTGATAGTATTTACGAGCTACAACTTATTTCAGATTCCAGAAATTTCACATGTCTTCGTGTCTCTGGCATAGAGCTTTGTAAACACTACAGACACTTGTATCAAGAGGATGCGCGAGCTTTCACAAGTCGCAGCCCAGAAGTTTATATAAAGCGAATACCTGCAGATCATCCTCCCTCACCCGGGTGTGTGTGTGCGTGCGTGCACATGCAATTCATGAAGATTTAGAAAAATTTCTCGAATGCTGTAGAAGAAAAGGATCCGATAGATGGACGATTGTTTCCGGGTCTTTGACGTGTGAATGAGAGAGAGAGATTGTAATAATTAATATGTTGATTTGTACAGCGCTTTCCTCACGGATGATGGCAAACTAACGGGAAGAATGCCGGGTTTTCAACAAACTGTGTCCTCAAGAAGTCGAGAAATGTGGACCTTAACATAAAGTGTGCCCTTCTACACAGATGGCAAGCCATGAATTTCGTGTCCACTCATTCTAGTCCAAGCAGTTCCAAGGGAAAGTTCAATTACATCCGGGTACGCAGCTAGTCCACACACCCACTGCGATGCCGGAGGACAGAACGACGAAAGCGAAGGATGGAAGAAGGACTGAAGAGGCGGACGAATGCAGAAATGAAAAGGCGAATTTAAGCCAGTGGAGAAAGCAGTAGAAACAACTTTCACTAGGTTTAAATAAATAAAACAAAATATGGCGATACCCTAGATATGAGCCCTCACACATTGGGGTGGTCTGTTTGAATGTTTTAATACAACCACAGCGGGACTAATTTGTACCGCAGCTCTACAGTCGTAATGAGTCTATGGATTGAGAGACACTCATTATAAGAGGATTAAACGATATTACAATTCCGTTGGAACAAATCGTAAGATCATGTTTAAGCCATCATAACAGGACATCATGGCGGACCATTGCCGCGTCTGACTATCACAGTAATCCGACATCCGCATTTGTAAATGTAATACTTCCTCTCATTCACAATGACAATAAAATATAGTTTTGAGTTGTGGGTAGACTGAAGTCTTCCTGGATTGCAGCTTGTTGATGTTTCTCTGGTGAGGGGTACTTATCGGATTTTGCGAGAGGACAACCGAGATGTCGAAATACAGTTCATACAGGAAAATACGTGAGACAGCTTCTGGCCAGTGTGATCTGGGTCTTTTGTTTGTTTGTTTGTTTGCTTCCCGTGTCACGTGTGCCTGCGTTTGTCTTCGAGATAAGACAGGCAACTTAGAGAAGACGACCTTTACTCTTGGCCTCTTGCGAAGTTCTCCGCGGTCAGTCTCGGCGAACCAGACGACGACCTGACTTCCGGAAGAGCAGCGCGAAGATGGAATTAACGAGACTTTTGATATCAACAATATAATTACCGTAAGTGCATTGCTTTGTTTCACTATCAACCAAACTTGTGCCTGCTTAGAACACAAACGTATTTGCTTCACTAGTCTGAAATCTTTCTTATGAAATAATAATTAATATAAAACGCACATAAACACGGAGATGTACAATCAGTGTTCATATATATGCTTCACCTTGGTCTCGCTTTTGTATAAAATCTGCTTGTATTTTCTATTCTTGATTTAAAAACTCTGATACTGATTTACAGCACAAGAAACATCTTAAATCATCTCTGTGTCGACGAAGGTGTGTGAACTGAAAGCACTGGTGTTGGTCTTGGTCTATTCATGTACAACGAGTTTTAAACAATAAGAAGAATATTTAATCAATACACTTCTCGAGTAATTTAATGAATGATCTGATTATTAATAACTAAATTAGTTTTTTATAAGAATATCTTCGGCTATGTGAAAATTGTCTTTGTCTAAGCCTTATAGTCACGAACTTAAAACATGTACAGGAAAGAGGAGAGTAAAAGGCAAATAAGTCGCCTCGTTCTAGTAGCTGACTGAAAAAAAATCATCTGCAAGCAGTCCAGGGATATTAGTTCGTGGATCTAACAATGGGGGTTGTTTGTTCATTGCCCCTCCCAACCCTGTCCGCAGTTTTGGTGCCAAAAGCCTTCACGCGCCCATAAAAACAAATTTAGTTATTAATAATCGCGTCGTTCATTAAATTACTCGAGAAGTTGTGGCGGTATTTACGTTGTAAACATTTCATCAACAAAACATTTGACAACAAAACACTTAGCACTAACACTCATACTAGACTTTAAAACATTTCGTGGTTTGTCTCCGTATGTTTATCTGGCAAAGATTCCAACTGAGGGAACCAGCTTTACTCCAGGCCATGAACAAGCAAGCACATGTCTCACACCTGCATGTTGACACCCAAGGCGACAATAAGAATGTAAATCAGTCTTTGTGAGCACTCAAGCATGAAGGAATGCAAGTATTCTCAATCTTGGACAAAGCAGAAATATATGTCTTCTACCCTGTTTTCTCGTTAGTAATGTCTACGGTAGCTGACTTCAAGGACTTCATGGCTTTTAGTCTCCACACCCGCCATACACCCGCCAAACACCCGCCATACGCCCTCCATACACCCTCAAATGGTTCCACATGAACAAAAATGTTTACCAGCCACAGTTCCTTTAGAAATCCGTGAAAGTATTATGTTTGACACTTGCAGGCCTGAACTGAGGTACGATCTTTTTATTGTTGTGTAAGATCACGTGGTCTAAGACTGATACGGGTATCAACCGCCGACATCAAGCAGGAAGTTGTCTCCGACTGAAGGTCACATGCATTAATAATTCTCTAGACTTGTCCATATTACAGGCCAGGGGTACCCGAGGAGAAGCTTACGTATCTGTCCCGTAATGTACCCGTATGTCTCCTAACTATTCCGTAATGGACATTCCTTGCTTGTCACTTCAGATGCATTATTATTATTATTATTATTATTATTATTATTATTATTATTATTATTATTATTATTATTATTATTATTATTATTATTATTATTATTATTGACCGGATGTTCCTTACCCATGTCTTAAAATATAACAAAGATTAGGCAACACGGAATATGCCAAAGATTACCAAAAACAGACAATTGTAGTCTGCTCTCGTGCTTTTTTCTATGTCTGTCTGTGGGTTTATTCGTCCTACTGTGTGTTTTGATTTTCTCAGGCACCTCAGCTTTCTTTAGCCAAAGGAACAAAGTGAATTCTATCGGATATGAACACACAATATAAGACACTAATATATAATAACACACTAACACTCATCACAACTTTGAAATCTTTCTCTCTTTCTCGCTCGCAAACACACACACACAAAAATAAGCAGATCATCGCTTTTTGCTGTAATTAAGAGAGAGAAAGAAAGAAAGAAAGAAATAATATATACCTTAGAAAGAAATAATATATAACTTGTCCTGACCCTCGCTGCCCCACCCCAGGTGTAGGAGGAGTCAGCCAGAGTCACGTGTCGAATCAGTCTTTGCTTGTACGAGGTGGGACCTGTTGCTAGGCTACAAACTACAGTGTCATACATCACTGTGTCGTGTCCCAGTATCGAGAGGCAGGTGTGCCGCACATTTGAACCTATTATAGGACAAAATACTATTTCAGGCAGCTGTGTTTAGTCAATGTCGATACCAAGATACTAATCCTCCAAATTTATGGGATAAAAAAAAAAATCTCTAAACATTAACTTTCACGAAAAATATTTACACCTAGAATAGTCGAAAGTTTGTGAAAGCTTCAATCATTTAGAGAATCTGGACTTAATATGAGATTTCAGGGGTCGGTAGGTGAGAGTTCGGGTGATACTGTCAAGTGGGGAACAGAGGTCAGACAGGTACTGTTACCTTTACTCACCTTTACCTCTGCCGCTTAGAAATGCATGGATGGATGGCGGTGGGAGAAATAAAGAACAAACAAAAAAGAGAGAAAGAAAGCAACACAGATAACAACAATTTTCCTCCTTCACACGTAAGACTCCCGCAGACGTTGCCAACGATGTAAGAACATCAAGAGGATCGCACGTGATTCCCACCCGCCCACCGCCACCCCACCACCTCTCACCAGCTGAGCCACCGTGCGACCCAGACATTGCAGGATCTGGCAATGTCCTTGACCTCTGTGCACTCGTCTCCCCAATGCCGCGCCGTCGGCATCCGCCTTGGCAAGCAGTTCTCTGGTTATTCCGGCTTCTGAATTGAGCCTTCAACCCCATGGAGTTTACACAAAACCACACCTACTCCACGAGGTGTGCGCGAGAGACAACATAAAAGTCTTTTAGTTTTTTTTTCCAGGTGCAGTCATCATGATGTCGAGCAGCCACCAACATCTACCATGTCACCCCGACCTTTGTCGGTAAGTATTTCCTCAGGTGTGTCTCTCGACATTCTGCTTGGTCTTTTTTTTCTTCTAATGGTTAGATAAAAGAAAAGATTATTATGTTGTGACTCAGGTCTAAATATACAATAAAAATAACTCTACATTTTTTTATTCTTTAAAATCTTTTTTTTTTAAAGGTCTCCACTACAAATTATTTTTACCTGTATATGTAAAATAAACAATTTTTTTTTTTCTTCTGTAAAAATACTTTCGGGATGTTCAGCTGTCAAGTCGACCCAGTCATCAAAGTTCGGCAACTCCGGGACTAGTTGTCTCCCTTGCGCAAAGGTTATGACTCCAGCGAGACAGCATCACCACCACCAGCAGCAGCAGCAGCCTGTGGTCATTCTTCATCACTGTCAGATGACGTCAGCGGTGACGTTCTAGCACCACGTGTTGTGTTCCGCTGCTGCTGTCGCCTCATCCATCCTGCCAGCCATCCGCCGACAACGGACGACACTAGAGGACGACGACAGCAGATCGAGGACCGCTGCAACAGGTCAAAGGTCAGTGCCTGCGTTTACATCATACTGCAAAATTGCACGAGAGAGCGACACGAGGAGAGCGTGGAGCTCTGAATGCCGGATGAACAAAGAATGGCTGTTACAGAAGAACAGTTAAATTTGTCTGCATTCTTTAATGAATTATTGAAAGCTCGACAAAAGTGTAACTGAGATCTCTCTCTTTAAAACACACACACAACACTCTTTGTTTCTTTCTTTCTTTCTCTCGATCTTCGAGGGGGTAATTTGTCCGCAGCTGGCAGTTGTAACAGCTTTTATGGCCGAGCAGAGAAACAAGAAAAAGTGTAATTGAAATCTCTCTCTCTTTCGCGCTCACACACACGCAATCAAGCAGATAATTTATCAAAGGTCGTCCCTGCTGTGATCGTTTTTTGCTGTAATTAACTAAATATATAATCCGGATGTTTCCCCGGTACCAGCAATGGCCTCCAAAATACCAACACTAACAATTTCAGGAGAACCCTCGACCTGTCGCATCGGGGAAACGTACCTCCGCTACAAAATAGAAGGAAAGAATAAAGGATAAGAAAAGGAAAGAATAAAGGATAAGAAAAGGAAAGAATAAAGGATAAGAAAAGAGCGTAACGGAGCACCTCGAATAACTGAACACTACCCGGCATACTCAGTCCCACTACCCGATAGACTGGGAGTCACGTGGCTTTGTTACGTTGGAGAAAGAGCAGATAGACAAAGATGAAAAGATCACCAAATATCATTATCAACACTATTACTTTATTAATGCTACAACAACAATTAAACACAAACGTTCACTCCACCTAAAACCCTACATCTACACTCCAACATCTGACATCTACAAACTAACATCTTACTCTCAGAAGCTGAAGTTCTCCCTCCTGCTCACCTCTCCATTCTCCCCAACGCGCGTGCCTGTCCTCGCGACATCTTTGTCTCTGTCAGGTGTGTAGGTAAAGAGAGTGAGCATCATCCACTCTTCACCACCCTACACTGGCTTACTAAGGGATACGTGTCGACCAACCATCCGGTAAGTAAACGGGTAGAACTGTAAACGGGTGGAACCCCACCCCGTGATGAATACATGGAAACAGTACCCCAAGCTGCAACCACTCGTTTCCGGATGTTAGCAAACGAATTGCGCATGCAAAGTAAGACCTATTTTGTGAGCATGCGCACTTAGAGATATTTAGTACCCATGGAAATGATGTCCGTCTCCAGACTGGGTAGCTGGTTATACTCACTATACTAGAGATTCCATTCAGACTCCGATATGAGACGATGACCAAAAATAATGGGTGCTGAAATATATTTTTTTATAATGCATTCTCTAATTGTACTGTATTCTCTAAAAATGTATTTTCTGTAGAGTGTTTTCTCTGTAGGACAAGCAAGTAGAGGCAACAACTCCTGACAATAAATCCAACATAAATCATGGCCCCACCTCTCGGTTGCAATAAAATAGTTGACCTGGAGAGGGCCAGTGTAATGAATATACCCGAGTTGTTTGTAGGTAGTCTAGGATCATATTTCTTTCGACATGTATTTGTTGTCAGGTGATCCTCACATGACTATATTGCTGTCACCTCGGGGGGTAGTGTAGAACTGTAGATCACCTGCAAACCTATCGTTAGAAGTCATCGTTAGCTGAGGAGGACAGGGGCTCTGATGACACCGTCGTCTCCTGGATATGAAAAAAACAATGCATTTCCCACATGCTGAAATGTCGGAATTAAAGATAAACATAACAAATAAAAACGTGAATAGAATATGTCTACAGATATAAATGACAAACGCAGCTCGGAGCTGCTTCCAAACATCCGAGTAACTCGGCCACCTTGGGTAGTTGGGAGAATAAAACGTTTTGACACTTCGTCCGGATGTCTTTGGTTACAAGACACCTTGACCTTTCTACCTCACCTGTGTCACGTGATGCGAGACAGTCATTGACATGAGGTCGCTTTCCAGTGACCAGTTAACGGCAAGGTACGGAAGACGAATGTGTTCTTCCTTGACCCCGTTACTTCAACCTAAGTATCTAGTAAAATATTAATTTTGTGTCGTGATAAAATCAGCAAGAAAAGAGGGTCGACAACTGGTATCACTGTTTATATGTGTATGAAACTTTTATTCCAATGTATTAGTGAAATGTGCAATAACAACAACAAACAGTAAAGTGATGGAGTTATTTTGTTTACCTTTACTAAGTAAACCTGAAAAAGAAAAGCTTTGAAAAACAAAACTGAACAGAAAAATCTCATTTTCGTACCAGTTATATCCGTGAAAAAGCATTAGCGATTTTTTATAGGGAGGTTCAACTGTATTTGTTTACACTTGCAGATATTTCTTACATATTACCTACAGATCTTGTTTATTTTTAAAGTAAATACATTTAATATAAATACAGTTTAACACTTTTATTGTTACATTTATGCAGTCCTTTATGTATATCGTAATGTCTAAAAATAATGAGACTAACAAACTCTCTAGCAGTAGCATTCCTGGCAGGTTTATGTTGTATTCGTTTGGCGACTGAAGATCGTCTGTCAGATACATCCTTCTTTCTTTTCCGAGCAATTTCAATGAACTGAAAAATTGTCGGAATTTCACCTCCCAGAAGCTGAGCCTCGAAGGCAAAATCTTTTTGTTCATTCGGTGTCACGATCTCCAGCTTTACACGAGAAGCAGCTTTACTTCACACAGTGCGCAAGCGCAAGGGTCAGCAGGTCATATCCGCCTTATGACGTAGCTCGCAGTCGTCGATCCGCGAGTCGACGATGTTGTTAGCTCCAAGATATATATACACTGTTGTAACGCATGAACAAAACCTCTTATCGTGCTCGTGTACACGGTATCAAGATTGTCTTTTCACACTGTCTGCGCATGCGTCACCTGTTGACCCCTGCGCCTGCGCAGTGTGAGAAGTAAAAGTGCATCTCGTGTAAATTTGCGGATCGTGACCCCGGCGAGTAAAGCACTCGACTAAATGTATCCGAGTCTTTTCATTCGCATGGCCCATTCTTTGTCTGCAGCAAGGTTCTCTCTTCCGGAAATTGTGTAAAGAATTTTTTTTCTTGGCAATTCTCAGGAAGCACATTCCTTCGGCACTGTTCTCTGTTTCTTAGAAACATCACGAGCAGAGGTCATAAGGTCGCGTACGGAGAAGAGGATTTCGTTGAAGCAGGTGAACCTTTCAGAATATGTTTGTTTTTCCTAAGGCCCTAGGGCCCCTTTGATCGACACTTATCATGGAGACTTAGATGCCCGATAAAGACATACGAGACATAGGCATGCACGGGATAAAGGCATGCTACACCTTCAGCTTATGAGTGTAGCAACGAGAAAGAGTAAAGACAATTTAGGTTAACATTTTTAGTTTAATCAAAAGAGACAGCGTTAAAATCACGAACTTATATCCCTGGACTGCTGGCAGACGATTTTTTTTTTCCAGTTAGCTGCTAAAACGAGGCATGAGACTACAAAGCTTCCGGTCTGTTCACATTCTTTGTTATGGCTCGCCAAGACTAGAAGCGGATCACCTCGCAAGAGGCTGAGTGAGTCTCGGCATACAGACATCAGTCCATCAATACACGTCCATGGAAACACATGTCACATCGGAGAACCCTGCTATCTTCTCACTCTCCTATAAAATATTTCTAACCTGTTCCTGTTAAGTGACTTTATTATCAAGCGGCAATCCCTCTCCCTGAACACTGATATCAAATGCTGATCGACACATTTTTGATTCCTAGTTTGAATCGAGTTCCTGCTCACATCAACTCACTTTTATCGTCTACAAAGCTAGCGGGACTGAAGTCCAGCGACCTATTAACTCAGTATTTTAAACTTTCAGTATAAATATTTAGCTTCTGTTTGTTCGTTCAATTTTATGTGTTACAAATTAGAAGCAAGTTAATGTCATATTTATAGCAATGGGCTGAAAAAAACACACATGCAGAAAAAGAACAGCTTGCCCGAGACGAGATCTGAACCCCGACAGCCAACCTTCAGTGTATTGGTGACAGGTGCTAACCGCTGAGCCACCGTGCCGCCCAAGGTGTTCGGGGTATCAGGCCAGGAAACGTAATGAGTAAGTTTGTACAAGATACGAGATAGATTATCTCGACAAACAGAGAGCAAAATAATGGTATCACCCTTCAGGTACAGGACAAATTGTACCCAGGGTCACAGAGGCAATGAACGTGTCGGGTTTTATGGGAAACTAACTGTCGTCTGGCATCAAATATCTTCTACCGACGGGGTCGATCTTTGACCTTTACTAAAACCATAATCAAACGGACACTTAGATACCTGATAAAACACTCGAAACATAGGTATGCACACCTTTTCCGTGTACGTCCTACAGACAGGTGACTGCACTTCAAATTATAGCAACGGACAGTCACAGTTTCTCCTCCGTCACCCAGGACGACCAGGTGTCAAGAGAGGTTGTACCCGGTTATCAGGCTTGCACGTTCGG